>NC_053023.1:691644662-691790811 GCF_003073215.2 Triticum urartu | reverse complement strand
AAGAAAGTAAAACCCTAGATGTTGCTAAACCCAGTATTATGGATTTCAAGGAATTTAACTATGAAAATTGCTCTTTGATTGATTGTATTTCCTTGTTACAATCCGTGCTAAATTCTCCTCATGCTTACTGTCAAAATAAAGCGTTTACTAAACATATCGTTGATGCCTTGATGCAATCTTATGAAGAAAAACTTGAATTGGAAGTTTCTATCCCTAGGAAGCTTTATGATGAGTGGGAACCAACTATTAAAATTAAAATTAAAGATCATGAATACTATGCTTTATGTGATTTGGGTGCTAGTGTTTCCACGATTCCAAAGACTTTGTGTGATTTGTTAGGTTTCCATGATTTTGATGATTGCTCGTTAAACTTGCACCTTGCGGATTCCACTATTAAGAAACCTATGGGAAGAATTAATGATATTCTTATTGTTGAAAATAGGAATTATGTGCCCTTAGATTTTATTGTTCTTGACATAGATTGCAATCCTTCATGTCCTATTATTCTTGGTAGACCTTTCCTTAGAACGATTGGTGCAATTATTGATATGAAGGAAGGAAATATTAGATTCCAATTTCCATTAAGGAAAGGCATGGAAAACTTTCCTAGAAAGAAAATTAAATTACCTTATGAATCTATTATGAGATCCACTTATGGATTGCCTACCAAAGATGGCAATACCTAGATCTATCCTTGCTTGTTATGCCTAGCTAGGGGCGTTAAACGATAGCGCTTGTTGGGAGGCAACCCAATTTTATTTTTATTCCTTGCTTTTTGCTCCTGTTTAGTAATAAATAATTTATCTAGCCTATGTTTTGGTTGTGTTTTTTGTGTTTAATTAGTGTTTGTGCCAAGTAGAACCGTTGGGAAGACTTGGGGAAAGTCTTGTTACACTTTCTGTAAAAAAACAGAAACTATAGCGCTCACGAAAACTACTGTCATTTTTATTTGGAAAGTTCTATTTAGTTAATTCGTTTTGCAGATGATTAATAGATAAATTCCTCACGTCCAGAAATTTATTTTAGAATTTTTGGGATTCCAGATCTTGCGCTAGCTACAGATTACTACAGACTGTTCTGTTTTTGACAGATTCTGTTTTTCGTGTGTTGTTTGCTTATTTTGATGAATCTATGGCTAGTAAAATAGTTTATAAACCCTATAGAAGTTGGAATACAGTAGGTATAACACCAATATAAATAAAGAATGAGTTCATTACAGTACCTTGTTGGTCTTTTATTTTCTTTCGCTAACGGAGCTCACGAGATTTTCTACTTTGAGTTTTGTGTTGTGAAGTTTTCAAGTTTTGGGTAAAGATTTGATGGATTATGGAACAAGGAGTGGCAAGAACCTAAGCTTGGGGATGACCATGACACCCCCAAGATAATATAAGGACACCTAAAAGCCAAAGCTTGGGGATGCCCCGGAAGGCATCCCCTCTTTCATCTACTTCTATCGGTAACTTTACTTGGAGCTATATTTTTATTCGCCACATGATATGTGTTTTGCTTGGAGCATCTTGTATGATTTGAGTCTTTACTTTTTAGTTTACCACAATCATCCTTGTTGTACACACCTTCTGAGAGAGCCATACATGATTTGGAATTTGTTAGAATACTCTATGTGCTTCGCTTATATCTTTTGAGTTATATAGTTTTGCTCTAGTACTTCACTTATATCTTTTAGAGCACGGTGGTGGATTTGTTTTATAGAAACTATTGATCTCTCATGCTTCACTTAGATTATTTTGAGAGTCTTAAATAGCATGGTAATTTTCTTAAAATCCTAATATGCTTGGTATACAAGATTAATAATAAAACTTTCTTATGAGTGTGTTGAATACTATGAGAAGTTTGATGCTTGATAATTGTTTGGAGATATAAAGATGGTGATATTAAAGTTGTGCTAGTTGAGTGGTTGTGAATTTGAAGAATACTTGTGTTAAAGTTCGTGATTCCCGTAGCATGCACGTATGGTGAACCGTTATGTGATGAAGTCGGAGCATGATTTATTTTTTGATTGTCTTCCTTATGAGTGGCGGTCGGGACGAGCGATGGTCTTTTCCTACCAATCTATCCCCATAGGAGCAAGCGCGTAATACTTTGCTTTGATAACTTGTAGATTTTTGCAATAAGTATATGAGTTCTTTATGACTAATGTTGAGTCCATGGATTATACGCACTTTTCTCACCCTTCCACCTTTGCTAGCCTCTCTAATACCGCGCACCTTTCGCCGGTATCATACACCCACCATATACCTTCCTAAAAACAGCCAACATACCTACCTATTATGGCATTTCCATAGCCATTCCGAGATATATTGCCATGCAACTTTCCACCATTCCGTTTATTATAACACACTCCATCATTGTCATATTGCTTAGCATGATCATGTAGTTGACATAGTATTTGTGGCAAAGCCACCATTCATAATTCGTTCATACATGTCACTCATGAGTCATTGCATATCCCGGTACACCGCCGGAGGCATTCATATAGAGTCATATTTTGTTCTAAGTATCGAGATGTAATTGTTGAGTTGTAAGAAAAATAAAAGTGTGATGATCATCATTATTAGAGCATTGTCCCAATGAGGAAAGGATGATGGAGACTATGATTCCCCCACAAGTCGAGATGAGACTCCGGACAAAAAATAAAAAAAGATAAAGAAAAGAGGCCATAAAAGAAGAGGAAAGGCCCAAATAAAAAATAAAAAATGAGAGAAAAAGAGAGAAGGGACAATGCTACTATCCTTTTACCACACTTGTGCTTCAAAGTAGCACCATGATCTTCATAGTAGAGAGTCTCTCGTGTTATCACTTTCATATACTAGTGGGAATTTTTCATTATAGAACTTGGCTTGTATATTCCAATGATGGGCTTCCTCAAATCGCCCTAGGTCTTCATGAGCAAGCAAGTTGGAAGCACACCCACTTAGTTTCTTTTTGAGCTTTCATATACATATAGCTCTAGTGCATCCGTTGCATGGCAATCCCTACTCACTCACTGTCGGTGTCAAAACCGGCGGATCTTGGGTAGGGGGTCCCGAACTGTGCATCTAAGGTGGATGGTAATAGGAGGCAGGGGACACGATGTTTTACCCAGGTTTGGGCCCTCTTGATAGAGGTAAAACCCTACGTCCTGCTCGATTGTTCTTGATGATATGAGTATTACAAGAGTAGATCTACCACGAGATCAGAGAGGCTAAACCCTAGAAGCTAGCCTATGGTATGATTGTCTGTTGTCCTACGGACTAAACCCTCCGGTTTATATAGACACGGGAGGGGGCTAGGGTTACACAGAGTCGGTTACAAGGGAGGAGATCTACATATCCGTATTGCCAAGCTTGCCTTCCACGCCAAGGAAAGTCCCATCCGGACACAATACGAAGTCTTCAATCTTGTATCTTCATAGTCCAACAGTCCGGCCAGAGGATATAGTCCAGCTGTCCGGAGACCCCCTAATCCAGGACTCCCTCAATAGCCCCTGAACCAGGCTTCAATGATGATGAGTCTGGCGCGCAGTGTTGTCTTCGGCATTGCAAGGCGGGTTCCTCCTCCGGATACACCACGGAAGAGTTTGAATGCAAGGATAGTGTCCGACCCTGTAAAATAAGTTCCGCATACCACCGTAGAGAGAATAATACTTCAATAAATCCAATCTGCTGACAGGTTTTGATAGTATGACATCACTTCATGGCCCGGTTACTATTCGAACCGCTTTTCTCAACCAGCTCCGCACACATCGCGAGGCGGTTTTCTCGATATGTCTTGTCAAAGCAGAGATCGTGTTCCCCTTATCACGGGACTCTCATCAATACGGACGTGGGTAACCCAACCGCGCCATCAATTACAGCGCCTGGGGAATAAGCGGTTTTGCCAGGCAAGTGGGGAGACACATCGCCTCTTCCGCGCTTATAAAGGGATAAGGATTTACTTTTTTCACCCACGCCTTCTTCTTCCTCGCTTACCCATTCCCGCACACTCGAGCTCCAGCGCCCAAACTCGCATTCTTCTTCTCAAACCACTCCAAGCATGTCAGGAGCAGGAGGCAAGTGGATGGTTTCCTCCGTCACGGAGGAGAACGTCAAAAAATTACAGGAAGCCGGATATCTGGCAACGGATATCGCGCACCGGCTGCCCGATGCGGGGCAGATCGTCCCAACGCCCGAACCCCATGAGAGGGTAGTTTTTCTTACCCATTTCGTCCGCAGACTAGGATTTCCTCTCCACTCGTTTGTCCGCGGGCTCATGTTCTACTATGGGCTGGATTTCCATGATCTGGCCCCCAACTTCATCCTCAACATCTCGGCGTTTATCGTCATGTGCGAGGCCTTCCTCTGCATCAGGCCCCACTTTGGCCTATGGCTGAAAACCTTCAATGTCAAACCGAAGGTGGTGAGCGGCCAGCAAGCAGAGTGCGGAGAAGCCATGGTGGGCAAGATGCCTAATGTCACCTGGCTCGAGGGCACCTATGTGGATACCATAAAGGGGTGGCAATCGGGGTGGTTCTACATCACCGAGCCGCGCGACTCCAATTGGGTGGCGGCCCCCGGAATCCCCACGCGGCTTACCTCCTGGAAAAAGAAGGGCCTATCCTGGGGCTCTCCGGTAGAGTTGACCGGACTCCAGACCTGCATCCAGAACATGACGAGCAAGAAAATCAAGCTCGTCAATGTGGTCCAGGTTATGCTCTTCCGCCGGATCCTTCCATGTCAGTGGCGGGCATTTGGTTTGTGGGAGTTCGACTCGGCCAAACACCAGACATTGCGAGAGCTCTATGACACGACGCACGAGGACGTCTGGAGGGTGTTGTTCAAGAGCGCCGAGATCCCTCCCCCCCCCCTCAACGAGGACCACGGACTCAGCGCAAAGCGCGTGCCAATCTGGTAAGCTTCTTATATTTCTCAGGGTATTTATTTGCCCCGGTTTAGTTGTGTGCAGGATCTGAACTTCCGTGTCATTAACAGGACTGGATAGAGATGGCGGAGCAGCTTGATAGCCCAGCCCCGCTGCCCGAAGATCCTGCAGACGCTCTTCTGACGAAGATGCTGACTCCGGCACCCTACGAGGTGCCGGAAAAGACCAAGAAGAAGGCGGTGGGGACCCGAAAGGGTCTCCGGCGCAAGGTTGTATCGGAGTCATCGGACGATGACTCCGACGCGCACTCCTCCCACAGAAAGGGGGAGGAGGAGAAAAGTTCTCCCCCCCTCCTAGCCGGGGGAGACAAGAAAAGGAAGGCCGACCCATCCGGGGAGGCTGAAGGGTCCAAGAAGGGACCCTCGTTCTGTACTGTGGCACGATGGCCGCCGACAACGGCAACGAGTGGCTTCCCAGGGACAAGCCCCTGGCAAAGTCGTAAGTCCGAACACCATAGTACTTCATGATATGTTTTATTGTACTGCCTTTCCTCATGCCGAACATGATTATGTAGTCCGTCCCGAGCTCATCTAGACGTACCCTCGTCGAGCGGCTCTTTGGACTCGTCGGATATAAACAGCGGTTCTGTTCCGACCACTTCCACCCCTCACCTTACGGACAACGCCGAGGTGTTGTCTAAACAGGCACCAAGCCAAGGGGAGGTGGTCCTGGGGGCGCCTCGTGGCGACTTCCTGGACCCCGGGTACCAAGGGAGCGAGGCTCCTACGGGCTTCGAGTTTGGGCCCCAGCCGGACACTGCGCCGGAACCCTCGATGGTTCCCGGGAGGCGGTCCCCCGTCAAGGGGGGCCAACCATCCGTGCCGGTGTCCTCTGTCCAACCAGAGGCACCGGACAACCTGCTGGAAGCGCTTCGCAGCGCTTCCATCGAAGAAGAGCACCGCACTATCATGAGTGCGGTGGTCGAGAAGGTTCAGTCCGCCAAAATCGGACTAATCGAAGCCTGCGCCAGCCTCCTAACAGGCTTTGAGGTGAGCAATCAAAGTATAAGAAAATATACCGCATAGATAGTAGCCCCTGATGCTCTGTTTGGCATTCGGGAAGAAAAGCCGAATGGAGGACCAAATGATAACTCATGAGTCTAATTAGAGTATGTCTATGTGTATGTGCAGGCTTCACTACTGGCCGCTGCCGCACGTACTGCGGAGGTCGCTGCGCTGAAGCAGGACCTGAAGCGGTCCGAGGACGAGCTCGGCCTTACCAAGAGGCGGCTCGGAGAGAGAAAAGGTAAGAAATACCCCTGTCTAAGTAGTTAAAAAGAAGTTCGGGTGTAAAGTAATAGGATCATCATGGATTTTTCAGGGGACACGACCGAGGTGGAGACCCTAAGGAAGGCGTTGTCCGCGGCCGAAGACAAAGCGGCCAAAGAACGTATTGAGTGGGAGAAACAAGAAGCCCGAGTGGGCGAGGTGCAGCAAGAGCTCGAGGCTCTCGCCAAAAAGCACGAGTCCTTGGAGCTTGACTCCAAGACGCGGGAGTCCGAGCTCACGCAGGCGCTTGAAAGCGTCTGGAGCGCCAAGGTCGAAGCCCACAAGGCCCTCCAGGAGATTGCTGCAGCAAAAGAAGATAGCAGCGGGTAAGGCATTCAATATGCAAAGCAAGCATGTGAAGGAGACTTTCCTTTTTCTTACCTAAGTTCGGAGCTCTCCAGGAGCGTTTGCAGATCTTCCCCGTAGTGTACTGGATGTCGTGGAGTTTTACCGGGCTGAGGAGGGGAGCTCAACGGAGAAGTTGTTCTGGTCTCAGTATATTGGGACCGAACACCCCGTGCCCTTGAGCGACCAGCTGAAACAGTTGGTCGAGCTTCACAAGGCGGCCGAACAAACCATGAGGGGCCTTATAGTCCGGATGTGGCCTCGCGAGCCCCTGTCCGGCAGCTACTTCGGTCTGGTGCAATGGCTGGCGGAAGCCTGCCCACGGCTTGAGGTCATCAAGCGGTCCGTCTGCATCGAAGGTGCACGCAGGGCTTTTGCCCGGGTGAAGGTGCACTGGGCGAAGCTGGACGCCGTGAAGCTTGTGAAGGAGGGGCCGCCAGAGGGCAAGGAGCATCGCCGCTCCGAGAATTATTATGAGGGTCTCCTGGAGGGATCCCGCCTAGTGGCAGATGAGTGTGCCAAGGATGTAATTTTTGAATGAACATGCTCATGTGATCCTGTAATATGAAAAGAGTTCATTTGCGCCATGCGATGCTTTCTTAATTTAAAATATTACCTTTTGTGCGGCCGTTTATAAAATCTGAGAGTTGGCCAGTCATCGGCTTCTGCCCCCATGTAACTAGTACCGGGGTGTTCGGGATAAACCTGAACACTCTTTACCCCAATTTTGGGCCTCCAAGGGAGGTGTTCAGCACAACAAACCAGGCAATCAGACTATAATGCTTTATCACTCTCACTTAGCCATAGAAGTCTATGATTTTAAATTTTGGCGAAGCCCCTGGTATTCGGAGGGCCGAATTTGGGGCGCTATACACGCCTAAGCCGGATAAGGCCGACTCCTCGCCCGAAGCGGAAGAAGTCTTTAAGGACTTGAAACCTCTCGAATAGCGACCAGTATCTCGCCTTATCATGACAGTCATTTTTGGCTTTCTCTACTGAGGTGCTCATCCGGAAGAACCGGGACATAATCACAGTAGTTCTCCCACCGCTACCTTAGCCGATATAGCGGAATATAAGGTGCCAAAGCATGCGAGCCGGGCAACCCAACATTTGACCCCAGACATGATTCGGAGCTGATGCATATAATGCTATAAATTCCGGGTGCCGCACTGTCGAAAGTGTTCGGACTTATTGTGCCGTATTATGGGGTAAACGAGAGCCCCTAGCGTACTAACCGTACCCAAGCGTGCAGGTGCGGAATGTCGTAAATGGACATATAAGAGAAAGAGAAAAACTTAAATAATGCAATGACAGATTAATAATATGCATTGTTATTTGAATAATACGTCGAAGCATACTGGTACAAGTAGTGCAATAAGCTGAAAGTAGGACAATTCGAAATGTCCCATCCAAGGCAAGCTACGCATAAAGAGTGAAAAGCGGGTATATCAAGTATTACTAGAGACCACCTGGCGGTTCCCGTGTTCATTTTGGCTTCTTGCTGCCTTGGTTGTTGCTTCCGAACTGTGTCCGGTAGTCGTACTGCCGGAAAGGCCTTCCGAAGAGTTAGGCCCTGAAAGAGAAAGGGAATATCAAAGGTATACAGCCCCTGGTGTGGTTAAGACACAATGCGGGGCGTGTCCTAATTGTGCCCCCGCCTATGTCCATGGTATTTTCAATGCATAGTTATGTACGTGCGGCACGAATTTCATTGTTGCACTGGGACTGGGATAGGGGACGAATTGCTAGGTGAGCGTAGATCGCGCCAGGCGATCCTGTTGCAGATTATTTCGGACGCGCTTGAAGGTGTCCGAGGGATGTAACACCGAATGAGTGGTCTGTCTGAACAGGCTGCTCTGTGCCTCTGCTGCAAGGGCCGCAGTGTGCTCTTCCATACGGAGCGAGTGTTCTGTGTTTCCATTTATTGTTATGACCCTGCGAGGTCCTGGCATCTTGAGCTTGAGGTATGCGTAATGCGGCACTTCATTGAATTTTGCAAATGTTGTCCGTCCGAGCAGTGCATGATAGCCACTGCGAAACGGGACGATGTCGAAGATTAACTCTTCACTTCAGAAGTTATCCGGTGATCCGAAGACCACTTCCAGTGTGATTGAGCCTGTGCAATGGGCCTCTACACCTGGGATGACGCCTTTAAAGGTGGTTTTGCTGGGTTTGATCCTTGAGGGATCGAAACCCATTTTTCGCACTGTATCCTGATAAAGCAGGTTCAGGCTGTTGTTGCCGTCCATAAGGACTCGAGTGAGGTGAAATCCGTCAATGATGGGTCTAGGACTAGTGCGGCGGATCCGCCATGACAGATTCTAGTGGGGTGGTCCCCGCGATCGAAGGTGATCGGACAAGCAGACCATGGGTTGAACTTCGGGGCGACGGGCTCCATCGCGTAGACGTCCCATAGTGCACGCTTCCACTCCCTCTTGGAAATGTGGGTTGCGTATATCATGTTTACTGTCTTCACTTGTGGGGGAAACCCCTTCTGCCCTCCTGGGTTCGGCGGCTGTGGCTCCTCATCATCATCGCTATGCAACCCCGTGTCCTTGTTTTCGGCATTTAACTTGCCGGCCTACTTGAACACCCAGCACTCTCGGTTGGTGTGATTGGCTGGCTTGTCAGGGGTGTTGTGGATTTGACACAAGCGATCCAGTATGCGATCCAGACTGGATGGAGTCGGAGTATTTCTTTTGAATGGCTTTTTCCGCTGACCGGATCTAGAGCCTTTGAATCCGGCGTTGACTGTCGTATCTTCGGAGTTATCGCCGTTATTGCGGCGCTTTGGTCTATTACGACACTGCCTACCATTAACGTCTTTGGTATCCGATGTGTTGTTGCTACGAGTCAACCAGCTGTCCTCGCTCGCACAAAAGCGGGTCATGAGTGTTGTGAGGGCTGCCATAGATTTCTGCTTATCCTGGCCGAGGGGGCGGGCGAACCACTCGTCGTGGATGTTATGCCTAAATGCCGCTAGGGCTTCTACATCCGGACAGTCTACGATTTCATTTTTCTTAGTCAGGAAACGTGTCCAGAATTGTCTGGTCGATTCCCCTGGCTACTGGGTTATGTGGCTCAAGTCATCAGCATCCGGTGGCCGCACATAAGTGCCCTGGAAGTTGTCAAGAAATGCATCTTCCAAATCCTCCCAACTGCCGACGGAATCTGCTGGCAAGCTATTCAGCCAATGCCGAGCTGGTCCTTTGAGTTTTAGTGGGAGGTACTTGATGGCATGTAGATCGTCACCGCGAGCCATGTGGATGTGAAGGAGGAAGTCCTCAATCCATATAGCAGGATCTATTGTGTCGTCGTATGATTCGATGTTTACGGGTTTGAAACCCTCCGGGAATTCATGATTCATAACTTCATCAGTGAAGCATAGGGGGTGTGCGGCGCCTCTGTGCCAGGCTATATCCCGACGTAGTTCGTATGAATCTTGTCTGCTGTATTCGGCCCGGCCGGATTTACTCATGGTGTATCCTGTGCGACGGTCATCGTCCCGTGTGGGGGCACGTGTTCGTGTCCCGTATATTGACCTTGCGATTTTTGCCTTGCTGTCCAAGATGTCTCGCAGATCCTCTGTGTTGCCCCAGGCCTTAGTATCTTTGACTGAGTGGCGACGGGGTGCGGACTGAACTTTAGGCTGAAACACCTCTCTAGCTCGGCCACGTAGTGGCCGGTCAGCCGCATCATACACTGGTGAATGAGGCTTTAATGCTTCCTCCTCGAGGTGGGGTAGCAACCTGCGTTTGGGGTAACTCTTGGACGGGCACTCGAATTTCTGCTCCTGGGCCGCAAGGACTTCGGTCCATCTGTCTGCTAGCAAGTCTTGATCAGATTGAAGCTGTTGTTGTTTCTTTTTCAGGCTACTTGCCGTGGCCATAAGCCGACGCTTGAAGCCCTCTTGCTCGACGGGGTCCTCAGGCACGATAAACTCATCGTCGCTGAGGCTCGCCTCATCTTTGGAGAGATGCATGTAATTGTCCTCCTCCGGTTCTCCATCTGCTGCCCGCTCTGGGGGGCTAGCTTGTTCATCCTCTAGCTCTGCGCCGTGCTGGAGGGGATTGTTGTTGTCTTCGGCGCTATCCGGAGTGTTATTATCTCCTGTGCCGGTATCACTGCTCTTGCTGTGGCGGGACTTAGAGCGGCGCCTCTGACGTTGGCGCTTGGGTTGCTTTTTGGAGGGGTCATCCTCCGCTTTCTCGTCCCCATTGGCTTCTTTGGGGGTGTCCACCATGTATATATCATATGAGGAGGTGGCAGTCCAGTGCCCTGAGGGTGGTGGATCCTGTTCGTCTCCGGCTTCGTCGTCCATACCGTCGAAGTCTTCGGAGCCGATGTCGAGCATGTCGGTTAAGTCGTCGACAGTGGCTACTAAGTGGGTGGTGGTTGGGCAGCGGATTTCCTCATCGCCCCCATCCCATTCTAGCTGGACATAGTTCGGCCAAGGTTCTCCTGACAAGGAGAGAGACCTTAATGAATTTAGCATATCCCCGAAGGGTGAGTGCTGAAAGATGTCCGGGGAGGTGAACTCCATGATCGGCGCCCAGTCGGACTTGACGGGAACGGATATGAGCGGCTCGGAGTCCGTGGCCGTGGATGAATCCAGTGGTTTGGCGACACGGCTCTCGTAAGGGGTAAAGTCAGTATCCGGCTCTATCGCCACTGAGAGTGCGGCCTTCATGGCGGGGTCCATCCCTCCACTCTCGGATGGCACGACTTGCTCCGGATTGATGGACGGAGTAGCTGCGGATGCGATCTCCCGAATACTGTCCGACGGCAAAGTTACATCATGCTCGTCAAGACTGTACGATGCGTCCGTCATGGGCTCGAATCCGTGGAAGATCAAGTCTCCACGGATGTCGGCCGTGTAGTTCCAGTTTCCAAATCTGACCTGATGGTCAGGGGCATAGCTCTCAATCTGCTCCAGATGGCCAAGCGAATTGGCCCGCAGTGCAAAGTCGTCGAATATGAAGATCTATTCGGGGAGGAAAGCCTCACCCTGGACCGCATCGCTAGCGATAATCGAAGGAGCCATTGAGCCTTATGGTGATGACACAGTGGAACTCTCAATAAAAGCACCAATGTCGGTGTCAAAACCGGCGGATCTCGGGTAGGGGGTCCCGAACTGTGCGTCTAAGGCGGATGGTAACAGGAGGCAGGGGACACGATGTTTTACCCAGGTACGGGCCCTCTTGTTAGAGGTAAAAACCTACGTCCTGCTTGATTGTTCTTGATGATATGAGTATTACAAGAGTAGATCTACCACGAGATCAGAGAGGCTAAACCCTAGAAGCTAGCCTATGGTATGATTTTCTGTTGTCCTATGGACTAAACCCTCCAGTTTATATAGACACCGGAGGGGGATAGGGTTACACAGAGTCGGTTACAAGGGAGGAGATCTACATATCCGTATTGCCAATCTTACCTTCCACGCCAAGGAAAGTCCCATCAGGACACGAGACGAAGTCTTCAATCCTGTATCTTCATAGTCCAACAGTCCGGCCAAAGGATATAGTTCGGCTGTCCGGAGCCCCCTAATCCAGGACTCCCTCACTCACATTGATATCTATTGATGGGCATCTCCCTAGCCCGTTGATACGCCTAGTTGATGTGAGATTATCTTCTCCCTTTTTATCTTCTCCACAACCACCGTTCTATTCCACCTACAGTGCTATGTCCATGGCTCACGCTCATGTATTGCGTGAAAATTGAAAAAGTTTTGAGAATGTCAAAAGTATGAAAAAAATTCTTGGCTTGTCATCGGGGTTGTGCATGATTTAAATATTTTGTGTGGTGAAGATGGAGCATAGCCAGACTATATGATTTTTTAGGGATAACTTTCTTTGGCCATGTTATTTTGAGAAGACATAATTGCTTTATTAGTATGCTTGAAGTATTATTATTTTTATGTCAATATTAAACTTTTGTCTTGAATCTTTCAGATCTGAATATTCATACCACAATTAAGAAGAATTACATTAAAATTATGCCAAGTAGCACTCCGCATCAAAAATTCTGTTTTTATCATTTACCTACTCGAGGACGAGCAGGAATTAAGCTTGGGGATGCTTGATATGTCTCCAACGTATCTATAATTTTTGATTGCTCCATGCTATATAATCTACTGTTTTGGACATTATTGGGCTTTATTATCCACTTTTATATTATTTTTGGGACTAACCTATTAACCGGAGGCCCAGCCTAGAATTGCTGTTTTTTGCCTGTTTTAGGGTTCCGAAGAAAAGGAATATCAAACGGAGTCCAAATGGAATGAAACCTTCGGGAACGTGATTTTCTCAACAAACAAGACCCGGGAGACTTGGACCCTACGTCAAGACACAAAAGAGGAGGCCACGAGGTAGGGGGCGTGCCTACCCCCCCCCCCCCCCCCCCAGGCGCGCCCTCCACCCTCGTGGGCCCCCTGTTGCTCCACCGATGTACTCCTTCCTCCTATATATACCTACGTACCCCCAAACGATCAGATACGGAGCCAAAAACCTAATTCCACCACCGTAACTTTCTGTATCCATGAGATGCCATCTTGGGGCCTGTTCTGGAGCTCCGTCGGAGGGGGCATCGATCACGGAGGGCTTCTACATCAACACCATAGCCTCTCCGATGAAGTGTGAGTAGTTTACCTCAGACCTACGGGTCCATAGGTATTAGCTAGATGGCTTCTTCTCTCTTTTTGGATCTCAACACAATGTTCTCCCCCTCTCTTGTGGAGAACTATTCGATGTAATCTTCTTTTGCGGTGTGTTTGTTGAGACCGATGAATTGTGGGTTTATGATCAAGTCTATCTATGAATAATATTTGAATCTTCTCTGAATTCTTTTATGTATGATTGGTTATCTTTGCATGTCTCTTCGAATTATCAGTTTGGTTTGGCCTACTAGATTGATCTTTCTTGCAATGGGAGAAGTGCTTAGCTTTGGGTTAAATCTTACGGTGTCCTTTCCCAGTGACAGTAGGGGCAGCAAGGCACGTATTGTATTGTTGCCATCGAGGATAACAAGATGGGGTTTTCATCATATTGCATGAGTCTATCCCTCTACATCATGTCATCTTGCTTAAGGCATTACTCTGTTTTTAACTTAATACTCTAGATGGATGCTGGATAGCGGTCGATGAGTGGAGTAATAGTAGTAGATGCAGGCAGGAGTCGGTCTACTTGTCTCGGACGTGATGCCTATATACATGATCATACCTAGATATTCTCATAACTATGCTCAATTCTGTCAATTGCTCAACAGTAATTTGTTCACCCACCGTAGAATACTTATGCTCTCGAGATAAGCCACTAGTGAAACCTATGGCCCCCGGGTCTATCTTTATCATATTAATCTCCTACTACTTAGTTATTTCCTTTGCTTTTTTACTTTGCCTTTATTTTACATTGCATCTTTATCACAAAAATACCAAAAATATTATCTTATCATATCTATCAGATCTCACTCTCGTAAGTGGCCGTGTAGGGATTGACAACCCCTATTCGCGTTGGTTGCGAGGATTTATTTGTTTTGTGCAGGTACGAGGGACTCGCGCGTAGCCTCCTACTGGATTGATACCTTAGTTCTCAAAAACCGAGGGAAATACTTACGCTACTTTGCTGCATCATCCCTTCCTCTTCGGGGAAAACCAACGCAGTGCTCAAGAGGTAGCACACATCTACCTTGTGTTGTTCCTGGTTGTCCGTGGTTACTTCTACCTCCATCAGAGTTGCGAGAGCCTCCAACAATTTGGTGAGAACTTGAGTCGGCGGGCGTGCAGAACCGCTAGCACCAGCCGCAGTTGCAGCCATTGAACTGGAGGTCATAGCCACGACGGTTGTTGAACCAAGCACCGGTTGTGTACCGGCCATGAAGATCGCAACCCTGTTCAGCGGCTTATAGGGGTCGGGAATGCTGTCACCATCGGAATAGCCCCCAAGCCGGCCGTCCTACAGTTGATATAAAGAAGTGGTCTCGCCCGTGGACGACTCACCATCAGAGTAGATGGTCGTCTCACCGCCAGACACAGAACCATTTTCAATTTCCGCCCCATGGATGAAACCGACGAAGGAACGCTTCACGGCCGGTTGAACTCGGGCGGGTCGTGCATGTTGAGCCGTCTCGACGATGTCGGTGCAGATGTCCGGCTGAGGGCCCGGTTCGCCGATCTTGCCGATGAAGACGTGGATTCCGCTGTAGGGGACCCGGTACCCGTACTCGATTGAGCCGGCCTCGAGGCCCCAGCCTGCATCGTCGATGTAGAGCTTGCCGCAACGACTCTTGGTCATCCGGCCCACAGCGTATCCCTTGATTCCTTTGAAGCTTCCCTCTAAGAACTCGAAACCACAGTGCGCTGGCCCCACGGTGGGCTCCAACTGTCGTGGAATTGTCACAGCGGATGTCCTAGCAGAAGGACTTAGTCGTCGAGCCATCACAACTAGGTTAGCTTAAAGGGGTTAAACAAGACAAAGGACGCAAGGAGTTTATACTGGTTCGGCCCCTTGCGGTGAAGGTAAAGGCCTAATCCAGTTTGAGGTGGTATTGCTTATGTCTCGATTACTAGGGAGCGAATACGCTTGACCTAGCTTTCGATCTGTTCTCTCCTGTCCTAAGACGCCGCCGGGTCGTCCCTTTATATACACGGGTTGACGCCCGGCGACTCACAGAGTCCCGGCCGACTCATAATCAACATGTCCGGCTCGGTGACTAATTATACTTGCCTTACAATCCAAGTCATACATATACGGCGGTTTACACCTATGGGCCTTAAGTCGCCTTTGGGCTTTGGGTCCTTAGCAAGTTTGCTTCATGAACCGCCATCTTCAACATCTTCATGGGATTTGTCTTGATAACCCGCCGTTGGTATAACCCTGCCCCTCCTAGGCGGGTCATACCCAATAGTTATATACCCAACACTTAGTGTGCTATCAAATGTCACAACGTAACTGGGTGATTATAAAGATGCTCTACAGGTGTCTCCGATGGTGTTTGTTGAGTTGGCATAGATCGAGATTAGGATTTGTCACTCCGATTGTTGGAGAGGTATCTCTGGGCCCTCTCGGTAATGCACAGCACTATAAGCCTTGCAAGCAATGTGACTAATGAGTTAGTTGCAGGATGATGCATTACGGAACGAGTAAAGAGACTAGCCGGTAATGAGATTGAACTAGGTATAGTGATACCGACGATCGAATCTCGGGCAAGTAACATACCGATGACAAAGGGAACAACGTATGTTGTTATGCTGTTTGAACGATAAAGATCTTCATAGAATATGTGGGAGCCAATATGAGCATCCAGGTTCCACTATTGGTTATTGACCGGAGATGAGTCTCGGTCATGTCTACATAGTTCTCGAACCTGTAGGGTCCGCACGCTTAACGTTCGATGATGATCGGTATTATGAGTTTATATGTTTTGATGTACCGAAGGTAGTTCATAGTCCCGGATGAGATCATGGACATGATGAGGAGTCTCGAAATGGTCGAGACATAAAGATTGATATATTGGAAGACTATATTCGGACACCGGAATAGTTCCGAGGTGTATCGGGTATTTTCCGGAGTACTGGGGGGTTACCAGACCCCCCCCCCCCGGGGGGGGGTGGTTATTGGGCCTCATGGGCCTATTGGTGGAAGAGAGGAGGCAGGCCAAGGTGTGGCACGCGCCCCCCTAGCCCAAACCAAATTAGACTAGGGGGCCGGCCCCCCTTTCCTTCTCTCCTCCCTCTCCTTCCCCCTTCTCCTTGTTGGAATAGGAAAGGGGGGCGAATCCTACTTGGAGTAGGATTGCCCCCCCATGGCGCGCCTCCTCCCCCTGGCCGGCCTCCTCCTCCCTCCCCCGTTTATATACGTGGGAGGGGGCACACCAAAGTTTCTCCTAGCCGTGTGCAGTGCCTACCTCCACAGAAACACACCTCGGTCATATCGTAGCAGTGCTTAGGCGAAGCCCTGTGCCAGTAACTTCATCATCACCATCATCACGCCGTCGTGATGACGAAACTCTCCCTCGGCCTCAGCTAGATCAAGAGTTCGAGGGACGTCACCGAGTTGTACGTGTGCAGATCGCGGGGGTGCCATGCGTTCGGTACTTGATCGGTTGGATCATGAAGACGTTCGAATACATCAACCGTGTTACTTAACGCTTCCACTTTCGGTCTACGAGGGTACGTAGACACACTCTCCCCGCTCATTGCTATGCTTCTCCTAGATAGATCTTGTGTGATCGTAGGATTTTTTTGAAATATTACGTTCCCCAACAAAGGTCACTGACAACTAAGCAAAATGCTACAAAGAAGAACTATCACCATATCATGGGGTCAGGTGGCTACAGCAAAGCCCGGTCGTTGTGGGACAAAGCTGAGCAAGACCTGCTTGCTAAAGCGGTCCAAGTAGCGACATTGCACTGGCCAGATCGGGCAAGGACTTGGTTCTTCGGGGTTGGGGGAACTTTGGACCCAGAAATAGTGAAGTGTGTTTGGACGAACGAGCAACTTGCAATACCCATCCAGAAGCTTGAGGCAGCAATCAAGGCAGCGCAGGAAGGGACGTTCATTCCCAACAGAGAGAAGGACGAGCTGACAGAGGCCCTCGGGAATCCTGAACACCCTGGACGAACACGAGGCACATCAGGCCCCATTCCATGGGTGCATGGGTTTCCCGATAGCGCTGGTTATAGAAGCCGAGAGAGAAAGAATAAAGGGGAAGCAAGCAAAATGCAGAAGCTCAGTGCAAGATTAGCGAAACTAGAGGAACTTGAGAGCCAGCGAGCTACCGGCCAACCATCTCAGCGGCACGAAGATCCTTCATTTGACACTGCCCCAGAAGCTACCCCACCATCTCAACAGAGAAGCAGCGTGGCTTCCACGGAGCTCGTTCAGCCTGATTTCACGGCTCCTCGCTACCCCGTGGATAGTATCACGGAGGCTGAACATTGAGTGCTAATGGCGAAATGCCAAAACCTGACCTTGAAGGCGGCGGTCGGCTCTGTTTTACCTCCTCGGGCTGAGGAAACTTTCCATTGCCGTCCGATTCCACATGGCTATGCTATTGTCACGATGGATGAAATAATGGAGGGATTTGAGGGGATGGAGCTTGACTACCCTATAGGTGAAGGGGATAATCTTTTGGAAAATGCCTTAAGGAGTGCATGTCTATGGAGAAAGGAGAACATCAAGCTTCCAAATTGGTCATTGCCTCAGCAGACTCAGCCGAATGAGGCCCCTCAACAGTCTCCTCACAGTCCAGCCCAGCCGGATAAGGCCCCTCAGCAGACTCAGCCGGATGAGGCCCCTCAGCAGAGTCCTCTTCCGCCTCAGCTGTCTCTGGCGTGTCAGCGGACTCCGCCTCCTCCAGCACGTCAGCAGATTCCGCCTCTTCCTCTGCCTCCTCCGGCGCGCCAGCGGACTCTGCCGCCTCAGCAACAGCGGAAGAGAGCCGCCGCTGCTCAGGCGGCTAGCAGTACAAAAGGCGGTAAGAAATTAAAATTTGGTCCAAGCCTCAGGGTTCCTCCAAATTTACCATATGAGAGGACTAACAAGGAAACCGATGACATCGTGGAAGCCAAAGTGCAGGCCCATTTTGACAGAAACGCCACCTCCGAAGGAAACAATAGATCCAGTGAAAGTGAAGCGCACTCTGGATGCCCTTAAGCAACCACCACCGCCTCCGCAACAATCCAACTATGATCGCTGTATTGAAAAGACATATGATGAAGCGCGGCGGGTGGGAAGTATTGTCAGTGCTTCAAGACGAAGAAGTGGGAAAACAATTCCCTAGCTCGGCGAACATGAGAAGCAATCGTGCCCCCTGCTCAAGGTGTAGCGACATCGCTAATCATCTGGGGCTACTGCCCGGTACCACTCTTGGTGATTACGTGGGCGATGATGTACAGTTTGAAATGGGTGAGGTAGTAGAGATCTTTAGATATGAGCAAGGGAAGCCTCTCATCAAACCTGATCATCCCCATTTAACAACGATGATGCGAAGATTGCATGAGTGGCACTTGGAAAGCTACAGGAAGAATGGGTCTGATAGTTTGATGGTGAGAATTAAAGATGAGCACGACCTTATTGGAGTCGACTTGATGCATGTTGAATTTGTGGATTTATTTCAGTTATTCAATCAAGAGGCCCTCGACAAACAACTCATGACTTGCTACTGTCTGTAAGTATTACTTCTGTAATTAGGTCTCTAGCTCAACTTGTTCATTGCATGTATATATAATTATCCTCACTATATTATGTTGATTGATGATCGTCAAATGCAAAAAAGAAAAAATCTATGACATTGGGTTCATTAGTCCAAAGGACAAAACATAGTTAAAGATACCGAGGAAAACTTACTAAAAGCGTTCCTTCGACATCAAAATAAAAGGGAAATACTCTTTCCTTACAACTTCAAGTGAGTGTTACTGTCTTGTGCATATTAGGTTTCGCTTACTCGAGGTTAAGTACTGTAATTGATGAGTTATGTGTGCACAGGTTCCACTTTATTCTGCTATCCATTAAGCTTGACGGGGGAGTAGTAACTGTCTTAGACTCGGGACATAAAGATCCCAAGGATTATGCAGACATGACTGCAATGCTCTAGAAATAAGTTCAATCAATACCGGGACCATATCGGCAACTTTCGTTCAGTTCCTGATATCAAGTAATCATTTTCTTTGCCTGGCAGGGTTTGGAAACAGTTCACCGGAATGGTTCCGAGTCTGAAGAACGAGCTGTGATTTACACACCCAAAAGTAAGTAGTACTAGATAGTTCCGCGCATCTCTCACTAATTCTAGTTTCATCAATACCATTATCATGCTTGATTATCAATTTGATTGAACCATATTCTTGTAAAGTGCTTGTGGCAGGTAGGCAGATATATTTTATGTGGATACTATGTTTGCGAGTTCATTCGCCACTCGACCTCTGAGCAGGGCTTCTTTGACAAACAATTTGAAGTATGTAAACAATATTCACAATTTTATTTTATTACCATCAATTGTGTTGAGTTTCATTCATATATATGTATTGACCCCCTTCTTTAAATTAGATCTGGCAGATGTGGGATGAATTCCTACCACATGATCACATACGAGCAATTCAAGAGGAATTGGCGGGATTCTTTCTTGACCACGTCATACATGAAAAGGGAGAATACCATACGGAAATTCAATGCGAGTTTGGCGCTTGATGATGTCAGGGATGTTATATTGTATATATGTAGTAGCGTCGGATAGATATATGAAAACTTGTTGTTCGACCAAGCACGGAGAAAGAGAGGTCACTTCTCTCTATATATGTTCATGATGATCTTGTGTAATTAATGGTTTCCTTCATTTGCTTACTAGCTAGTGTCGAGTTCTCTCTATATGTAGTAGCTAGCGCCGACCAAGCATGGAGAAAGAGAGGTCACTTCTCTCTGTTAGCTCGCTAATACAATATGAAACCCCTAAACCCTCCAAAACTCCTAACCCCCCCCCTTCAAAAAAAAGCTAGCGCCTGCGAGCTGCTGACGTGTGGCTACCTTTTGGTCCCGGTTGGTGTTACCAACCGGGACTAAAGGTCCTCCTGCCTGGGCACCCCATAGTGGCCACGTGGAGCTCCTTTGGTCCCGGAGCCAACCGGGACGAAAGGTTTTGGGTATTAGTCCCGTTTGTTTTGTCCCAGTTTCAGAACCGGGACAAAAGGCCCTCTGGAACTGGGACCATAGCCATGTTTTCCACTAGTTTCATCAATCACCCTAGCACCGATCCACCCACATAACTATTTATCAAAGTAGTGAATGGGAGTCGATGAATCATGATGAATGTGACTAGATGAAATTCCCATGTGTCTTTAAGAATGCTTTGCTTACTATAAGAAGTACTTTTGGCTTGTCCTTTGCGATAAAATGATTAGTCCACCTTGCTGCACCTTGTTACTTTGGTTACGTGTTATTACCTGCTATGAATTATCTTGCTACCAAACTATTTGTTACTAATATTTTGTAGCACTTACAGAAAAAAGCCTTGTTGAAAACGTTTATCAAGTCCTTCTGCTCCTCGTTTGGGTTCGACACTCTTACTTATCGAAAGGACTACAATTGATTCCCCATACTTGTGGGTCATCAAGGCAGCGCAACTAGCCTCTTGTGTAGGGCCATGTGCCCAACCAGATCTTCTTCCAAGTCCACGTCCACGTCCTCCTTCTCTGCCACCTCTTGGACGATGACCAACCCCCTTAAACCAAGACGCCCGGCATTCTTTGAACAGAAGCGCTGAAGGAGGGTGTACTCCATCATCACATTTTCTTTGAAAACATGACGGAGATATCCACACACAGCACGCAAGTCCGGAACACACTCATAACATGACAGCATTGCCCCGGAAAGTCCAAGGCATCACTCTCTTCCAATCCCAAAGGCAAGAGAACTGCAACGCGTACAAGTTGTCCGCTGAATCTTCACCTCCTTGTCCAGGTCCTAGGCTACCCTCATATGTTCTTAAAGAACCAAAACTGGCAACAGGTTTTTTTTCGTATGAACTCGAGCTATGGCCATCCACCGTGTCGTCCTTTTCGTGATCGCCTCCTCATCGTCAACCACCATGTCGTCGAGATCCTCTTCCGAGATCCCTTAACTCTTTTGGCTTCTCCTCCACCTCCCACGGGTTCATCCCCGAGCTCGAATCACCTTTTTTTTTTGAGGGGAGGACTGAAAACGGCCAAAGTGGACCGTGTACGTGGGCTGGGCCTTGTGCTGGAGTATATACCTGGGGCGAGCGAGCAAGGGAAAAAGAGCTTCGTGTTCGTGTAGACTAAAAAAAGGAAAAGGAAAAAGAGCTCCCCTAATCGATCTCCAGATTGAGATCCCCTCTTGCTTTCGTGTTGGAGACGGAAACGAAGGCGCCTCCCTCTGATCTGATATATACTGGAGTAGAATCGATCGAGAGGATCTATCAGGCATCAAGTGAAGAAGTCGATGGCGGCGGCGATGAGATTCGGCGTCGGCCTCGGCGTCGGCGCTCTGCTCCGGCGAGCGCCCGTGGCGGCGGCAAGGGTGCGGCTGGCCCACACCAAGCCCTGCAGCCCGGAGGAGATAAGGGACGCCGCGGCCCGTGTGGTGCAGATCGACAAGGCCAAAGAGGAGCTGTTCGACAAGGTGCATGGCCTGGTTACCACCTACGATGTTCCGCGCAGGATGAGTCGCAAGTACATGCTTCTCATGCAGCGCCTCTCCTCGCAAATCAACCCTAGACCCCAAGACCCAATCTGGTAACTATCTTGTCTCATATTGTTCGTTATATGTCCCAAAATTCTTGTCTTAGATTCGTCTAAATACAGATGTATCTAATACTAAAACATGACTTGATATATATGTATTTAGACAAATCTAAGACAAAATTTATTAGATACATCCGTATCTAAATAAATCTAAGATAAGAATTTCAGAATTTTAGGACGAAGGAAGTACTTGTATTGTTTCCATAATCCTAACTACGACTCTTCTAGGACGTTTTTGCAGCTTAGTCTTAGTACTATCTATTTGGTCTCTTTCGTTAAGCTACAAATCCAATTCATCAATGTTATATATTCCATGTTATATATTCCATCTCATCCGTATATTTTTTTTGTATTGTATTGTTTTGCAGGCGTTTCTGTCGACGCCATGAAAGACGCAATACTTACTACAAGTATCTGGGGGCATGTACGTCTGGCCTTTTGACTGGAGTTGGCATCGGCTTGCTCGTGTTTGCTCCACCAAAAAAGTCTGTTGCCGACTGGTGGGACAAAGTTACTAGTTGAATCCACCTCTTCCACGGCATATTAGTTGACACTGCACTAGTATCAAAAACGCTTTTATATTAATGTTATTATATTATGGGACGAAGAGACTAGCTTGTCATGAGGATTGTATTAGTCATCATACATATAGCTTAGCTACTAGTTTTATCTTTTGGACAGTCTATCCATCTTACATCGGCTTGTAAGCCTATGTTTCTTGTTTGACTATAATCTACTCGTATGGCCTTTGCCCGCTACCTAAGCTCTTTCAACACATATTCATGCTGGCCGGCATGATCATCATCTTTCCTCCCTACCCATTATTTCCAATGCTCGCTTCACTATTTTTTGTTGCTGCTGTTGTTGAGCACGGTCGATGATGCTCTAATCATACGGCTACGGAACCGCATATATATTTTTTGGCCGTAGGAATGTTGTTTCCTGCTATGCTAGCTAGGTGTGCAACTCCCTTACTGATGACAAAATGCTGCCTCTTGCAATGCCCAAATATGAACGTAACAACAAAGATATATATGTAAGTAAATCAGGAGTAAACAGAGACACTATCAGATCAGAACTTTCCCATATTTGCTACTCAGCGGAGGTTTGCTGCTCACCGACGCTGAGGATGAAGGCCCTGCAAACACGTTTTTCTCGCTTCAGCATCACTCCTGCCATCTACACTTGCATTTCTGTCCGTGAAGCTCTCTTGGAGCACAAATGCCTAACTGGAGTATCAACACCTTCATCCTTCTTCTTTTCTTTTTTTTGACAATGCAACACCTTCATCATGCTCTTGAGTCTTTGTGATGCCATTCATGAGGTGGTTCCGACTAACGGTCTCTGCCATGGATAGCCCACACTACCAGGTTGGTTTACAAGGTCCGGTATAAAAATCTTTTGCAATAGCTATACGAAGTGCTTGGGTAAATTAATAATTTTCTGATTAATTTAATTCAGAAATACAATTTGATGATGTCACTAACAATATTAATCTCATACTAATATGTAAATACGGGAGTGCATACTAGGCATAGAACACGCATATCTATGAACTTACTAAGCACTGTAAATTAATAATATTTATGTTTAATTTTCTTTTTCCTTTTTCTGGTTCGATGAACTTTTTTTAATTGTAAACTTTTTCTTCAAATCGATGAATTTCTTTTTCGAAAAATTGGTTAACTTTTTTAAAAAGCAAAAAAAAAAATTCAAATTCAATGAACTTTTACAAATCTTTTTTTTTTGCAAATTCGATGAACCTTTTTCCAAATTGATTTTTTTGCAAATTTGATGATTTTTTTCAAATTTGTGAACTTTTTCCCAAAATCCATGAACATTTTTTAATTCACAATCTTTTTCCTTTTTTGTGATATTTTTTCCATAAGTCAAGGGTTGGCATGGCATGTTAAATGCGATCAAGCGCTCGGCATACATCGGCCGGCCGACAAGCGATGGCCCGTGGGCACCTGGACGCTTCCGTGGCGCTTAACGCGCCCCATAGGAGCTCTATGCATGCGTGGCAGGTAGTAGCGGAAGTAGCTACATGAGAGGACCAGTTCCACGAAAGTAGAAATTGCAATTTTGAAGCCCATTATCTTGCAAATTTTTCACTTTCTTTTCGGGTGGGACGCCACTTATGGCTAGAAGGTCCCTATGATATTGTAATGATCCCTATGAACACTGAATAAAGTGGAGTGTGATTGTTCTAAAAAAACTACGTGAGAAGACACCAAGCGGAATTTGTTGTGAAAAAAAGCCTCGCAAAGGACCGGTGCTATCCATCGAAGGAAAAGGTAGAAAAAGCTAATTGACCTACAACCTAGCACGTGGTGGTGGAGTTATCTTCACGGTGAACTGCACACGGGAAGGCTTATATGATGGGGTTTGGCTTTATTTCTTTGTACATGGTGTGTATGAAGATGGTAGCGTGAGGGTCTGTGGTGTGCGTGATGGGATGGCGATGTGCGTACAAGGTTCGGAGGAGTCTTGAGCGCATCGTGACATGATCATGCATACACAGACCGTTAAGGAAGGCACGGAGATGTGTGGGGCGTACACGACGCGGAGTGGAGCATGATTGCAATTGGATAATTTCGCCTGGGTCAGACTGGACATTCTGATGGATCGACATGGATGTTGGTCAAGCAGAAGACGATAGTGATTTCAGCAACGACGACATAGGAGCGTGATGTTGATGGTGACCGAGGGCTTATGTGGCTTCGACAAGACTATGGCGCATGGTTGATTCAATGCAGTGTACACATGGGAGATTGAAGTCGAGGGGGTGCGGGGTAGCATGGTGCAGCTACATGGAGTCATGTTGAAAGTGAAGCTGGAGTCTGATGGACGAATTCACTTTATACTGATGGAGGGGCTACAACGTAAGAGCTTGGAGAGTCGAGGCCTATTTCACTGGGAAAGCAAGAGACATGTGGTTCGGACTAGGGCCCAATGGTCTGAAGGAGACTTGATACTCGGCATCGGTCGTCGATGGCTGGTTGCAGTGGTTTGGGTCTGCGACCCTGTAGACTCGACCAGTACAGTAGAGGCTCGACGAGATGATAGCAATGGGGCGTGCGGTAAGCATGGGAGAAAACGACAGGCCAATGCACTGTTGGTCAGACATGTGATCAGACAAGGTGTGCAGAGGTTGCTGAAGCAGTGTTGACGAGTACCCGATTCAAGTTTGTGACGGGGTCTATCGGTGTCGGTTAATGGACGGGGGTTGACCAGGGAGAATCTGAGAAAGTGGTAAAAAGTCTAAAATTGTCAAAAGTTGAGAGAGTACATGGTCGTATATTCTGTGGTGTTCACTGCACATGGCAAAGTGTTGATGACAAGTATAGAAGCAGGCAGAGTGTTATAGCGGTGCGACATGCCAGAGACTATCCGGGGAAAAGATGAGACAAGTGCGAATTTGACTAAGGATGACATAGGGCAACGGTGAAATTTCTTCAAGTTTCATACATAAGTTAAGAAGGAGCCGAGATGTTGAGTTCGGGTAAGTATTATATGTGGCTTTCAATATGTGAGTTGTTCTTTTTTCATGTAGACAATAAACGGTATGCTTCATCGACTATGTCTAGACGAACGAAATCGGGAAGAATCAGAGCCAGGAAGAAAAACTCAACGCGAGGATTAAAAAGATCCTAACCTAAACTACTAACCAGAGCGGAGACATCAAGATTCCTCTCCCCACTACCAGTCGTCGGAGCGGCAAGCAGAGGGAAGGTGAGTCCACTAGCTCGTCGATGAAGTCCGAAGGGGAAGGTTTGTCCTAGCCTCTTAGAGTCGGGAGAGGAAATAAGAGGGCATATTAAAACTTTCATCCCTAGAGTTACTAAACTCCTAGGAAATGGAGCGCCCTGGTGCATCGTGGGTATGGGGCTAGTGGGTCCCATTTTTAGTGAATAGTATAGGGATTGACCGTCCCATTCCCCCGCCCCAAGTGCCCCGAATTTGCCTCACGAGGAGCCTTTTTTAGCTACCCAACATTTTTTTTGCACAATTCTTAGGATTGGGTAGATGTTAGAGGGCACCTTTTGCCATCTCATGCCCTATGTGCTCAAAAATAGAGTTGATGTTGGAGATGCTCTAAAGGGATTGATTGATTGGATGTCCGCGTCATAAACCGTTTCAGGAATGCCCGCTCATTATCATTTTTGTAATATATATATAGGAAAAAAGGAAAGCAGGGGAGGGGCCATCTTTGCCATCGAGCACCCTCGGTTTCTCAATACTTACTCCCCCGAGCCCTAGAGCTGGTCAGGTGCTCATGCGCCGAAATCCCCAATCCCTCCTCCTCCTCCTCACTTTGATCCATGATACGTCAATTTTGCATCATGTTTACCTACTGTTATTATAATGTTTTTATGCATAATAATGCTTTTTGAGTAATTCTAATGCCTTTTCTCTCATAATCTGCAAGATACACAGAAAGAGGGAGAATTTGGCAGCTGGAAAATTTGGACCTGGAAAAGCTACGCCAGGCCACCTATTCTGCACAACTCCAAATGGGCTGAAACTTCACGGAGATTTTTTATGGAATAAATAAGAAATACTGGAGCAAATAACCACCGGAGGGGAGCCACCTGGTGAGCACAAGACACCAGGGCGTGCCTGCCCCCCCCCCCCAGGTGCGCCCTGGTGGGTTGTGCTCAGCCCGGCCCACCTCTGGTGCCCATCTTCTGGTATATAAGTCATTTTGACCTAGAAAAAATAAGGAGAGGACTTTCAAGACGAAGTGCCGCCGTCTCGAGGCGGAACTTGGGCAGGAGCACTTCTGCCCTTCGGCGGAGCGATTCCGCTGGAGGAACTTCCCCCGGAGGGGGAAATCATCGTCATCATCATCACCAACAAATCTCCCATCTTGGGGAGGGCAATCTCCATCAACATCTTCAACAGCACCATCTCCTCTCAAACCCTAGTTCATCTCTTGTGTTCAATCTGTGTACCGGAACTATAGATTGGTGCTTGTTGGTGACTACTAGTGTTGATTACATCTTGTAGTTGATTACTATATGGTTTGTTTGGTGGAAGATTATATTTTCAGATCCATTATGCTATTTAATACCCCTCTCTTGAGCATGTTCATCACTTGTGAGTAGTTACTTTTGTTCTTGAGGTCACAGGAGAAATCATGTCACAAGTAATCATGTGAACTTGATATGTGTTCGATATTTTGATAGTATGCATGTTGTTATTCCCTTAGTGGTGTCATGTGAACGTCGACTACATGACACTTCACCATATTTGGGCCTAAGATAATGCATTGTGAAGTAGTTATTAGATGATGGGTTGTGATACGTCTCCAACGTATCTATAATTTTTTATTGCTCCATGCTATATTATCTACTATTTTGGACTATATTGGGCTTTATTTTCCACTTTTATATTATTTTTGGGACTAACCTATTAATCAAGGCCCAGCCCAGAATTGCTGTTTTTTTGCCTATTTCAGTATTTCGGAGAAACAGAATATCAAACGGAGTCGAAACGGAATAAAACCTTCGGGAACGTGATTTTATCACCGAACGTGATCCAGGAGATTTGGATCCTACTCCAAGGAGTCAAAGAGGCGGTCACGAGGGTGGGGGCGCCCCCACCCCCCTAGGGCGCGCCCCCTGCCTCGTGGGCCCCTCGGTGCTCCACCGACGTACTCCTTCCTCCCATATATACCTACGTACCCCCAAACGATCAGAACAGGAGCCAAAAACCTAATTCCACCGCCGCAACTTTCTGTATCCACGAGATCCCATCTTGGGGCCTGTTCCGAAGCTCCACCGGAGAGGGTCGTCATCACGGAGGGCTTCTACATCCTCATAGCCCCTCCAATGAAGTGTGAGTAGTTTACCTCAGACCTTCGGGTCCATAGTTAGTAGCTAGATGGCTTCTTCTCTCTTTTTGGATCTCAATACAAAGTTCTCCCCCTCTCTCATGGAGATCTATTCGATGTAATCTTCCTTTTGCGGTGTGTTTGTTGAGACCGATGAATTATGGGTTTATGATCAAGTCTATCTATGAATAATATTTGAATCTTCTCTGAATTCTTTTATGTATGATTGGTTATATTTGCAAGTCTCTTCGAATTATCCATTTGGTTTGGCCAACTATATTGGTAGTTCTTGCCATGGGCAAAGTGCTTAGCTTTGGGTTCGATCTGGCGGTGTCCTTTCGCAGTGACAGAAGGGGCAGCAAGGCACGTATTGCATCGTTGCCATCGAGGATAACAAGATGGGGTTTATTTCATATTGCATGAATTTATCTCTCTACATCATGTCATCTTGCTGAAAGCGTTACTCTGTTTTTAACTTAATACTCTAGATGCATGCTGGATAGCGGTCGATGAGTGGAGTAATAGTAGTAGATGCAGAATCGTTTCGGCCTACTTGTCACGGACGTGATGCCTATATACATGATCATGCCTAGATATTCTCATAACTATGCTCAATTCTGTCAATTGCTCAACGGTAATTTGTTCACCCACCGTAGAATACTTATGCTCTTGAGAGAAGCCACTAGTGAAACCTATGGCCCCCGGGTCTATTCTCATCATATCAATCTCCATCACTTTAATCTTGCTTTGCTTTTTTACTTTGCCTTTTACTTTTCACTTTGCATCTCTATACCAAAAATACCAAAAATATTATATCTATCAGATCTCACTCTCGTAAGTGACCGTGAAGGGATTGACAACCGCTAATCGCGTTGGTTGCGAGTAGCTATCGTTTTGTGCAGGTACGAGAGACTTGAGCGTGGCCTCCTACTGGATTGATACCTTGGTTCTCAAAACTGAGGGAAATACTTACGCTACTCTGCTGCATCATCCCTTCCTCTTCGGGGAAATCCAACGCAAGCTCAAGAGGTAGCAAGAAGGATTTCTGGCGCCGTTGCCGAGGAGTCTACGCAAAAAGTCAACATACCAAGTACCCATCACAATCCCTATCTCTCGCATTACATTATTTGCCATTTGCCTCTCGTTTTGCTCTCCCCCACTTCACCCTTGCCGTTTTATTCGCCCTCTCCTTCTCCCTCTCTCTCTCTCTCTATCCTCCCTCTCTATTTGCCTCTTTTTGCCCGCTTGCTTTTTGGTTGCTAGTGTGTTAGTTCGCTTGCTTGTCGTTATGTCTGAAATTGGGGAAGTTATCGTCGATATGGGCGATGACAATATCATGAAAAAATTTGATGCTCCTGCTGAAGAACCCCTTACCTACCATACAAAAAGATTTCGAATCGGTAGTGGTAATATTATTGGAAAAGGAGTTATTCAAGATTTCTTTACTTGTGCCGATGCTTTGCCCTCTATGGTGGGAGCTTCCCCTTGGTGCTCTGCGGTGCTGGTTTGGTGGTGGTTGGTGGCCGGCTGGTTCCGGCTTGCAGTGGTTGAGCATCTCCGGGAGAAAATACTTCTTCGGCCTCTGCCGGATCCAGCGATGGCTACGCACGCGGGCGCCGCAGTCTTTCTTGGAAGCGTCGTTTTGGTGTGGTGTTTCTCCCCGCAGCCTTGGCTCCGGAGGGAATCCTCAGATCCGCAGGGATCGGGCAATGAAGGCGTCTCCACGTCTTCTTCCTCCTTGGGGGCATCATGATGCGGAGCATCCCATGATCATCCCCATGGACCTACCATTGTCGCATCAAGAGCCAAGAGGACCCATGACACGAGCACGAGCCAGAGCTCTCGAGAACGAGGTGACTTCTTTCCTTAGTGATATCACATATGATCCACTCGAGACATGGTTACTACCTAAGTCCGATATGCTATGCATGATCAGGTGTCAAGAGGAGCCTCCCGAAGATGCACGTGAAGACGGACAAGTCGCCAAGTCCACAGATGAAGAGAACCAACGGAAACGGGCAAGTTCTCCTTCCAGGCCCCGGACATCCGGCCAAGACCCCGTACATCCGGCCCCTGGAGATGCCACCATAGCAGCCGCAGCCCAGCCAGAAAAGCTACAGGGCCCGAACATCTGGCCCCGCGCCCCGGACATCCGGCCTCCCCCGAAGCCCCGGAAATCCGGCGCCTTTCCATGGAAATTCGGCCTCGTCTATCCAGAGACCACAGAAGTTTTCACCGCCAGCCCGGACATCCGGCCCCCCAGCCCAGACATCCGGCCACTCCTGAAGCCCCGGACATCCAGCCCGACGCCCGGACATCCGGCCTCGCCTGTCTGTGAACAGTGAAGGACTGAAGCCCATGTACCCTCTCGCCCCCTAGACTATATATACTTCATCCCCTTCCTCTTTCTAGGTTCAGCGTTGTGATAGCTCATTTGAGAGATAGAGCTTCGCTCATCCATATCGGATCTACTCCACGAGAGAGACCGCGGCCCCTCTTCGGAGAAGATCCACCTTGGATTCAAGACCCCCTCTTGGGTGGCCCCATCAAGATCTCCTTCTAGGAGAAGAACCGGTTACTTCGTATCGTCCTTTGTTGACCTTGGATCATCGTGTATCTCTTTGTGTTATTGGATCTAGCGCATGTGTGATCTATTCTTGTTGGTTGAGTGATTTCTCTTGTGTTCCCCTCGTGTTTCCCTCATGTTTCCCCTCGTGTTCATCGCGTTCTTCATAGGGATCCGCTCCTTTCGTGAAAGATCGGGCCACAAGGGTTCTACCCTACATCATCTTGGTATAATGAGCCACGTTGATCACGATTTCGGAGCCCCCTCCTTTTGTTTTCTAGCTTGATTTTGTTGTTTTTCGTCCTAATCCAAAAATTGCCCCACAAAAATAGCCCCAAATTATTTTTTGTGATTTGTTGGTGTGATGAAGTTTTGTTGGATTTGATCCGCGGATTTTGTGTGTTGCAGGTATATCTAGCATTCCCCCACCTTTTCCCCAAATTCCATCCACAAAATCTTCCGAATTTTGCCCCGGATTTGACCTCTCCACGCGGTGTTCTTCGAATTCGTCCACGGATCCAGCGCCCGGACATCCGGCCCGACCAGCCCGGACATCCGGCCATCACCCTCGGACCTCTGGCCCCTGGCAGCAAAACAACGCATCCACTACTAGGAAAAGGGCTATAGATAGGATTGACACTAATGGCGCACCAGGGAAGTAGTGCGCCACTACTATATACTAATGGCGCACCAGTTGGTGATGCGCCATTAGTGTGGAAGACACTAATGGCGCACCAGACAAAAGGTGCGCCACTGGTGATAATTTTTTTTTATTTTTACATACATACTAATGGCGCATCCGACCGAAGTGCGCCATTACTAGTTCTAACTAGTAATGGCGCACCGGACAAGGAGTGCGCCAGTACTGAATTTTTTTTATTCTTTTTTTGTTTAAACTAGTAATGGCGCACTACTACGCGGTGCGCCATTAGTATATATTTTAAATGCACTACTACACGACTATCTCGGTTACGGTTATCTCGCGGGGCAGGTAGTCCACGGATTTTCTGGATGCGTAAGGTGCATGGATGACACAACGTATCGCCAGCTAGATAGAGATCCCGGGTCTTCGAAAACCGTGTTCATGGGACATCGACGTCCCCCTCGCCGCCGACGATCAACCGCACCCTCCCCCGCTCCACCGCCGCCGACGATCAGCCGCACCCTCCCCCGCTCCACCGGCTGCCGCCGCCGACCCCCGGCCTGCACCCTCCTCCACTCCACCGTCGCCGATGACCCACCGCACCCTCCACTCCACCTTTTTCATATTCATAAATATTTTCAAATAACAAATTTGAACATATTTATTAAAAAAATTATTACTGTTTTTATAAAAAAAATATTACTCTTATGATTTAAACAAGTTTGAATATATTTAAACACAAATAAATATCAAACAGCATTTTAAATGCACTACTACACGACTATCTCGATTACGGTTATCTCGCGGGGCAGGTAGTCCACGGATTTTCTGGATGCGTAAGGTGCATGGATGACACAACGTATCGCCAGCTAGATAGAGATCCCGGGTCTTCGAAAACCGTGTTCATGGGACATCGACGTCCCCGTCGCCGCCGACGATCAACCGCACCCTCCCCGCTCCACCGCCGCCGACGATCAACCGCACCCTCCCCCGCTCCACCGGCCGCCGCCGCCGACCCCCGGCCCGCACCCTCCCCCACTCCACCGTCGCCGATGACCCACCGCACCCTCCACTCCACCTTTTTCATATTCATAAATTTTTTCAAATAACAAATTTGAACATATTTTTAAAAAAATTATTACTGTTTTTATAAAAAAATATTACTCTTATGATTTAAACAAGTTTGAACATATTTAAACACAAATAAATATCAAACAGCATTTTAAATGCACTACTACACGACTATCTCGGTTACGGTTATCTCGCGGGGCAGGTAGTCCACGGATTTTCTGGATGCGTAAGGTGCATGGATGACACAACGTATCGCCAGCTAGATAGAGATCCCGGGTCTTCGAAAACCATGTTCATAGGACATCGACGTCCCCCTCGCCTCCGACGATCAACCGCACCCTCCCCGCTCCACCGCCGCCGACGATCAACCGCACCCTCCCCCGCTCCACCGGCCGCCGCCGCCGACCCCCGGCCCGCACCCTCCCCCACTCCACCATCGCCGATGACCCACCACACCCTCCACTACACCTTTTTCATATTCATAAATATTTTCAAATAACAAATTTGAACATATTTTTTAAAAAAATAATACTGTTTTTATAAAAAAAATATTACTGTTATGATTTAAGCAAGTTTGAACATATTTAAACACAAATAAATATCAAACCGCATTTTAAATGCATAAAAATAAAAATTGGGGAGCCTAGGAATCGAACCCAGGACCTCCAGTGTGTGCTGCGTGCTGACCAGTCGGGCTAGTGGGTGGGTTCTGATGTAGATTGGGTTAGGTGGAATATAACCTGAGGGCTCGAACTGTAATAAAAAAACATTCTAATGGCGCACCGCTGCTGGGTGCGCCATTAGTAAGCTTCCCCCCACTCCACCTATTCCCCTCCCTCCCTTCCTCCCCATTCGACCTAATTTGCCCCCTCTGCCCCAACCGTACGCCGCCGCCACGCCTGCACGCCCCCTCCGTCCCCTGCCGCCGCCGCCCCGACCCCCGCCCCCGCGCCCCCCACCACTGTAGCTCCCCCGCGCCGCCTCCCCCGCGCCCCGAGCCGGAGGAGGAGGACCAGGAGGAGGACGACGAGGAGGAGGAGACGACGACCGCCAGCTCAGCCAAGCCACGCGACGCCGCCGTTCGCGCGCTGCTCTGCCCTACCTCAGCTCAGCCAGGCCGGCGCCGTGTACTCCCTCGACTGCAGGTGAGCCCCTCCCCTCCACTTCCTTCTTCTTCTTCTTCCTCTTGCCCTCAACCTCTGCTCTGAGTCTCGACCGCTGTGCAGGGCCCGTCCATCTCCGGCGAGCTCACCACACCGCGCGAGCTCAACGACCGCTGTGCAGGGCACCACCACGCAGGTGACAGTTAGGTACAGTTACAGAAAATGGCTTGTAGATAGGGTTAGGGTTTGGGAGTGGAGACCATGGCCATAGATTGTAAATTGTTGTTGATTCTCAAGTAAATTTTTCTGTTAGGTACAGTTAGGTACAGTTACAGAAAAATTAACACGGAAAGGTTGTGTCATGCATCAAAGGATTTGTAGGAGTTCTTGGAGCCACAAAAATAGACAAGAAAGCAGAATATAGCCAAGACAAGTAGCATCTATTCTTAAGTAGAGTATAAGGATAGCATAGAAGAAATAGACAGGGTAGCACCCAACTGAACATCTGCTTCTGCAGAACACTGCACTCCACTTACACATGGTACTTTTCTGCAAATAGGACACCACACCCACAAGCACTTGGGCTAGTATCATTAGCAGTGCTGTTGTAAGTATATATAACAGCAGTAACCTGTAATAAAAAGTATAAGTAGCTATTACTCAAAGGTCAGCCAGACCAATGGGAATAAACAGAATTAAGTAACCAACTCCAGGAACTAGAGTAGCATATTCAGTTAACTGAATCCAAACACCCTTTTTATCCTTCAGTTTATGTTGTACTATAGTCAAGAGGATCTGATTGTCTGTAGTTCTCATCTCACAGCCATTCTGAAGCACTCGAACCGCAATGTCTTGAAATATCCCACCACAATTTGTTTAAAAAAATGTTTGTTTGCACCTCTTCTACTGCTTGCTTCATATTAAGCCTGAACCATCACACCTGCTTAGCATATGATGGGGTCCAAAATCTGTATAACAGTCTAATTTTTTTTTGCATGGAAAGGTTCACCCAAATTGCCATTAAGAGAAACCAGAGCTCGCTACAAAGTCTCGAATACTAATCTTTATAACTATGTGCTTTCTTTTCTATATTTTTTGACAGGTGGCACATATGTTTCTGATGCCATATTTGTTGGTTTTTTCTGGAGGGTGATGATGTCATGTCTCTACCGTAGATTAAAATAAATGGAAGTTTAAAAATATGAGAGAAGTTGTCTTGACTAATTACATGTTTATGTAAAAAAGAATAGCAGGGATATTTTACAACTCCTGTGTGTAGTTGCTTGTTTTTACTGTAGTTGTGGTTGCTTTCTTCTTGTATCATAAAAATATCCCTGCTGCTGTATTTGTGATGATGTTGTACTTGTGAAGATGCTACTTGTGATCTTCTGAAATGACCCATTCGCGACTTCATTACGCGGGGATAATGATTTTGCAGGTACCCCGAGAGGCCCTTGAGTTTGCCGGAATGTCGATTAACTTCCATTCCGGCAAATTCGGGTACTCCATATGTCCTATTTTCAGCAAAGGTCATGCTTAAATTTTCCGTGAATTTTAGCATGACTTTGCTAAAAATAGGACATATGGGGTACTTGCGACTAATGCATGTTATCATGCATGTTTTATGATCTGTTGTAAGGGTACTAATTGGTCTCTTCTGCTGCTTATCAGAGATGGCGGGAAGCAGCCACCGCCGCTCTGCGACACCGCAGTACGAGTTGGATGCTTCCGAGTTCTTCACTATCATACTTGGGACTTCAGTATCATCCATGACGCAGGTATATAAAACGAGAGATCTCCCCTTCACCTATCTCATTATGATATCTGTTGTTTGCTACATCACTCATTGTCCCAAACTGCAGAGGCTGCCTGGCAGTTTTATGAACATGCTGATGGGTGAAGATCCGCCAAATAATGTGAAGCTGCGATAGGCCGGCAGCGGGTTTCGCAGGCAGTGGGATGTGGAGTTGGTGATCAAGGAGGGCCACATGTACTTGTCTCGTGGGTGGGAGAAGTTCTACCGTGCCTACGACCTGCGGCTGGGGTACTTCCTTCTCTTCAGGTACGACGACAACGCCACCATGCTCATCGTGAAGGTGTTCAACGCGACTATGTGTCACATGCGCTACGCTGACGATGATGATGCCGGTACGTTCTGCGTCTTCTTATTCCTCTACATTTGGCTTTGTCTCACATTGATTGTTAACGGTCATTGTTGCATTTGTACAGGTAATGGGAGCAGCAGCAGCGACACTGGCTACAGCCAAAGCAGCAGCGACTATGGCTGTAGCGAAAGCAGCAGCGATTCTGGCTGTAGCGAAAGCAGCAGCGATTCTGGCAGCAGCATAGACAACAAGAAGGATGATCCGGACTGGAGTGCGGGAGAAGAGGAGCAGAGTGGGGATGAGGAGCTGCAGGATGACGATGGGCATCAGGCTGAGGATGACCTAGCGCTGGTGGTGGCTGACCAAGGGCAAGAGATGGTGGTGGCTGACCATGGGCAAGAGATGGTGGTGGCTGACCATGGGCAAGAGATGGAGGTGGCTGAGGATGACCTAGCGATGGTCGTGCCTGAAGGTGGCCTCGCGATGGTGGTGGTGCCTGACAATGACCACGCACCAGTGGTGGCGCCGGCGATCCCACAGCTAGGCGACATGACCATGCCAATTGAGGTAGAAGACTACATCCCACTGCCTCCACCGCCTCGCCGCTCTTGGTGCATCAGGCTGAGGAAGGAGAAGGAGAAGAACAATGCATGAGAACTGAACTTTGTCAGGTATGTCAGATCTCCAAAATGATATATATATATATATACTTAGTTACCTATGTTATCTCTAATATGCTTAGTTTCCTATAGGTTAGCTTCATTTTACCTAAGTTGGCTCTAATATGCTAACTTAGAGCTTATATGCTTAGTTTCCTATAGGTTAGCTCCAAAATAACTTATGTTAGCACAAAATGATCAAGTTTACAAAATAAGCTTATAGTCTTCTTCTTATTCTTCTTCTTTTCAAAAATTCTTCTTATTCTTCTTCTAGTGTTCTTCTTCTTCTAGTATTCTTCTAGTCTTCTTCTTTTTCTTCTTCTAACTTCTTGTTTATCATTTTGCAGATTTGATTTAATTCACGGAAGCTTGCATGGATGGAGTGCTTCTTTTCCATTTGTGTTTTTATTTTGTATCAATGTGAAACTTTTGTGAATTGATGGATAACGGTGTTGGATGAACAATGTGAAACTTTTGTAATATGTAACGATGGAACTATGTGTTGGCTATGTATGTATATATGATGGAACTTGTGTGTTGGCTATGTATGTATATATGATGGAACTTGTGTGTTGGCTATGATTGTTATATGGATGCTTGTTGTATATATATGTGTTGGATATCTCATAGGTGAAATAGTGACCTGAGATTAAGAAAAAAAATTAAAAAAAATTGTTACTAATGGCGCACTACCATGTGGTGCGCCATTAGTATAGCAGACACTAGTGGCGCACCGTGGGCAAAACTAATGGCGCACTGCCTGGTGCGCCATTAGCATACCAGATACTAATGGCGCACCAGTGGTGCGCCATTAGTAAAAAATTCTAGTGGCGTAATACTAATGGCACACCGGTGGTGCGCCATTAGTAGGCAAAACCGGTGCGCCATTAGTAGGCCTTTTCCTAGTAGTGATCCACCATACGTTTCCCGACTAACTCTCGCCAAATTTCGTTCCGGTGCCCACATACACTTCCGCATACCTCCACCACTTCCGCATAGCACCACCCTAGCCTTTCCCGCTACCAACCCCGACAATTTTGCCAAATTTTGCTTTGAGAATTTGAGTTGTGGTTTCCGTATCCTTTTGTTTTTCATCTATCTAGGTACGGTTCAACATCGACATCACCGCTGCTCATTTTCTCCACGGACGCGTCATCAACAACGACCACCTCGACAACGACTTGGTATTCGTGCCACCATTTTGACACCATACCGGAAGCAAGACCGGTAACCTCATCTTGGTATTGGACATATCACTCTTGCCATTACATTGATAGCCATCATAGCCTTACTCCTTTGCGTTGCTTACCCATCGAGACTAGCCATTGAGTATTGCCGGCAATGTGACTTGTGCACATTAGTGTTCATACTTCCCATAGCATACACACCATCATCATGTTGCATCTCTTGGTATCATCACTTGTGTCACAAAGTTGTTGTCACATACACAATTGCTATCTTGCTTCGTGAAGCATTGCATGAGAAAAGAGCTCAAACATCAAAGAGCCAAACAAGCTTTTAAGAAAAAGAGGAAAGACAAGCAAAGAGCAAGAACCATAGCATCATACAACATTAAGATTGTCATACTCGATCATCTTGGATCAATGCATAGGAACATCATACATATAGCATACTTGGGATAGAAGTCGTTGCATTTTTGCTTAGTAGGTTGTGCACAAGTTCATATCCGCCTATTGTGCAATCGTGCTAGCATCTCTCTAGTGTTGTGCAACAAGAGCATCTTGGTGAATTCCACATTTTGGCTCATCCTTGGTTGCATAACCCCATCTTATCTATTTGCGTGTGTGTTTCCGTGTACCATACCTTGCTATTGGTCTACTTGTTGCATTTGCAAACTCGTGAATCTTTTCCAACATTATTGAGTCTCACTTACAATTGCATCAAATTTTATGCCACCATCCTAACCGAGCTCCACCATAAGCTTTTACTTGTGTAGGTGTGAGAAACCGACAAGAACTCGTACCAATTGTGCTATTTCCTTGTCCTACATTGGAGTGATCCTCGATCCACTTTCAACTTCGGTCAAGGTACATTTGGTACTCGTTCTTCTCTTTCTACCACTCACATTTGTCTTGGAATGATGGATAGGCCAAGTACTTCTACCAACCCACTCTTCATGGAGCAAGACGACGACATGAACTCCTTTGTCACCAAGAGTCACCTCTTTGGTGCACAACGTGCTTTGCATCAAGAGCAACAAGCTATGAGTGAACGCATCGACAACCTTGCTGCCGACTTACGACTTTCCGAGCAACGTACAAGGGACTACTTTGAACACAAGCTCGACGATCACAAGCAAGAGAATGATGCAAGGATGGACGAGATTCGTGTTTTGTTGCTCAACCGCTCTTCTTCCACTTCAAGAAGGAGCCGTTCAAGTCGCCATTTCGACTTTACCCTCTCCGGCTCAAGTACACCGACATCGAACACTCTTCGTCGAGCCGCGCACACCGACCGTCAAGCAAACCTCAATCCACGTCGGGACACAGACTCTCAAGAGCACCGACGACGTCAAGCCGAAGAAGCCTTTGCGCTAGCTCGAGAACGACAACAACAACGCCAACATGAAGAGGAAGAACGTGCGCATCTACACCAAAATGCACAAGATGCCAAGGCTCAACGTCAAGAACAACAACTCCGTGACGCTCAAGCACTTGAGGCGCAACAAGCTCTACGCGATGCGAGTCGAGCCGTTGCCGACCGAGGCCGTCAAGCCCGTGAAGAAGAGGAAGCACTTCACGAAGAAATTCACGAACGATGACTTCAAGCTCGCATGCATCGTCTAATTCCTCCTCGAGCTCGACGCGCTCCTCCACAAGCTCGCCAAGACCATCAAGTTCATCAAGAGCATGAAAACAATGGGAATACTCCGCGAGAAGAGCAACACGAGGATGACAACCCTCCGCGACAAGAGCACCACGAGTTGAACAATCATCTACAACATGGGCGTCATCATCCCCGACCCCAACACAATGAAGAGCAACGCTACGGCAAGCTCAAGTTCACCATGCCCAAGTTCAACGGAAGCAACGATCCCGAAGAATACCTTTCATGGGCATTGAAAGTTGACAAGATCTTACGTTTGCACAATTATGAAGAAGAGAAGAAGATCGCGATGGCATCCCTTGAGTTCCAAGACTATGTCCTCATTTGGTGGGAACAAATCATAGAGCGCTGTGAGGCAAGAGGTGAACCACCCATCACTAGTTGGGCACAAATGAAGGATGTCATGAGAGCACGCTTCGTGCCTACCTACTACAACCGCGACCTCTTCAAGAAACTCCAACAACTCAAGCAAGGAACCAAGAGCGTTGAAGAGTACTACAAGGAGATGGAGATTGCCATGATACGAGCCAATGTCACGGAAGATGATGAGCAAACAATGGCACGTTTCTTGAATGGACTCAATCATCCTATCAAGAAGATCGCCGACTTCCAACCATACTCAAATCTCATCGAGCTAGTGCACCAAGCTACCAAAGCGGAACGCCAAGTGCAAGATGATTTCAAGTACGCCAAGTTCTCATACAAGTCCTACGGCTTCTCCAATATCCAAGCTTCAACGACTCCAACACCGACTACAAGACCTTCTACTTCCAACTTCGACAAGTCGACTTCCAAGAAAGCTTCGCCAGCTACAAGCAACCCTACTACGGGCAACTTCAAGCCGAGAGCTTCATCATCAACAACCCCAACCGATGAGACCGTCAAGACGAGTTCCTTCAAGTGTTTCACCTGCGGAGGCCGAGGCCACAAGTCCTACGAGTGCACCAACAAGCGGACCATGGTCTTCAACGACGATGGCACTTATGACTCCATGAGTGAAGGTGAAATGGAAGCACTTGAGCAAGTCGCCATGCACCGCCAAGTGAACAATGAAGAAGAAAAAGTCTTTTGTGATGAAGACTCAAGTCCCGCACTTGTTGTCTCAAAAGTCTTGACTCTCCAACATCACCAAGAAGAAGACCAAAGATGCACCATATTCCACACCAAGGCCGGCATCAATGGACGATCCGTCAAGGTCATCATCGATGGAGGGAGTTGTCACAATCCCGCAAGTGAAGAACTTTGCTCCAAGCTCCAATTGCCCAAGACGAAGCATCCACATCCTTACAAAATGCAATGGCTTAGTGACTCCGGCACCATCCAAGTCGAGCACCGAGTACAAGTCTCCTTCAAGATCGGCGCCTACGAAGACATCTTGGAGTGCGACGTTGTTCCAATGACCGTTTGTCATCTTCTCCTTGGACGGCCATGGAAATTCGATAGAGGAGTCGTCCACAACGGTCGAACGAACCACTACATCTTCAAGATGAAGGGCAAGGAGTACGTCCTCCATCCAATGTCGCCAAGTCAAGTGATCGCCGACAAGCATACCACCCATCATGGAGAGAATGGTGAGAGAGTGAGCCACCAAAAAGAGAGTGAGCGCAACAAGCCCAAATTGAGTTCCTCCACGATGAGTGACAAGAAAAACTTAGTTCTCTTTGCCACCAAACGTGAGATGAGAGAAGTGTGTGTGAACCCATCAAGTGTCCTACACTATGTCCTATTGTGCAAGGACAAGGTCACAAAAACTAACAACTCTCACGATCTACCTTTGGTGTTATCTTCTCTATTGCAGGAATTCCAAGATGTTTTCCCCGATGAGCTACCTCCGGGTCTACCTCCACTACGAGGCATTGAGCACCGAATTGATCTCATCCCCGGAGCGCCGCTTCCCAACAAAGCTCCATACCGCGTCAACCCCGAAGAAACCAAAGAAATACAGAGGCAAGTAAAGCATCTCATAGACCATGGACATGTGCGTGAAAGCTTGAGTCCTTGTGCCGTACCGGTCATTCTTGTACCAAAACATGACGGTAGCTTTCGCATGTGCTCCGATTGTAGACCTATCAATGCTATCACCGTTAGATATAGGTACCCCATTCCACGCCTTGATGATATGCTTGATGAACTTAGAGGTGCCACTATCTTTTCCAAAATTGATCTTAAAAGTGGTTACTATCAAATCTGCATACAAGAGGGTGATGAATGGAAAACCGCTTTCAAAACAAAGTTTGGTCTCTATGAGTGGTTAGTCATGCCTATGGGTTTATCGGAAGCACCCGGTACTTTCATGCATCTTATGCATTACGTGTTTCGCCCTTACATTGGTGAATTTGTTGTTGTCTACTTTGATGATATCCTTGTGTTTAGCAAATCTCTCAAAGAGCATGTCACCCACCTTCGAACCGTGCTACAAACTCTTCGAAAAGAGCAACTTTATGCTAATATGGAAAAATGCCTATTTGGCGTTGACAAGCTTGTTTTCTTGGTTTTCGTAGTTTCTTCTAAGGGTGTTCATGTTGATGAATCTAAGATCAATGCTATTAAAACTTGGCCCCAACCAACCAATTTGCAACAAGTGCGTAGTTTTCTTGGTTTAGCCGGTTTCTACAGTAGATTTGTGAAGGATTTTAGCACCATTGCTTCACCTTTGCATGCTTTGAGTAAGAAAAATGCACCGTTTGTTTGGGGAACATCTCAAGATATTGCTTTCAATGAGCTTAAGAATTTGCTTACTCATGCTCCCGTGCTTGCATTACCCAACTTTGACAAACCTTTCGAAATTCATTGCGATGCTAGTGGTAATGGCATAGGAGGCATGTTAACGCAAGAAAAGCGCCCCATTGCATACTTTAGTGAGAAACTATCCGGAGCGCAACTCAATTACCCCATCTATGACAAAGAGCTATATGCTTTAGTGCGAGTTTTGCATGAATGGGAACATTACCTTCGCCCACATGAGTTCATCATCCATACCGACCATGAAACACTTAAATACCTTAAGGGTCAAACTAAGTTGAACAAGTGTCATGCTAAATGGAGTGAATTTATTGAGTCATTTCCCTATGTCATCAAGTACATTAAGGGTAAAGAAAGTGGCAGATGCGCTTTCCCGTATATGCATGCTTGTCAATAACCTTGAGTTGAATGTCATTGGTTTTGAGCATATCAAAGACTTGTATGAACATGATCCTACATTCGCCATACCTTATGCCAAGTGTTTGATGCATACTTCTTGGGATCAATACTACATCAAAGATGGATATCTTATGAGAGCTAACAAACTTTGCATCCCTGAGTCCTCTTTTCATTTGTTGCTTTTGCAGGAATCTCATGGAGGCGGACTCATGGAACACTTTGGATGCGACAAGACATTTTCTACGCTCTCCAAGAACTACTTTTGGCCCAAGATGCATCGCGACGTCAATCGCTTCACCAACCGTTGTTCTACATGTCGCAAAGCTAAGTCTAAAGCCCAATCTCATGGCCTCTATATGCCACTTCCAATTCCATATCAACCATGGGAAGATATTAGCATGGACTTTGTGCTTGGTTTGCCTAGAACTCGAAATGGCAAGGATTCGGTTTTTTTTGTTGTGGACCGTTTCTCCAAAATGGCTCATTTCATTCCTTGCAACAAGATAGATGATGCTTCACATATTGTAAATTTGTTTTGTAGGGAAATCTTGCGCCTTCATGGAGTGCCAAAGACGATTGTCTCGGACCGCGACGTCAAGTTCTTGAGTTACTTTTGGAAGACCTTATGTGCCAAGCTCAGAATCAAGCTTTTGTTCTCTTCGGCATACCATCCACAAACCGACGGCCAAATGGAGGTCACCAACCGTACGCTCTCCACCCTACTACGCGTGTTGATAAAGAAGAACATCAAGGAGTGGGAAGAGTGCCTACCCATCGCCGAGTATGCCTACAACCGAGCAAGACATTCGACTACCGGCAAGTCCCCCTTCGAGGTCGTCTATGGTTTCAACCCATTGTCCCCATTGGACATTCTACCTCTACCGCTTCAAGAGCGCACAAACTTGGACGCGAGTGCCCGAGCCAACTTCCTCAAGAAGATGCATGAAGATACAAGGAACACCATCGAGCACCAAGTACAACGACTCGCGACCAAGCTTAACGCCAACAAGCAACCCATGATGTTCCATGTTGGAGATCTCGTGTGGCTACACCTTCGCAAGGATCGCTTCCCCAATGAACGCAAGTCCAAGCTCCTACCACGAGCGGATGGACCCTTCAAGGTGCTTGCACGCTACAACAACAATGCATACAACATCGACATCCCACGTGACAAGTACTCCGTGAGCGACGTCTTCAACATCAAAGATCTCTCCCGGTACCATGGTGATGAGGATTTCGATCTGAGGTCGGATCTTGCCCAAGGGAGGGGAGATGATGCGGAGCATCCCATGATCATCCCCATGGACCTACCATCGTCGCATCAAGAGCCAAGAGGACCCATGACACGAGCATGAGCCAGAGCTCTCGAGAACGAGGTGACTTCTTTCCTTAGTGATATCACATATGATCCACTCGAGACATGGTGACCCTAACACACTAATGAGTCAAGTCAAACCCTCCTAATAGGAATACTGATATCCCCTAGGGCACCTAGGGTTCCCAACTTCCCTTGGCGGCGACGTCAGGGTTCCCAACTATCGTGATGATTTCAGTACCGATCTCACGTCGATCTCCCCCTGGGGCGATTTAGGACGTGACTCCAAGTGATTGGCTTCCTCGAGGAGGAGATTGCATGGCTGGCGGAGTTCGCAGGGGCCCGCCGGCGGATGGCGGATCTGGATCGGGCTATGCAAGGAGACAGGAAGGAGGTGCTAATGGAATTTTGGGGTATCGATTCGCGGGACTAAGCCTGCATGGGGAAGAGGAGGAGGAGCTCGACTCGTCAGGGGAGATTGAAGAACTGATTGAGGAGATGAGATGGATTGCAATATTTAGGGTTCATACCCAAAACCCTACAGTTATGTTTCACTATATAAATCCCTGCGGAACGCATGGACAGGATCGCAGGGGGTGACGTTCAAGCCGGTAGGGGAGAATCTCTTTTTAGCCCAAGTGATGTGTTTGGGCGACTGGAATCGAATCATGAACGGGGGGCCATGGCTCTTCCATAAAGCTGCGGTGGTGCTTGAGGAATATGATGGAATTACAGATGTGCAAGAGTATAAGCTAGATCTAATTCCGGTTTGGGCACGAATCATTGATGTCCCTGATGGACTGATGAAAAAGAGAGAGACTGCAGAAAAGATAGCGAGGAAAGTGGGTGTGCCGCCGCTTACGGTGATCGTCAATGAAGGATGCATCAACCCAACTAGATACCTAAGAGCGCGGGTGTTCATTAAGCTTGATAGCCTCTAGTGCGTTTTGTCCCGTTTACTCTGAAGGAGAGCAAAAAATACCCGATGGAGTACAAGAAGCTACCAGATTTCTGTGATTTTTGTGGGTTGATTGGGCACGTTGTGACTGAATGTGGCGATGGTATACACAGTGCAGAATCTTGTGAATGGGGGAGTGGCTCCTTGTGAACTTTGATCCACCCATGGGCAGAACAAATACAGGCAGAGGGGGAGCCCCGGGACGCAACAACTCGGGTAGAGGAGGAGGCTTTGGACGGGGTAGAGGAAACCCAAGTGCCCCGAGCCAAGAAGAGGAGAATGATATGATCATTGGGAAGGAGACAGAGCGTAACCCTGGTGCAATGGTTCCAATGGTACGGAAGAGACTGATGAACCAAGATGGCTCGGTGGCTAGTCAGGGGAGTGGAATAGTGGTGCCCTCGGTGATGCCACCAGCAGGATTTGTTAGCGATAAAGTGAGCTTGCTAGAGAGTGGTTAGGAGGAGCCAATTGATAAGAGTAAGCTGAGTACCCCTCAAAAGATTCATGACAACAAGAGAATGAGGCCCATAATTGTGGGTGAGGATCCAACACCAAGCACATCGGCGACTCCCCTCGAGGGTGTTCGCCGGGATCAATGAAAATACTATGTTGGAACTGTCGCGGTTTGGCCAGTACCGCGGCAGTGAGATCGCTTCTGGATGTCCAGAAGCAGTTTGGGCCAGATGTGTTTTTTCTGTCTGAAACACACCTAAACACAGCTAAGGAAGAGAAGGTTCGAAGGAAAATAAATATGGATAATATGGAGGTTCTCGAGAGTGTGGGAGCTAGTGGCACTAGTAGAAAAAGGGCCAAATGTGAAGCACATTAGTGCCGGTTTGAATTTGAGCCGGCACTAATGTGACCATTAGTGCCGGTTCCAACGGCTAGGCGGGTGGGCATCATTAGTACCGGTTCGTGGGTAACCTTTAGTACCGGTTCATGCCACGAACCGGTACTAATGAGGCTGTGTCAGGCTATGGTCAGTCTGGGGCCCCAACGAAGACCTTTAGTACCGGTTCATGTACTAGAGTTTCTTTGTAAGCTGATTTTTAGTCCCACCTCGCCAAGAGAGAGGCAGTATGAGCGGTTTATAAGCCGTGAGTGCACAGACAATGACGAAGAGTTGCAATGCTCACCTACATGTTGATTAGCTTCAAGCCTTGCGGAATAGCATAGATTGCACTGAGCTATGTGCAGTGCAGTCTACACTATTCCGAATGGCTTGAAGCAAATTAACCAGCATTGCACCTCTTTTTTATTTTTAATAACTTATTTGAACTCTGGACTTCTTTTGTGTTCAGTATGCAGCATTCAAAGCGACGTCATCAATTTTCAACATGTTCTGACATCATTTGTTGTTTTTCGGTCATTTACCTAATTGTTTAGAGAGCTAAATGACCGTGAAATTGAAAATCACTACAAAATGAATCCTGAAAATGTTGAAACTTGGCATGGTATCATCATATCACCCGCATAGCATGCGCGAAAGAGTAGAGAGGGTCATGGCAAAAACTGAACGCACTTCGTGTACAAACTGGACAAACTCTTTCGGAGTATCAGGGTTTCGGACGAGAACTCATCTGTTACACGGCCAACTTCAATGTTTTTTAAACTTATTTGAACTCCGGACTTCTTTTATGTTCAGTATGCAGCATTCAAAGCGACGTCATCAATTTCCAACATGTTCTGACATCATTTGTTTTTTTCGGTCATTTACCTAATTGTTTTAGAGAGCTAAATGACCGTGAAATTTAAAATCACTACAAAATGAATCCTGAAAATGTTGAAACTTGGCATGGTATCATCATATCACCCGCATAGCATGCGCGAAAGAGTAGAGAGGGTCTCGGCAAAAACTGGACGCACTTCGTGTACAAACTGGACATACTCTTTCGGAGTATCAGGGTTTCGGACGAGAACTCATCTGTTACACGGCCACTTCAATGTTTTTTAAACTTATTTGAACTCCGGACTTCTTTTGTGTTTAGTATGCAGCATTCAAAGCGACGTCATCAATTTCCAACATGTTCTGACATCATTTGTTGTTTTTCGGCCATTTACCTAATTGTTTAGAGAGCTAAATGACCGTGAAATTTAAAATCACTACAAAATGAATCCTGAAAATGTTGAAACTTGGCATGGTATCATCATATCACCCGCATAGCATGCGCGAAAGAGTAGAGAGGGTCACGGCAAAAACTGGATGCACTTCGTGTACAAACTGGATAAACTCTTTCAGAGTATCAGGGTTTCGGACGAGAACTCATCTGTTACACAGCCACTTCAATGTTTTTTAAACTTATTTGAACTCCGGACTTCTTTTGTGTTCAGTATGCACCATTCAAAGCGACGTCATCAATTTCCAACATGTTCTGACATCATTTGTTGTTTTTCGGTCATTTACCTAATTGTTTAGAGAGCTAAATGACCGTGAAATTGAAAATCACTACAAAATGAATCCTGAAAATGTGGAAACTTGGCATGGTATCATCATATCACCCGCATAGCATGCGCGAAAGAGTAGAGAGGGTGACGGCAAAAACTGGACGCACTTCGTGTACAAACTGGACAAACTCTTTCAGAGTATCAGGGTTTCGGACGAGAACTCATCTGTTACACGGCCACTTCAATATTTTTTAAACTTATTTGAACTCCGGACTTTTTTTGTGTTCAGTATGCAGCATTCAAAGCGATGTCATCAATTTCCAACATGTTCTAACATGCAGAAAATAAAAAAACTATACAAAAAAATTACTCAAAAATAAATAAAAGAAAATAAATAATGCAGAAAAGAAAAAACTATATAAAAAACTACTCAAAAATAAATAGAAGAAAATAAATAATGCAGAAAAGAAAAAACTATATAAAAAATTTGTTGGCGCACTGCCCAGTGGGCCTGCCAAACCTAGGGTGTGCAAATGCAGGCCCAGAAGGGCCAGCAGGCTCACAGGGCAGCGCGCCCTAATTGATTAGGCCCAGAAGCCGCTATATAGAGGAGTTCGAAGAGGTAGCCACGGCTAGGTTTATAAATCAGTGCGGCTGCCCTTCGCCCGGCGAGGTGGGACTAAACTTTGGGGTGGCAGCGCGAGGCCTTTAGTACCGGTTGGTGGCTCCAACCGGTACTAAAGACCACCCTTTAATACCGGTTGGAACCACCAACCGGTACTAAAGGCCTGCTCTTCCCGCCTCTTGGCCTAGCCAAAGTTAGCCTTTAGTATCGGTTGGTGACTCGAACCAGTACTAAAGGTCTCTCCTATATATACAACACTTACGAAAATTCAGTTAGATCTCCCCACTTCTTTCGTCTCCAACCTCTCGCGCGCCGCTCGAACCCGTCCTCGCCGCCCATCGCCCGTCGTCCGTCGTCGTCGTCGTCGCCGTCTCGCGCCGCCGCCCCGAACGCCGCGCGCCGCCGTCCGCCGTCGTCCCGCCCGGTCTCGTACGTCTCTCGCTCTCACGTATACCCGTCGCGCCGCCGTCCGTCGTCGTCGCACCCGGCCCGTATGGCGGCGCCCCCGCCCATACGTACGCCGCCGCCCCCGCCCCGTACGCCGGCGCCCCTGCTCGTACGTACGGGGCGGCGGCGTACGGGGCCACACACATACACACACATGCATATATACATACACATGCACATACACACACACACATACACACACATTTTTTTACTTATTTTCTGTTTTTTAGAAAAGTTAATTAGATGATCGAATGTTTGATTAATGTCGAATGTTAGATGAATTAGCTAGATAGAAAATTGTCGAACTAGAGATTTGAACTAGTTGAATAATTAATATAACTAGTTTATTTTTAGTAAGAAAATTATCGAACTAGTTTATTTAGGTATATGAGATTTGAACTAGTTCAATAATTAATATAACTAGTTTATTTTTAGTAAGAAAATTGCCGAACTAGTTTATTTAGGTATATGAGATTTGAACTAGTTCAATAATTAATATAACTAGTTTATTTAGGTATATGAGATTTGAACTAGTTCAATAATTAATATAACTAGTTTATTTTTAGTAAGAAAATTTAGGTATCTGAGATTTGATGATCTAATAAAATATTATTTGCTAATGAGTTTTTCTGTTTATTTAATTTTTTATATATTTTGAGTTTATATAAATGTTAGATTAATGTCGAATGTTAGATGAATTAGATAGAAAAGTTAAATATATAATAATGTCAATTGTTAGAGATGAATATAGTTAGATATATTAATGTCAAATGTTAGATGAATATATATTTGGCTAGATATTAATTAGTGTTAGATAGTAACAGGTGTTTAATGTTTCACCTATATGAACATAGGAAATGTCATCTGACGACGAAAAAGATTTCATTATGTGCGAACACTGTGAAGACCAGCGCGGCCTATGCGACAGAAATTTCCTTGTTGATGGTAGGCGCTTCAGCATCAAGCTGGATGAGACATTCAAAGTTGATATAGTAAGTCACTTTGGCAATTATGTTTATGTCTTTGATATAGTTTATTCAAAAATAGTTGACAACTAATTTGTATTGTCAGCTTATTTCGGTTCAAGCAAACATGTCCGGCGCTTGATAGACAGGACCTACTACTGCCCCGGGGCTCAACTAAACTGCGAGGAGATAAGTCATTATGTTTCATGGCTTGAGGATCTTAATACTGTCAAGACAAATTTTTTTCTTGAACTTAGAAATGTTAGTACTCAAAACGTGCGACCAATGGTGCTCGTATTGAACTACGGTCACATCTATAATCAAAAGATGGTAAGATTTTAACTATTTGTCCTTAATTAGTGCATCTTTTGCATACATTATTTTTGAAGCTAAACTTTCATTGCTTAGTATATTAATTACTATACGATATTCTTCAACAGGGACTTCCGATGACAGTTGTGCCTCAGTGGATCGAGACTAAAGGTGACATGTCAATGGTTAGCTTACGGCCAAGATATCCTACATTGCACATGAGTGCATTCAGGATTTCTAAAAGCGAAGAATGCTTAATAGTGAAAGATTGGAGCAAAATTGTTAACGATCGCAGAGAAGTACTAGGGGGCAACAAGGAGAAGCGCAACCCAAGATTAGGAGACAGATTCATCTGCATACTCCAGTATGATGAATCAGGAGAGTTATACATGTTCTATGCTATTCTACCTGAGAGGGAGCAGCACTAGTTCATGCTCTTAATTAGTGTCTCATGTCCGTGTCCTGAACTTCGATGTTGGTGATGATTATGTTGAACTCGATGATATCTTTGCTTCTGTTAGAAAGTGAATGTTTCCTCTTTAAGCTAGCCAGTGTTGGTGATGATTAGATAGCTAGCGGTAATGACTATGATGATTAAATAGTGGTAATTAGACGACTACGATGATTTTTAGCTAGCTAGAGTTTATTTATTTATTAATATGCGATAATGATGATGATGACGACTACAACTCATTATAACGTAAAACAATCCTAAATTAAATTGATAACACAAATTTAATTGAAAAATACAAAATAAAACAAAAACCCACAAACATTTAGTACCGGTTGGTGTTACCAACCGGTACTAAAGGGCTCCCAGCCCCCGGAGCTGGCTCGTGCCACGTGGTTTCCCTTTAGCACCGGTTCGTGCTGAACCGGTACTAAAGGGGGGGCCTTTAGTGACCACACTTTAGTGCCGGTTATGGAACCGGCACTAAAGGGCCTTACGAACCGGTGCTATTGCCCGGTTCTGCACTAGTGTGGAGGCCTGATCCTCTACTGACGGAACCCAGTGGAAATACAAGTGAAGGACAAATCAAAGAATTTCATTGATGTGGTTCTAGGAGGTTCAGCGGATGAATCTTGGAGGTTTACAGGTTTCGATGGAGAACCTAAGTGGGAGGGTAAGCACCTTTCATGGGGGTACATCCGCAGCCTGTATCAGCAAGCGCGTGCGCCATGGGTAGTGGCAGGCGATTTTAACGAGATTCTGTATTCTCATGAGAAGGAAGGTGGAGCACCGCGACCAACAAATATGATGCAGAGATTCAGGGACGCCTTGGTTGACAGTGAACTTGAGGATATGGGCTTCACCGGCGACCAATTCACTTGGCGGCGACGAAGAATACGGGAGAGGCTGGGTAGAGCTGTAAGCAATGGACAGTTCCTAAGTCTCTTCCCTAATGCAAAGATCACCAACACAGGGCATACTAAATCAGATCATAGACCGGTCCTTTTGGACACAGATGGTGACTTGGCGAGCGATCATTTCAGAGCAAAAGTCAAGCAGTTTGAAGCAAGATGGTTGAAGGAGGATGATGTTGAGCAGCTTGTATCTGATGCATGGACCAGAACTAATCCACATGCAACGTTGGCAGAACGTACTGCTGCGGTACATGCAGAGATGCATGTATGGGACAGAGAAATCTTGAAGGCGCCCCATAGACGCCTGAAAGAGCTTAAGGAGGAGTTGGAAAGCTTGCGGTCGGGCCCTCTCACTGACGAGTCGGCGGATCGGCAACGTTCTTTGCTGATTGCAATTGAAGAAAATTTAGAAAAGGAGGAGATCTACTGGGTACAGAGGAGTAGGGCAAACTGGCTTAAGTTTGGGGATCGTAACACACACTTCTTCACCAACTTTGCTACTGCCTGGAAGAAGAGGAACCATATCCGCAAACTGAAGGATGATAGTGGGGTGTGGGTGGAGGATAATGAGTCAATGAGGGTTATGATAGCAGAATACTTTCAGCATTTATTCTCATCTGAAGTTGCTCTTCCTAATATAAATGTTCTGAATAAAGTGAAACACTCTGTTACAGATTATATGAACCAAGCTTTATTGGCACCGTACACTGCCGAGGAGGTTAAGCGTGCATTGTACAGTATTGGGGATTTGAAGGCACCCGGTCCAGATAGACTACACACAATTTTTTATAAGAAATTCTGGCCAATATTGGGCGACGAACTAGTAAAAGAAGTGCTGCAGGCAGTAAACACGGGAATCATTCCTGAAGGGTGGAACATGACCACTATTGTGTTCATACCGAAGGTTGAGAACCCGGAGACGGTTGCACAGTTCAGACCCATAAGTCTTTGTAACGTTGTTTACAAAGTAATATCAAAAATGCTAGCGGCAAGGTTAAAACTACTACTTCCAGATATCATTAGTGAAACTCAAAGTGCGTTCGTGCCTGGAAGGATTATTACCGACAACGTTATTGTTTCTTATGAGTGCCTTCATACAATGAAGAAGAGGAAAACAAGGAAGCAAGGGACATGTGCGGTGAAGCTGGACATGCACAAAGCTTACGATAGAGTGGAGTGGGTGTTTTTGGAGGCAATCCTTGGGAAGCTTGGCTTTGATGCAAGATGGATAAAATTGGTTATGGCATGTGTGACTTCAGTGCAGTATAAGGTACGGTTCAATTCAAATGAAACCTTGCCATTCTCACCAACAAGGGGGCTTCGGCAAGGGGATCCCCTCTCTCCTTACTTGTTTCTGCTGTGTGCGGAAGGTATATCTGCACTTATTTGCCATGAGGCGAACCTTGGGAATTTACAAGGAGTTCAGGTGTGCCGTGACTCCCCTTGTATCTCACATTTATTATTTGCCGACGACTCCCTCATCTTGATGAAAGCAGACTGTAGGAATGCCCAAACCTTGAGAAGAATCCTAGATGACTATTGTGCAGCATCAGGCCAAATGGTGAGCAAGGCCAAGTGTTCTTTTTCAGCCCCAATATAGAGGTGGAAATAAAAGCCGATGTGTGTCAAATACTGAATATAATGACTGAGGCGCTGTCTGACGAATATTTGGGGCTGCCATCGATGATTGGAGTAGACAAGGTAACTTGTTTCAAACATCTAATTGAAAGAATCCAGAAAATGGTTAAATGGGTGGAAGGAGAGAACTTTATCCTATGGTGGAAAAGAAACACTAATTAAAGCGGTGGCCCAAGCCATCCCTACATATGCGATGAGTGTATTTAAATTCCCGAAGAAAATTTGCAAGGGGATCACTGATGCAATGTCGCAGTATTGGTGGGGTGACGAGGAAGACCATAAAAGGATGCATTGGTTTGCTTGGTGGAGAATGTGTATTCCGAAGGAAAAGGGGGTATGGGGTTTCGAGATGTCCAAAGTTTCAACTTAGCCATGCTGGCCAAGCAGTGTTGGAGGCTGATTGAGCATAATGAGTCCCTGTGTGCAAGGGTATTAAGAGCGAGATACTATCCCACTAGCGACATATTGAATTGTGAACTGAAGAAGGGCTCCTCATATGTTTGGAGGAGCATTTGGGCGGGCATACAAACATTCAAAGAAGGATGTATTTGGAGGGTGGGCGATGGTGCAAAAATTAATATCTAGAGTGACTGTTGGATCCCCAACAGTTTTCAAGGAAGGTGGTCACTGTCCGGGGTAACCAAGTGCTCACAAAAGTAATTGAACTCATAGACCCGATTACAGGTGAATGGGATGAGCAGCTGATCCGTGAATTTTTTTTGGCATATCGATGCAGAACGCATCCTACAGATCCCCTTGCACCAACAAGTAACATAAGATTATGTTGCTTGGCATCTGACTAGGAGCGGAATTTTTTCAGTCAGATCAGCTTACTATAAACAGTGGGAGGTTTCATATGTAGGAAAGGCAAATGAAGCAAACTTGTTTGGTGGGACAGCTCCACACCCATTATGGAAGAAATTATGGAGTTTGAAAGTTCCTGGGAAAGTCAAGATCTTCTTGTGGAGATGCTTACATAATGCAATTCTGTGTTTAAGTGTCCTAGCAAACAGGCACATAGGCCACATCTCTCAGTGCCCAATATGTCGTTTGGCTGCTGAGGATATTAAGCACGCCATCTTTAGTTGTGAGCGAGCCAAAAGCAGTTTGGTCATCTTTGGGGATTTGGAATACTATATCTAATGCTCTACTGGTGGACCGATCGGGGGCAGCAGTACTGGAATTTCTATTGTGTGATCAGGTGCATCAGAAGGCGTATATGGATCAATTTGACCTACCTGAACTTATCGCTATGGCAAGCTGGTATATTTGGTGGCAGAGAAGGATGCATGTTAGAGGGGAGGTAGTTCAACCTCCGGCGCGAACAGGACAATCCATTCATGCACTTACTCTGAATTTCACCCGTGCGATGGCTGTTCCCGCGCCAACACCGAGGATAAACTCTTGGCCAATAGTTCTGGAGTCGCAACAGCTCTTGAACGTTGATGCATCTTTCTGTGAGGAGGATCATTCGGGGTCATGTGGAGCCATTATAAGAGACCACAAAGGGAATTTCATAGTAGCTTCTACCTCACGTATTGACCACGTTGCAGACGTAGTCTCTGCTGAAGCAGCGGCACTCCGGGAAGGTTTGAAGTTAGCTATTTCGATGGGTTGCAATAACATCATGGCGAGGATGGATAACTTCATTGTAGTAAACGCTCTACAACTGAATGGATAATCAATGGTGGATGGACCCGTTTTGGAAGAATGCAGATATTTACTAAGAGGTTTAGGGAAGGTTATTCTTGAGCATTGTAATAGAGAGTCAAATACGATAGCTCATGCGCTAGCTGAATATGGCCGTGCAAACGATCCGTCTCTGTGGATCGAGGCACCACTAAGTTTCATTGCCAATTCCTTGGCAGACGATGTATCTGTTATTTAGTTTAATAAAGCTAGTCATGAAGGCCTCCCCGTCAAAAAAAAAAGTTAGCTGGAGACCCTAAACCACTTTGCAGTGTTAATTTTTTAACAAAAACTAAACTATATGCAAATTTTGATATCTTACGAATATGTAAAAATTGTTGGCTAGGATTCAAACCAGTGACATGTAGTCATCAGGTGCGCGTAGCCACCACCCCACCCGACAATGTTATTTTTTTCTTCAGAAATTTATAAAATATGTGTAAATTTCTTATATTATAAATAATATATATATACATGATAATATTACATTATAAAATTATTCATGTATTATTTAGAAAATTATCCATATAGTTAAATTGTAAATTATAAAATTATGCACGTAATAATTTTCATATTTAATAAAAATATCAAAATAATTTTGGTTTTTCTATGTATAATATATATTTAAAATTTTCATGCTTTTAATAAAATAATTATGTGTTACTCCCGCCGTTCCAAAATATAGTCTACCCGCGTTTCCCGAGATTCAATTTTGATCATAAATTTAACCAACGAGACCGACTGCGGCGTGAGCAAAAGTTATATAATTGAAAACTTCTTTTGAATACGAGTTCACTGATATAACTTTTGCTCCCGCCACAGTTGGTCTCGTTGGTTAAATTTATGGTCAAAGTTGAAGCACGGGAACCGAGGACACGTTATATTTTGGAACGGAGGGAGTATAAAAGTGTTCATTTTTATTCTGCAGTTTCTTTTGTTTATAATGCACAATTATAATTTGAATATAATTTATAATTTTTATTACAAATAACAATGCAAAATGGTCAGTAGGGTGTCGAGCCCGCTTAAGGTCTATCTAATATATAGAGTGCATATCCGTTTAGAAGGGAAAACGGTTCTCGGTCCATTGGTTAGCCAGACGCGCATCCATGTTGCAGATCACGGGTTCAAAATCCATCAGCCACCATAACAGGCCACAAGCCCAATCTCTACCATTCAATGGCTGACAGTGGGTCCCACGCACATGGCGTGCCTAGTCAGCACTGTGTCAGTATACAAAGCCAAGTTATAGCACCAATTCAATGTATGCCGTAAGTTTTGGCACTAAAGTGATTTTTCACGCCAAGTTTTAACACCAATAGTGTAATTGATTCATGAAGAAACCTACGTGGATAGTTTTGCGCCACAACCGCCTGGTCTTCTGGTGCCTCGGGTTGTTTGAGACATCAGGTCTGCATACTACTATCAAACATACATGCTTATATATCGCGTGCGTGCGTGAGTGCGTGTGTGTAGGCTAGGGAGCCATGTTCAGGGAGTTAGTTTATTAGCCTAGGATTCTCTTGTTTGTAACCGTAGGCCTTATCTCTCTATCTTCCTTACTTGATTCTCAAGATGTAATCTGAACAACTTGTATGCTTATCTCAAGGATAAGCCCCTGCCTATATAATCAAAAAAGGAAAAAGAAACTCGTGCGAGTGTAGTAGAAAGTTTAGTTTACCTAGTCTGAGCTGAAGCAAAGCCTCTCGTAGTCGTCGTAATGCCTCTTCTGTGAACCAAGGGGGGAGAAATTTAAAGGCATCACAGCTCAAGGACTAGGGTAAACAGTGCAGTGCACTGCACTTGCATTGCGTTGCATTGCATGGTGAGATGTGAATTATTGCTCGGGCATACCCCTTGACGGGTAGTGCAGCATGTGTCAGCAGCCACTTAGCCTGCTGCATAAGATCGATCAAGAATTAGCAAGGCCGGAGCATTCTAGAATCAGATAAAAATATGCTGGAAGGTGACAGGACAGCTAAGTAAGTAGAGGGAACAAAGATATATATGCATACGTGTGTAGTACAAGACACGGGCTCGGCCGTGCTTGCCGACGGTAGCCTGGACGGCGACTCGCGCTACAACCGCAGCTAGGAACCAGTACCACTGGAGTGCTGCGATTGAACTGGTTGCTACTGCAGGAGGAGTGGCTAGAAGAAAGGTGTGTGGCGAGGAAAGTGTGGAGATGCAACGGAGCGGGCTGGGTGCAGTGAGACTAGCAGGTAGCAGACGGGTGAGCTGTGGAGTAGAGGGGTGTGTCCAGGAGGGGAAATAAATAGAGAGAAGCGAGCAGTTAAAGCGTCATCAGTGCTTGTGCCCCGTGGTGTGATGAGATGTCAACTATTGCTCGTCCCCGCCCCACTGCCTGTGCGTCAGTGTGCAATGAACCTCTTTCCAGCTGTCCTGAATCCTGATGGCACAAGTGCATCAACCTTGTCACATTACCTGATCAATGGAGTAACTATTAATTGGATGAGCCAACCTTGAATGGCAACAAGCAGACCTCAACCAAATCAGCCTACTCCCACTTACTTTGTTAGAATAAATCCGAGGCTACCGTCGATCTACCAAGGACTAAGCAATCATACGAGGCACGACACCGAGATTTTTTGTTAACGAGGTTCACCGATATGGCTACATCCCCGAGGCCTGATTACGGGCGCTCCTCCCCGTGACACCGTTACAATACCGCACCCCGGCCGTCCGGACGCCGGCACACGCCGCCGGCTCCTCCGCGTGCCCGTGTTATTATGTTGGCATAGGTTACATCGTGTGTCTAGCCCCGCTATATATGAGAGGCCTAGGATACAAGTGTCCTATTAGGACACAACTCCTACCCTGTCTACACATAGTCCAAAACCAAGTCCAACTGTAACCTACCTTGTACAATAATATTCGACACAACTTTAACAAACTCCACCTTGGCGAATATTCTCCACCATCTTGGATCATCCATGCGTCGAACCTCCATGTACATTGGACTTGAGATACGCCATGAGCCCCGCTGCTACTCCCAGACTCCATGTGACTTCACATGCAACTGTAGTCCCTTTTCGTCTTCTTCACAGTCAACCCTCGAGCAAAATTAAGTTCCTCATTACTCTACTTTGTGCTTCCAACTTCCGGAGAATCCGTTCAATACCATCACACACTGATCACTGTCTGCGTGAAAGTGAACAACTCACATATTGGACGCCACATATTAGAGTTACCCGAACTCAACGTCACCACTCTTTCCTGACCGTCTATCTAAAACTTGAAGGAATTTCACCGTCGCACTGTGTCACCCTGAGTCAAATTCACAGTTGCCTCATCCTTTTTTTCGGATAGTCTCTGACATGTCCCACCGCTATAGCACTCCGCCTCCTTCTGTCTTGTCATCCGCACTTTGCCAAGTGCACTGAACACCACAGAATATACGGCCATGTACTCTCTCTGTTTTGACAATTCCAGACTTCCCGCCACTTTCTCAGATTCTCCATGGTCAACTCTTGTCCATCAACCGGCACCGATAGACCCAGTCACCAACTCGAATCTGGTACTCGTCAACACTGCTTCAGCACCCCTGCATAATTTGTCTGACCACATGTCTAACCACCAGTGCCTTGGCCTGTCGCTGTGTCCCGTGCTTACTGCACGCCTCGCCGCTATCATCGCGTCGAGCCTCTGCTGTCCTGGTCGAGTCTCCCGGGTAGCTAGCCCACACTGCCTCAACCCCACTGTAGAGAACCACCGATCATCACCGACCGATGCCGAGTATCACGTCTCCATCAGACCACTGGTACCCAGTCCGATCCACGTGTCTCTCGCTATCCCGCTGAAATAGGCTTCGACTCTCCATGCATTTACGCCGTAGCCCCTCCATCAGCACAGAGTGTAGTCCTCCATCAGACTCCAACTCCACCTTCAACATGACTCCATGATGGTTGTACGTGCCACCCTCCCGCGCCCTGTCGACTCCAAGCTCATGTGCACCGTCTTGAATCAACCCCGCTCCATAGTCTGTCGAAGCCGCACAAGCCCTCAGGCCTGCACCACGTGTTTCCACGCCCCAGAAGTCGGCCACCATCAGCATTATGCTCCTATGTCGTCGTCGCTGAAATCACCACCGTCTTCCGCTTTGACCGACATCTCCATCAATCTGTCAAACAGTCCAGTTCGACCTAGTCAAAATTATTCGACTGCAACCATGCTCCACCCTGCGTCGTGTCCGCCCACACTCCGTGTCTTGCTTGACGACCTGTGTGCATGATCCCTCACGACGCGCTCCAGGCTCCACAAGCCTTATACGCACGTCATCTATCTTGATTTCCATTCGACCATCATGCCGAACAACACTGCCGCTGCATTCCAACCATCTTCACGATCCACGTACAAAGCAAAGAATTCCAAAAGAACCCGAATCCTTCTTGTTTCCTGTAGCAAGCCACCACACATAAGTTTCCTGAACTATTCTTTTCATCCTTCACACACGTACCCAATTGATCCATGGCCATCAATGTTCACGCCTGGGTGACAAGACAACACCAAGCGACACCCTTTGACTGCAGCAGAACAGTATTTCCTTTTTTTTTACCAACAAATCCAACATGCACGCAGTCTGCTCACGTAGAGGTTCACGCCACGGCCTCCTGCCAAGTCTTGCAGCCCACAAGCCAGCCCCGCCTGGGCCAGCCCGCCAGCACTTGCGGCGTGCCAGCCCATCATCCGCGCTGGCCCCTCCACCTCCAGGCTCCAGCCTATGGCTTCCACGCGATTCCCGATCGAAGAACGATCCCTGCCGCCGTGTACCCTAGCTGCTGCCACGCGCACTGCTGTTGTGCACGAATCCCGGCTACAAGCTCGTACATGATGCATGCTGTTCCGATCTCGACACATCATAGATCAAACGATTTTTCTGCAACATCCCGGCTAATCACCTCTAGATCAACGATCCATAGCCTCTCGAACCTTACTCATAATACCACTTGTTAAAATAAATCCAAGGCTACCGTCGATCTACCGAGGACCAAGCAATCATACGAGGCACGACACCGAGATTTGTTAACGAGGTTCACCGATATGGCTACATCCCCGGGGCCTGACTACGGGCGCTCCTTTCAGTGACACCGTTACAATACCGCACCCCGCCGCCCGGACGCCGGCACACGCTGCCGCTCCCCCACGTGCCCGTGCTATTATGTTGACATAGGTTACATCGTGTGTCTAGCCCCGCTATATATGAGAGGCCTAGGATACAAGTGTTCTATTAGGACACAACTCCTACCCTGTCTACACACAGTCCAAAACCAAGTCCAACTGTAACCTACCTTGTACAATAATATTCGACACAACTTTAACATACTTCATCCATATCACAAACTGGCTGGCACAATGAGCGCGACGATGCAAAGTGTTCCACAAACACTGAAACAGATTATCTAGAAAAGCAGACTACATCATCAACTGAACTCGCACGAGATTGGCTCACAAATCATAATGCATCCACCTTATTCATCAAGAACACTTATGGAAGGGTCAGGTCCTCCAGCTGATTACCACTGAATGATCTTCAGGGTGAGATTTTAGTTACAGCATAATGGTGGCAGTGCAGCTGAAACCCTTCACATGTGTCTTTAATAACACTTCAAAAAAGCTTTTGCTGAAAGCATGTCCTTCTACACTTCACCGATTCTTTGCTCAAGTCAAATTGAAGTAAACTCAGCACTGTCATTTTCTCCAACTGGAGCTACAGCCAAGTGCAAAATCTGTTTCCCTATCCCTTTGTTTGTCCCCTCATCATTCTGCAGAGCACACATAACATAGAGACCTTTTAGTCTCTCGAGGAAATTGACTTTGAGCACTATTAACTTTCCATGTAACAAGTAAAAGACACAGCCAGATACTATGTAGGGTGCAAATGAAATGAAGTGGCTAGAATTACCGAAAAAGGGTTTCCCCCGCTTTGTATTACAAAGCAACCAACATCGATCACATAGCAATGCTCAGGCGAGAAGCACAACACGCCCAAAAGAAAAGAGAAAGAACAAAGAAGAAGAAAGAAATGCCAACAACGACAGCTCGACAAAGCACGGATGACCCGCCACCGCTGCGCCCTCTGGAATCGACCCACCACAAACCAAGGCTTCGATGTGCCGCGTACCAAGCAGCCACTAGTAGAAAACGGGCCTTTTGTCCCGGTTCGTAAGGGCCTTTTGTCCCGGTTCCAGAACCGGGACTAAAGGGTCGTTACTAATGCCCTGACCCTTTAGTCCCGGTTCTAACCAGAACCGGGACAGATGGGCCTCCACGTGGCCTGCGCGCTGAGCCCAGGCAGGAGGGCCTTTGGTCCCGGTTGGTGGCACCAACCGGACCAATAGGCATCCACGCGTCAGCATTTCTGTGGCTGGGGTTTTTGTTTTTTGAAAGGGGGGGGTTGGGGGTTTTGGGGGGTTAATTTAGGTATTTCATATATTGTGTTAGATAGCTAATTAATAGAGAGAAGTGTCTGTGCTTGGTCGACGCTACGTACTATACATACGTATAGAGAGGACTAGACACGCTAGCTAGCTAGTAAGCAAACGAAGGAAACAGAAGATCGTCATGAACATATATGCATACAGAGAGAAGTGATATCGACCACCTCTCCTTCTCCGAGAGATTGGTCGAACAACAAGTTCTCGTATATCTATCGTCCGACACTACCGGCTACATATATACAATAATTATCTCTTACAAATATAATCTCCTAAATTATGGACGCATGGTCCACATAGTATTCTCCATCTTCAGCGATCATGTGGTCAAGAAAGAATGCCGCCAATTCCTCTTGAATTGCTCGCATGCGATCTGGTGCTAGGAGTTCATTCCGCATCCGAAACATCTAATTTGAAGAAGGTGGTCAATACATATATATATATGAATGAATGGAAACTCAACACAAATGATGGTAATAAAATAAAATTGTGAATATTGTTATTTACGCACTTCATATTGTTCGGCAGAGTACCCGCCCCGCTCACAGGTCGTGTGGTGGATGGACTCGCAGACGTAGTATCCACAGAAATCATTCCCTTGTTCCTGCCACAACCACTTTACAAGAAATAGAGGTCAATCAAACTGATAAGCAAGAATGCCAAATGGTATTGATGAAACTAGCGCTTGAATCACGAGATGCGCGGAACATGCTACTATAGTACTTACTTTCGGGTGTCTAAATTGCAGCTCCTTCGGCAGTCCCGGAGCTTTTTTGGTGAATTTTCTCCAAACCCTGTCGGACAAAGAAAACAATTACTTGATATCAGGAAATGAACAAAGTTGCTGATATGGTGGATAATGATCGATTTAACTTACTTCTGGAGGATTTCAGTCATGTCCGCATACTCCTGGGGATCTTTTCGTCTAGAGTCCAAGACAGTTACTACTCCCTGCTCAAGCCTAATCTCTAGGAGAATATAGTGGTACCTGCGCACGCATGCATAACTCATCAATTACATCACTATAACCTGGACTAATATATAAGGGAAACCGAATATGCACAAGACAGGTAACACTCACTTGAAGTTGTGTAAGGAAAGAGTATTATATCTTTGTTTTCATTTCTTTTGAATGATCGTAGCAAGTTGGCCTCGGTATCTTCGGGCCTTTTTTCAACCTCAGTTGCATCTATGAGATATGTGTTAACGAACCCAATATCACCGATTTGTCTTTTCTTCAATTCGGCGATCTTCAATCTGCTTAATATAGTGAGGATAATTATAAATACATGAAATGAAAGAGCTGGGCTATATAGAGAGACTTAATGACAGAAGTAGTAGTACTTATAGAGAGTAGCAGGTGACCGTTGTTTTATCGAGGGCCAATTGATTGAAAAACTGATAGAACTCCTCAAATGGAATAGGCAACAGTTCAATTCCAACGAGGTCATACTCCGGTTTAACTCTCACATACAAAGTACTCCTCCCCCCAGACTCTCTGCAGATTTTCAAGTACCAATCATGCAATCTTCGCATCATCGTTGATAGAGATTTTTCATCTTTGACGAGAGGCTTCCCGTACTCGTATCTGTGTATCTGCACCTCCATGGGATCATAATGTACATTGTCGGGCAGGTAATCGTCAAGATTGCTATAACCGGGCACCATCCTCGGATCGACGATGTCGCTAGGCACCTTGAGCGGGGGGCACGATTGCTTCGCTTATTCGCCGAGCTGGGCAATTTTTTTCCCAGCTGCTCGTCGTTCTTTCAGCCTTTGATCACTGACTGTACTTCCCGACCGCTCCGCTTCGGCCCATGTCTTTGCAATAATGCGCTCATAGTTGCCTTTCGGCGGAGACTTGGGTGGTTTTGCCAGGGAAGCCAGAGTGCGCTTCACTTTCACTGGATCTACCTTCTGCTCCGGAGGTGGATGTCTCTTTGCTTTCAACCCTTGAAACCAGTCATCCACTTCGGTTCGCGCGATCTTCGCGTTCTCCTCCGGGGTCCTCTCGTATGGTAACTTCTCTGGAGTCTTCAGAGAAGGACCGAATATGTATGTCCTCCCGCCTCTGGCTGTACTGCTAGACGCCGGCCGAACAGACGGAGTGGCTATCTTCTTTACTTGCTTACGAGGCGGAGGAGAAGGACTACGACGCGCCGGAGCAGCTACCGGAGTGGCGGCGGGTCTCTTCTGCCCTTGCTGACGAGGCGGAGAAGGAGGAGGCTGGCTGCTCGGGCGCGCCGACGCAGGCGGAGAAGGAGGCGGAGTGCCGCCACGCGCCGGAGAAGGAGCCGGCCGAGGGCCCTGATCGTCACTCGCCGGAGGAGGAGGCGGTGGAGGAGGCGGAGTGCCCTGACTCGCCGGAGGAGGAGGAGGCGGAGGCGTCCAGTTCGGAAGGTTGATGAGCTCCTTCCGCCATAGGCATGGAGTCTTCAGAGAAGAACCCAGCCGAGTCTCCCCTTCTCCGGTAGGGTGGTCAAGCGGGAGGTCCTCAAATCCCTCCGTTATTTCATCCACCATCACCTTAGCATATCCTTCTGGAATCGGCCAGCAGTGAAAAGTTGCGCCGGGTTCATTAGGAAAAACAGAGTCAACAGCCACCTTGACCTTCATATTAATCCATTGCGTCATAAGATGGCAATTTTGAGCCTCCGTGATAGCATCCACGGGATAGCTGGCAGGTGCCGTCAAGACAAGCTCCGGCTGAAGCAGCTCGGTGGAAGCCACGCTGCTTCTCCGCTGAGATGGCGGGGTAGCTTCAGGGAAAGCTTCGACAAGTCGTTTGCTGTGATTTGCTTCTCGTTCCTCTATCGCTTGTACCCTTGCGTGTAGCGCCTGCAGTTCGGTCTGCTGCACTTTTTCCCTCCTCTCGTGGCTTTTGTAACCGCCTGCGTCCGGAAACCCAGCCTTCCACGGAATGGAGCCTGGCGTGCCTCGTGTCCGTCCAGGGTGCTCAGGATTTCTGAGGGCCTTTGTGAGCTCGTCGTTCTCTCTGTCTGGAAGGAACGTCCCTTTCTGCGCTGCAGCGATATAGTACCGAAGCTTCTTCAAGGGTATGTCAAGTTGCTCGTCCGTCCAAATGCACTTCCCTGTTACAGGGTCCAAGGTTCCGCCAGCCCCGAAGATCCAAGTCCGGCAACGGTCTGGCTAGTTCATTGTCTCTGGTTCGATCCCTTTTTCAACCAGATCATTCTCAGCCTTGGCCCACTTAGGCCGGGCTACGAGGTAGCCACCTGATCCCGTGCGATGGTGATGCTTCTTCTTCGCAGCATTTTTCTTGTTTGTCGCTGACATCTTCTTACTCTTTTCCGATGTCTTATTGGCCACAAATGCGGGCCAGTAATCTCTGATCTTCTCATATCTGCCCTTGAATTCTGGTGTCTCTTTTTTATCGACAAACCTATTCAGCTCTTTCTTCCACCTCCTGAATAGGTCTGCCATCCTCTTAAGAGCAAAAGACTTAATTAATTGCTCTTTAACTGGCTTCTCCGGATCATCCTCTGGCGGTAGGGTGAAATTTGACTTCAGCTCAGTCCAAAGATCATTTTTCTACATATCATTGATGTAAGACACCTCAGGGTCTTCTGTAGCCGGCTTTAACCATTGCTGGATGCTGATAGGGATCTTGTCCCTAACCAGAACCCCGCACTGAGCAACAAATGCATTCTTTGTTCGGATGGGTTCAATCAGTTGGCCGTCGGGCGCGATTGCTATGATCTCAAACCTTTCATTCGAGCTCAACTTTTTCTTCGGGCCTCGTCTCTTTACCTCAGTTGTGCTCGATCCGGAGGGCTAGAAAAAAGAACAAAGACTTAATTAATATGTGTACATACCAAAACAATCAATGCATCAATTAGCTAGTCAGCACAAGCTTAACTAATATATATACCTGGCCGGACTCGGTTCGGTCACCGGAGCCGTCATCATGGTCTCCTTCTTGCACCGGCATTGGGTCACCGGAGCCGTCCTCATGTTCTTCTTAGTGGCAAACGTAGAACTAGCTAGCTAATCATAGTAAGGAATCATATATATTAATTAGTGGCCTCGACGTTGCTTCTCTAGGGTTTGGGGTGGCCTCGACAACGCTTCAAGGGTTTGGGGTGGCCTCGACAACGCTTTAAGAAGGGGGTAATATCGACCCCCCCCCACGTGTTGAAGCTATCGGGAGGGGGTATATCGACAACGACGACACTACATCTATGTCCCTCGACGACACTCGTTCCCGATAAAAAAAGAGGAAGAAGAAGAAAAAAAAGAGGAGAAGAAAGAATAGAGGAGAAGAACTCCTCCATTCTCTTTTTTTTCTTCTTCCTCTTCTTTTTTTATCCTCTTCTTCCTCTCATGTTCGAGAGGATCGCCGAGGGGTCGGGAGGTTGCCTAGTGTCAAAGGATTCAACAAAACCATGTCTTCATCATTAGGCGAAAGTAACAGGTGCATGATGGTACGAAGCTCTCCAAAGTTATTTTGGAATGGAGTCCCAGATAGGATAATTCGCTTTTTGGTACAAAGTTCAGCAAGAACCTTCCAAATATCGTTATTTGGAAGGCCTTTGCTGAAATTCATACAAAAAGGCAAATTATCCTATCCGGGACACCATTCCAAAATAACTTTGGAGGACTTCGTACCATCATTCCCTGGTTACTTCCGGCTAATGATGAAGCCATGGATTTCTTCAATACTTTGACACTAGAAAACCTCTCTCGACCCCTCGGCGATCCTCGACCCCTCAAACCCTCGACGACCCTGGAACCCTCGACCCCTAGACGACCCTGGAACCCTCGACCCTCGATCCCTCGACCCTATAGAACCCTCGAAGAAAGGAATAGCTAGAGGAGAAGATCGAAGAAAAAAAAGAAGAAAAAAAGAGGAGAAGAAGAAAGGAATAGTGGAGAAGAAGAGAAAATAGAATATTCTATTTTCTCTTCTTCTCCACTATTACTTTCTTCTTCTCCTCTTATTTTTCTTCTTTTTTCTTCTTCTTATTTATTTCTCCTTTTCTTCCTCTCCTCTTGTTCTTTCTTTCCTCTTCTTATTTTCTTCTTTCCTATCCTTCTTTTCCTTCCTTTCTTAATATCACTTAGCAAATTTTGCAACGATAGAGAGGGGGTGCTCCCGTGGTCTAAAATCCGTCTATGCACGATAGAAAATTCTGAAAAATACATCTATTATCCCTCAACGTCCCCGCCTCTCTCATGAACAAAAAAAATCTATGAATTAAAAAAACATCATGTTCTATGAACAAAAAAACATTATATTTCATCCACATTCGTGCATACATCATATATGGGATCATCTATGAAAAAAACATCATATTCTATAAAAAAAATCATTACATATATATAAAAAACAAGCATATATATATATATATAAAACAAGCATCTATCTTTTGCATATATACATGAACATATATATACACAAAGAACATATATACATACAATCATATATACTCACACATATACATATAATCTGGAAAAAAACACACCATATATACATGAAAAAACAGATCGGGGGGCGGCGCTGGCCTGACAGGGCAGTGGCGGCTGGGCGGCGCGCGGCGCCAGCGCAGGGCAGGGGCGGCGCACGGCAGCCGCGCAGGGCAGGGGCGGCGGCGCGGCGGCCGCGCAGGACAGGGGCGCAGGGGCGCGAGACGGGAGGGGCTGTGCTCACAGGGGGCGGCGGCGACGGCGAAGGCGATCAGCCTGACGGCGTCGGTGGCGGCAGCGACGGCGAAGGCGAGCAGCCTGACGGCGTCGGTGGCGATGGCGACGAGGAGGAGCAGGGGCGTCGCGCGGCAACAGCGACGAGGAGGAGCAGGGGGCGTCGAGGGAGAAGTGGGTGATTTGGTCGAAAACTGCTAAGTGCTGTATATATAGCAAGAGCATTGGTCCCGGTTAGTGAAACCAACCGGGACTAATGCCCCCTTTAGTCCCAGTTGGTGCCACCAACCGGGACCAAAGGCCTCTTTTCAGCAGCCCAAAGGGCGGGAAGCGGCGGCCTTTAGTCCCGGTTGGTGGCACCAACCGGGACTAAAGAGGGGCATTGGTCCCGGTTGGTGCCACGAACCGGGACCATTGCCCCCCTTTGGTCCCGGTTCGTCCCACCAACCGGGACCAATGGCCTTGTGCTGCCCCGCGCCCAAAAGTTTAGTCCCACCTCGCTAGTTGAGAGGGCTTGGGAGTGGTTTATAAGCGCTGCTGCGCCCACCCTCTCGAGCTCCTCTCAACTGCAGGCTTTCGGGCCTAATCTGTCACTGCAATGCCTGTGGGCCTACTGGGCCTGCTGCGGGCCTAAATCCTGGCCCATGGTTGGGTTTCTAGTCGTATTCAGGCCATGGTGGCCCAGTAGGTGGCATTTTTTTTTCTTTTTTGCTATTTATTTTTTCATTTCTACTTAGAACTAAATACTTATAGTTTTGTAGTGATTTCTTTTTTATTTTAGGTCACAAAAATTATAAACTTTCTGTTAGTGCCATTAGTTTTAAAATTTGAATAGTTTAAATTTGAATTTTTTAAAATTTGTGTGAATCACTAGTTTATGAATAACTTTACTATAAAAAATGATTTTTGAGTCATTCTTTTTCCTGCTATTTAATATTACTATGTTTTATCATTATACTCAATTTGGTAATTTTAATTAGTCATAACAAATATTATAAGCATTTTTTTCTTTTTTGCTATTTATTTTTTCATTTCTACTTAGAACTAAATACTTATAGTTTCTTAGTGATTTCTTTTTTCTTTTAGGTCACAAAAATTATAAACTTTTCTGTTAGTGAACATAGATGCACCTATAGAGAAAATTAAACCCAAATTCATAATCAATTTCTATGAATTTCAGAGAAATTCATTATGAATTTAGGTCCAATTTCCTGTATAGGGGCAGCTATTTTCACTTTAAGAGGAGCTCAACAACGCAGAGAGGGACGGGCTTATAAACAGGTGTGGGCGCCCTTCGGTTGGCGAGGTGGGACTAAACTCTGGGTGCAATGAGGGCCAACCCTTTAGTCCCGGTTTGTGGCACAAACCGGGACTAATGGTCATGGGCCAGGGGCGAGCCCTATTTTTTTCCAGCTTTTTTGTTTTATTTTCTGCATTATTTATTTCTTTTTGTTTTTTGCTTTATTTTTTAATTCTTTTTGCTTTTAGTTTTAGAAAAATTATAAACTTTCTATTAGTGCCATTAGTTTTCAAATTTGAAAACACTTTTTTAGTTTTTTTGTTTTCTTTGTTGCTTTATTTATTTTATTTTGTTTCTACTTACAACAAAATACTTATTGTTGCTATTTTTATTTTTTTCCAGTTTTTTTGTTTTGTTTTCTGTATTATTTATTTTCTTTTGTTTCTTGCTTTATTTTTTAATTCTTTTTGCTTTTAGGTCAGCAAAATTATAAACTTTCTGTTAGTGCCATTAGTTTTAGAAAAATTATAAATTTTCTGTTAGTGCCATTAGTTTTCAAATTTGAATAGTTAAAATTTCAATTCTTTGAAATTTGTGTGAATCACAAGTTTGTGATTAACTTTACTAAAAAAATGAACATAGATGGACCTATAGAGAAAATTCGACCTAAATTCATGGTTTTCAAATGAACTCTGAAAAAGTTGGCATAGCATACTCGTCTGTTACAAATTTGGCATGGTATCATCATAATAGTTGCGGGAGAAACTCTTCACTTTTTCTTCGCTTGTGTCATTTGCTTATTGCGCCGTAACCATGGATAATCTTCATCGTTTATCAGGATGCTTGGGTCAGCCTTGACATTGAAGGGAGGAATTTCATGAAACTTTTCATAATCTTCAGACATGTCTGTCTTGCCCTCCACTCCCAGGATGTCCCTTTTTCCTGAAAGAACTATGTGGCGCTTTGGCTCATCGTATGATGTATTTGTTTCCTTATCTTTTCTTTTTCTCGGTCTGGTAGACATGTCCTTCACATAGATAACCTGTGCCACATCATTGGCTAGGACGAACGGTTCGTCAGTGTACCCAAGATTTTTCAGATCGACTGTTGTCATTCCGTACTATGGGTCTACATGTACCCCGCCTCCTGACAGATTGACCCATTTGCACTTAAACAAAGGGACCTTAAAATCTTGTCCGCAGTCAAGTTCCCATATGTCCACTATGTAATCATAATATGTGTCCTTTCCCTTCTCGGTTGTTGCATCAAAGCGGACACTACTATTTTGGTTGGTGCTCTTTTGATCTTGGTCAATCATGTAAAATGTATTGCCATTTATCTCGTATCCTTTGTAAATCAATACAGTCATAGATGGTCCCCTGGACAACAAGTACAACTCATCACAAACAGTGTTGTCACCTCTGAGACGTGCTTCCAACCAACTACTGAAAGTCCTAATGTGTTCACATGTAATCCAGTCATCGCACTGCTCCGGGTGTTTGGAGCGCAGACTGTTCTTGTGTTCATCGACATACGGGGTCACCAAGGTAGAGTTCTGTAGAACTGTGTAGTGTGCTTGAGACCAAGAATGCCCGTCCCTGCATATTATTGAGTCCGCTACTAGCGTGCCTTTTCCAGTCAGTCTCCCCTCATACCGCGATTTAGGGAGACCTATCTTCTTAAGGCCAGGAATGAAGTCAACACAAAACCCGATGAGATCCTCTGTTTGATAGCCCATGGAGATGCTTCCTTCTGGCCTAGCACGGTTACGGACATATTTCTTTAGGACTCCCATGAACCTCTCAAAGGGGAACATATTGTGTAGAAATACGGGCCCCAGAATGACAATCTCGTCGACTAGATGAACCAGGACATGCGTCATGATATTGAAGAAGGATGGTGGGAACACCAGCTCGAAACTGACAAGACATTGCGCCACATCACTCCTTAGCCTTGGTACGATTTCTGGATCGATCACCTTCTGAGAGATTGCATTGAGGAATGCACATAGTTTCACAATGGCTAATCGGACGTTTTCCGGTAGAAGCCCCCTCAATGCAACCGGAAGCAGTTGCGTCATAATCACGTGGCAGTCATGAGACTTTAGGTTCTGGAACTTTTTCTCTGGGATATTTATTATTCCCTTTATATTCGACGAGAAGCCAGTCGGGACCTTCATACTGAGCAGGCATTCAAAGAAGATTTGTTTCTCTTCTTTCGTAAGAGCGTAGCTGGCAGGACCTTCATACTGCTTCGGAGGCATGCCGTCTTTTTCGTGCAAACGTTGCAGGTCCTCCCGTGCCTCAGGTGTATCTTTTGTCTTTCCATACACGCCCAAGAAGCCTAGCAGGTTCACGCAAAGGTTCTTCGTCACGTGCATCACGTCGATTGAAGAGCGGACCTCTAGGTCTTTCCAGTAGGGTAGGTCTCAAAATATAGATTTCTTCTTCCACATGGGTGCGTGTCCCTCAGCGTCATTCAGAACAGCTAGTGCGTCGGGACCCTTTTCAAAGATTACGTGTAAATCATTGACCATAGCAAGTACGTGATCACCGGTACGCATGGCGGGCTTCTTCCGGTGATCTGCCTCGCCTTTGAAATGCTTGCCTTTCTTTCGACATTGATGGTTGGTCGGAAGAAATCGACGATGGCCCAGGTACACATTCTTCCTGCATTTGTCCAGGTATATACTTTCAGTGTCATCTAAACAGTGTGTGCATGCGTGATATCCTTTGTTTGTCTGTCCTGAAAGGTTACTGAGAGCGGGCCAATCGTTGATGGTCACGAACAACAACGCCTTTAGGTTAAATTCCTCTTGTCTGTGCTCATCCCACGTACGTACACCGTTTCCATTCCACAGCTGTAAAAGTTCTTCAACTAATGGCCTTAGGTACACATCAATGTCGTTGCCGGGTTGCTTAGGGCCTTGGACGAGAACTGGCATCATAATGAACTTCCGCTTCATGCACATCCAAGGAGGAAGGTTATACATACATAGAGTCACAGGCCAGTTGCTGTGATTGCTGCTCTGCTCCCCGAAAGGATTAATGACATCCACGCTTAAAGCAAACCATACGTTCCTTGGATCCTTTGCAAACTCATCCCAGTACTTTCTCACGATTTTTCTCCACTGCGACCCGTCAGCGGGTGCTCTCAACTTCCCGTCTTTCTTACGGTCCTCACTGTGCCATCGCATCGACTTGGCATGCTTTCCGTTTCTGAACAGACGTTTCAACCGTGGTATTATAGGAGCATACCACATCACCTTCGCAGGAACCCTCTTCCTGTGGGGCTTGCCGTGAACATCACCAGGGTCATCTCGTATGATCTTATACCGCAATGCACCGCATACCGGGCATGCGTTCAGATCCTTGTATACACCGCGGTATAGGATGCAGTCATTAGGGCATGCATGTATCTTCTCCACCTCCAATCCTAGAGGGCATACGACCTTCTTTGCTGCGTATGTACTGTCGGGCAATTCGTTATCCTTTGGAAGCTTCTTCTTCAATATTTTCAGTAGCTTCTCAAATCCTTTGTCAGGCACAACATTCTTTGCCTTCCACTGCAGCAATTCCAGTACGGTACCGAGTTTTGTGTTGCCATCTTCGCAATTGGGGTACAACCCTTTTTTGTGATCCTCTAACATGCGATCGAACTTCAGCTTCTCCTTTTGACTTTCGCATTGCGTCCTTGCATCGACAATGACCCGGCGGTGATCATCATCATCGGGCACATCGTCTGGTTCCTCTTGATCTTCAGCAGCTTCACCCGTTGCAGCATCATTGGGCACATCGTCTGGTTCCTCTTGATCTTCACCAGCTCCCCCCGTTGCAGCATCACGGTATTCAGGGGGCACATAGTTGTCATCGTACTCTTCTTCTTCGTCGTCTTCCATCATAACCCCTATTTCTCCGTGCCTCGTCCAAACATTATAGTGTGGCATGAAACCCTTGTAAAGCAGGTGGGTATGAAGGATTTTCCGGTTAGAGTAAGACACTGTATTCCCACATTTAGTGCATGGACAATACATAAAACCATTCTACTTGTTTGCCTCAACCGCATCGAGAAACTCATGCACGCCCTTAATGTACTCGGAGGTGTGTCTGTCACCGTACATCCATTGCCGGTTCATCTGCGTGCATTATATATAATTAAGTGTCCGAATTAATAGAAGTTCATCATCACATTAAAACCAAAGTACATACATAGTTCTCATCTAACAACATATAGCTCTTCAGAGCATCTAATTAATTAAACCATACATTGAAACTATGTAAAACATTTTAATGCGAAAACAAACGCGATCATAATCGCAACCAAGGTAACAATTGATCCAACGGCATAATGATACCAAGCCTCGGTATGAATGTCATATTTTCTAATCTTTCTAATCTTCAAGCGCATTGCATCCATCTTGATCTTGTGATCATCGACGACATCCGCAACATGCAACTCCAATATCATCTTCTCCTCCTCAATTTTTTTTTATTTTTTCCTTCAAGAAATTGTTTTCTTCTTGAACTAAATTTAACCTCTCGACAGTAGGGTCGGTTGGAATTTCTGGTTCACATACATCCTAGATAAATAAAATCTATGTCACGTTGGTCGGCATAATTTTCATAAACAATAAATGAACCAATAGTTATAAAGATAATATATATACCACATCCGAATCATAGACAGGACGAGGGCCGACGGGGGCGGATACCAAAACCATCGCACTATATAAGATGCAATAATAAAAGTAAGAAAATGATACAAGTATCTATCTAAACATACAAGTAAGAATATTTTTCCTTTCAGAAAGAAGATAAGAACAAGAGGCTCACCACGGTGGTGTCGGTGATGAGATCGGCGTGGGTGATCGACGGCGGTGAAGACGGGGACGGGGCGTGACGGACCGCTAAATCTAGACAGATATTATGGAAAATGGAGTTTGGAGGTCGAGCTTGGAGAGGAGAAAGCTTAAGTAGTGTGGCTTGGGCATTCCATCGAACACCTTGTGTGCATAGGAGGTGAGCTAGAGCACCACAAAGCCCTCTCCCCCTCGGCCAGAGAAAAACAGAGCACTGGGGTGCTCTGCTCGCGAGCGAGGGGTATATATAGGCACCTCATTGGTCCCGGTTCGTGGCATGAACCGGTACTAAAGGGGGGCCTTTGGTCCCGGTTCAGGCCACCAACCGGGACCAATGGTGGTGGGCCAGGAGCCAGGCCCATTGGTCCCGGTTCGTCCCACCAACCGGGACCAAAAGGTCCAGACGAACCGGGACTAATGGCCCACGTGGCCCGGCCGGCCCCCTGGGCTCACGAACCGGGTCCAATGCCCCCATTGGTCTCGGTTCTAGACTGAACCGGGACTAATGGGCTGACCCGGCCTGGACCTTTGCCCCCTTTTTTACTAGTGAGCACCTCCAAGAAGAGATGCGACGCCGATGACGCTGCTGCCCGGACGCGTCCTAGGGTTTTCCCCGGCACGCGGAAGGGAGTGGGGGATGGATACCTCCGACACCCTCCAAGAAGGTATGGCGGCACCCGCAGGTGTCACCGCATCGGAGCCGGAATAGCTGGCAAGGGATTTCTCCCACACTCCAAACCCCACTGTCCAACCGGGCCGGAGTAAACCAACCACCTCGCCGCCCACAGCATGCGCCACCTTGGTCTTGACGCCACCCACACCGCCTCACTGAGATCACCACCACGAGGCCAAGAGGATGGAGAGAGACGCACCAAGCAACGGGAGCAGCAGCACTGGAGCCGCCCTGGAGGGAACTACCTCCACCGCCGTCATGCGGGAGGCCCGTGCCTCCGGCAACGTCGCAGTCGCCGTCCGGACGCAGCAGGGCATACCAGGCCACCCCTAGCCTGGCCAGGCTGCAGCAGAGCAGCACCAACGCCGCCAGCATCCACCCGCCCATCGCCGCTCCCCCGCCTCCCGAAAGCCACACCGATGACCCTCTCCGCCGCCGGCCCACCTAGACCCAGATGGGCCCCGAAGGGCCCAGATCTGGGCCGGACGGGCACCGCCAGATCACGACGCCGCGTCACCCTGCCGCCAACGGCAGCGCCACCCCCCAATAGATCACCCGCCACCACGCCGAAGAGCCCCGCCACCGCCTAGAAGCACCCCGTGTCAGCGCGACCCGAGAGGGGAATGGCCAGCGGCCGCTGCCGCCAGCGCCCCCCGGGCCAGGGCCGGCGCCGGACGCCAGTGACGGCGGCGAGGAGGGAAGGAAGGGGGGGGCGGCCGGTCGCCGGCGGGGCCGACGCGGTGGCGAGATGGGAGGAGGGGGAAGTCTAGTTGTATCCGCCGCGGACCCTACATCTCCATTTCATGTCTAGCCCTCTCCAGCTTAATATCACACTGATTGATCACATGTCTCTCTGCTTTTATCTTGGGACAGACCCTACATCTCCTGCCTCCCTCGTGGTTTCTCAGGACAGTCGCTCATCATAAGTATGCAACAACCATAGTACGACCGAGGTGATGAACAAAGCATCACCGTGGCCTGTGGGAAATGCATGAACCTTGTGGCCTGTGGGAAATGCATGAACCTTGTCACAGGACCTGATCAACAGATTGGCTGATTTCAGCGGATGGTGTGGTGTGCCGACATTCAATAGGCTTCAAGAGCTGAACCAAATCATCCGTCCTTACCTGAACCAAGTCACAACCATGGCGCCACTGCAACCAGATTCGATCATTGCCCCGGTGTCTTTACGGCTGCAGAAACCTTGTTCAAGAACGCTGGACCCCGGGCTGAATCACAGGGATCATAGAATGCACTGCTTTGCCAATGTTGGGCACAACTGGAGCAACAACAAGGCCAACAATTCTACTGCACAGGAAAGAAGAGCAGGTCGTCCAGCCGGTTAGCGCTGAATGGTCTTCAGGATAACATGTTGAATCCATTCTGAGAATCTAGGCACAAAGGTGCCAGCCAGTGAAGCTAAAACCATTTCACGTATGTGTTTAACACTTCAGAGAAGCTTGCTGAAACATGTCCTTTGACACTTGAAAGACGCTTGCTGAGGTGAAATTCAAGTAAACTCAGCACTGTGCTAGTGATTTTTTTTTCCTTCCAGATGGAGCAGCAGCTGAGTGCAAATTGAGTTTGCCTATCCCTTTAGTGCTTTTGTTTTCTACCTTTATTGTTCTGCAGAGGAGGACTAGCAAGAAGGAAGGTCAGGGATGGAGTGCGGGGGGGGCATCTAGTAATGCCCCTTCAGTGAACCAAGGGGAAAGAAATTTAAAGGCATCACAGCTTCATGATGAGATGTGAATTATTGCTCGGACGGACCCATAACAAATAGTGCAGCATGTGTTCCATGCATAATTGGCCAATTCCCAGCGGTGCTCTGACCTTAATATCACATCACATGTCTCTCTGCTTTTATCCTGTCGTAGATTTCCTGCCCCCTTGTGGTTTCTCAGCACTATCAGTCACAAGTATCCAAGGGAAATAGTACGTGCTGAGATGATGCCCAAGGTGGTGCTACCAGTTAAAGCATCATCAGTGCTTGTGCGCGTGGTGTGATGAGATGCAAACTGTTGCTCATCCCCACCCTCGACTCTTTCCAGCTGTCCTGAACCCTGATCCTGATGGCACAAGTGCATGAACCTTGTCACAGTACCTGATCAACAGAGTGGTTATTTCTAGTGAATGGTGAGTGTGCGAGTAATAATTGGATGGGCACCAATGCAATATGCAGACCTCAACCAAATCAGCCAACTCTCACTTATTTCATCCATATCCATGACAATAATTGGTTAGGAATGAATGATTTTCGGGGTGACAAATCGAATCAATTCTGAGATTTTAGAGACAAAGGTGGGCAGTCAAGCTGACATCTGTCCTTAGCACCTCAAAGAAGGAGGGGAACTTTTGGTCTATGGGGACATATGCACCCTATATGGGAAAAAAATTTAGTAATTCAACAAAATGTCAAAAATTCCTGAAAATATTTTGGAAATAAACTTGACCTTCTATTGTACTCGTGAAAAATAAAATCCACCAAAAAAATATCCTTTTGACTTCTTTTCAAAAAAGACAAATTTCCGGTCAAAATAGCGTGAATAGTGACCTATAATAGAAAATAAATTTTGTCTTTTTCGCTGTGAAGTCAACATATTTTTCTTTTATGTGAAAATTGTGTATACTAGTGCATAAGTAAGTCAACTTTATTCTAAAAATAGTTTCTTAACTATTTTAAATTTTTGTTTAACTATTAAAAATAAATCCCCATATAGGGTACATATGTACCCAGGAACCATTGGGTATTTCCCCTCAAAGAAGCATGTCCGTTGACACTTCAAAGAAGCTTTGCTGAAGTGAAATGCAAGTGAACCCAGCACTGTACTAGTCATTTTCTCCAACTGGAGCAGCAGCTGAATGCAAAACCAGTTTGCCTATCCCTTTGGTGCTTTTGCTTTCTCCTCTTATTGTTCTGCAGAGCACACATAACACACAAACTTTTTAGCCTCCCGAGGAACTACTTGCCTTTGGAGCATAAGCTTTGCAGGTAAAAAGTACTAATACACAGAGTGTGAGTGAGATATGTAGGGTGGCATGAGCGGCCAGAGTCTGTTGAGAGATGCTTGCGTTGTTGCTTGTGATGAGAATTGAAGGAATACAACCCGCATGTAGAATGGCCAGTGAATGCTAAAAACACCATGTTGTGTTGCCATTTCTGAATGAAACGTATTTAGGCTAACAGAGTCTGAACCTCTGAAACTTGTATCGAAGCCCTACCCTAGTCCTGACAAAACATAATCATCCTTCCCACATACGTATGGTACAAGAAGACTGAACTGAAATTGAGAGGGTCTCATGTAGAACACCCTCCTCAGCTTCACGCCAACGGATCCAGTCAATAAACGAAACGCCTACGAGACCGGCGGGGCAGAGAAGGAGCTTGGACGGAGATGCGCTTACGGATTGGCGTCGGAGGAGGAGTCGGGAACGGCCGCGGAGGCGGCGGCGGCGAAGCCATGGGCGGCCGGCTTGTTTCGTTCCCCCTTCTCCTTGTGACTCGTGTGGGCCTTGCCGCCGATGGGTTACAAAGAAAGAGAAATTGGTAGAGTGCGTGGGCCTTGACCCGTAGGCTTTCACAAAGCCCAGTGCACATTCCGAGTAGACACACGAGCCCACGTTCAAAAGAAACGAGCCCACGTTCAAAAAAAAAACGATCTCTTGAGACTCACCGGCCAGAGTCTGCAACTTCTTCAGCAGCTCCCCGTAAAAAAACAAAAAATAAATAAAAAACTTCAGCAACTGCATTTCCCAGAGGCCACAAGATGTGAAATGACTCGGGTGGTGATGGAGATCAGTAAGTACTCCGTATTGAGCACTCCACTTGCTCTTATCTGCAAATCTCTTTCGGGATATCGTTGCAACTAAAACACTACAGCTACTACTTGCCCAGCAGCAACAAGTTACTGCATTCAACCCAACTAACTTTGCCCAGCAGCAAGTTAACTGCCGAACAACACACCTCTTCAGGTTGTGAGCGCACCGCACACAGCTCTTGTTGTGTTCATCTGAATGCCCATAAAAAAAAAAGAGGATTTTTCTTCCAGAATAGCCTATTTTCGAGCAAACCAAACGTGAAAGCATATCCAGTTTCATATAAAAAGGAGACCACCAAGGTGAAAACAATATCAGCGAACCATTTATCTATATATATGGACTTTGTTTATGCTTCCGCGAAACAACCAACCACCGGACATAACTGTTGTTGCTTAGTGAAACTGCTTCAAACGTGTTCTCACATCAAGTAGCACAGAAGCTAAAGGGGGGGAAACATTCTCTCTTCACTATACATTCTTGCTGAATATAACTAACACTTGCTACAAAGAGAAGAAACAAGAAAAATTTATCTCGGGTTTCTCCCTTGCTGACTCCCACCCCTCAAGGAAAACAGTATCTAAAACCGCAGCACATGGCCTGGCGGACCAAATTTCTTCACATGACCAGAGCTCCTGATTCAAATTGCCCGTGTGCACTTCTGAAATTCCTGAAAGCTTAGCATAGAGAGATTGCAAACAATTATTGAAATCTACATAAACTTCAGGTCGAGAAACTTCCCACAAACTTATCAAAGTAGCAGCCTAACAATTGAGCACATACCTATATAACAACTTTATTCATTGCCATGAGGGAACCGGAGAGTTCTGAGAACGGATTCATTATATGAGGGTGATCGGCACCAACAGTATAGCTTTCAAAGTTTTTCAACACCAAGTCACTAAGTTGTTTGACTGCAATCCCAAGAGCAAAAGGAAACAAGACAGATGGCGGAGATCAGTGCCGTAGGCGTCGGCAGCACGGGCGCGTAGACAGATTTGAAGCAGACGTACATCACGAAACTGAAAATGGGAGACTTGGCTCCAATCTACATCGTGGTTAATAGAGTTTGCTCGTTCTAGATGTTCCCTGTTACAGTACTGTTTATTAATGGACGCAAAGTCTCCCTGATGAACCACTCCTAGCATGCTCCTTCTTCTGTAAGGGCCCAAACACAAACCCAAATCTCGCCGGATCATACCTGGACAAAACAAGCAGACACATATATACCCTGTGTTCTACTCACAAAGTCACAAGACAAGCAATATGTGTAGTATGTCCAGACTCCAGGTCATGCCTGTGAATAGAGCAAACCTGTGTAGCTTCTGCACTCAAATCTTGTCTTGTAAACAGAAATCGCAGGAAAAAAATTCCTCGGAAAATAAAAACAACATGGCAACAATGATTGGTTCAGATTGCCAATTGGGTATCAGGCAACCGGAAGATTCTGCAGTGAACCATTACAGTGTCTTTATTTAATTACGCTTTAGCACAGGCAACCAAAAGTGACACCCAATCATAGATTCAGATATGAAGATACTATTGCAATTTGCAAAGAACTGCATTTCATTTCACTGAATATACATGTCCACACTGAGAAAACAAATGAAATTTTTTGTCCTGTTTTCATACCACCCATCGAAACCTGCTACAGGTTGAAGCTACAAGGGAAATAGCAGGTGTGAAAAAACCATTCTCTCTTCCTTATAGAGTTATTAGGGAGAAAGTGGCTATAAAGAGAAACAAAAGCTATATATGATTCATCTCAGGCTTCTCCCTTTCTGTCTCTCCCTCGAGAAAAAGAGTCTCAGATCGCGGCCAAATGATCCAGGCTCCTGATTCAACTTGCCCACGTGCTTGTAAAATACCTGAAAGCTTAGCATAGCTAGATTGCAAACAAGTGCTCATGTGCAAACAATTATTGAAACCCTCATGAACTTCGGGTCGAGGCACTTCCTGCAAACTTATTAAAGTAGCAAGCTAGCGGTTGAGCACACACTTAAATAACTGCTCTTATTCATTGCCAGTAGGGAATATATTTCATTTTTGAGCAGTTTTAACATGGTCCCTCTTACCCCCTCTTTTCACATGAGAGGTAAGAGTATAAAATAGATCTTAGCCGTTGATCTCATCAATGAATGGCTTGATTGACTCTTACCTTCTTACCTCACATGTAAAAAAAGGAGGTAAGAGGGACCATGTTAAAATTTGCCTTCATTTTTTGAGATTGACCAGCATCAACAATATAGTAATCCAGTTTTTGAACACGAGTCACTACGTGGTTTGACTTCAATTTAAAGAACAAAAGAGAACAGGAGAAGCCAACAATTTTATTCCTTTCTGAACCTTCCAAGAGCAGGTATCGAGTGAGATTACCTCATCATGATCCGGAATTACTCTCATCACTTAATTATAATCCTCACTGGCCAGTGGCCGAAGTTTTTTCTATCTACTTTATATTTGTGGAAAGCTTATCTGGAGCTTGGTTGGGTAATTCAAACAATGAGCAAATCTGAAATCAAGATTGTAAAGCTAAATAAGAGTTCAACTCTAGTACAAAGAAGTCTTCACGTTCCAGTCATTGGAGAAAGGTAGTGCCCAGGGGATGTGGGAGGGAATGGACTCACGCCAAAAAATGTTTGAGAGGCTATCAATATTGCATAGGTAGTAGTTTGATTAGCCATTCTGCATTCTGCACATGAATATGGAAGCACTGCTGATTATTTCTTCCTGCTTGAGAATGAAACTTTGACCTTTCGAATGGCGGCCCTCACTCTTTTTATTTTTTTATTTTTTTATTTTTGTGAGAGAGGCATCAATATTGACGGATATAGCTCTTCATAATGATGAAATTTGCAGGGTCAATGACAACAAAGCGCTTTTGAGTCTTCTTTAACTTGATGAGTGTGCTTATGGAATAATCAACTACTGTGGGAGAGAGAGACAGAGAGAGATGTGATATGCAGATAGGTAGGTATGGTGTGAACACATGGAAGAGATGGTTTATTTTCTGGGATTTGTATATGTACACCGGCAGAGCTTGTGATGAAGGAATGCAATGCTGAGTGTTGAAGAGGCTAGCAGACATAAGTTACGCAAAAAGAGTGACTGGATTTCAAAGACTTCGGACTAGAGGAACATCAAACTTAAGAATACGCACTAAAAATTCAGATTGCAATAATCAAAGGCTAATGAAACCTGCTGTTTTTGGCATTGGTGGGACAGAAAAAATACCCCGGATCAAGAAGAGAATAAAACCACCTTCACCATACAAAATTCAGGAGGTTCTAGGAATAAAAATTAGCAAGCTCAAGTCTTTTTGCTCAATCAATGTTCATCAATCACCTAGTAACAAGTGTTCTCTACCTTTATGACTATATGCATCAGCTGAAAACTCTCTTGTGTTATGTAGTTCAGCATGACAATCATTCATAGATTACGAGAGTGCTCAAAAGCTAGACTTCCAACTTATCAAGAAAGCAGGAATTCTCTAACCTAGGTCTCATGAGGCAATAAGAGTCCAACAATTACACAATGAATACAATCTATCTTGCTAAACCCATCATGAATTCAGCTGGGGTTTACTGACCTTTCCTCAAACCTGCTACCACTGCATTGTTGAATTCCAAAGTTGTCCATCGGCCATGTCTATTGAGCGACCAAGAAGTTTAGTTCAGTCTAAAAAGTTTGGAACATAAGACAAATACACGAGTACCCTTTTAGACTTTTGTATGAATGTGAATAGACAAGGCATACCAATTAGTGAAAGCCCGAGATCTCAGTTTACTTGACGCAAGCACTGAGATGGTTAGAAAGGTATTCTTGTAAAAAGTTCCTGTAATTAACAAAATTTCATTTAGCAACAAAGCTTATGACGAATATCTGCAATGTAGCATCGAACTGAAGAAACTACAAACCTTAATTTCAATAGTAAATCTGCAAAATATCGGTTATTCCCCCATTTTATGATCCTCACAGCTGAACAAGCACACCGGCACCAAATGTAACTGCAAAGTATCTTGAAACCAACCAGAACAAGCATAAGAACACCTGCACAAGAAACAAAAAAATGTTGAATGCACATTAAATTTCGTCCATGAATGGAATGGCATTAGCTGAGGACCATGTTGGTTTTCTTGATATTTCTCAGTTCGATAAGGAACATCTAGGTATCAGTAATATGGTTGGAGAAGTTCAACACGTACTTACCAGATTTATGTACTATGTACAGTAAAAAGATACAACACAAAAGATCCTCGTGTGCAGACTTTGCATAGATGGGGATGATTAACAAGGCTAAAAACTGTACTGCTCCCAGGCAGAGAACCTGCAAAGTAGATGAAAGCACATTGTGTTTAAGATTTTTCAGTTGTGACGTAAATCAAATCAAAAATATGAGCAGTGATTTAAACTAATAGAACTGGGAGCAATTTTGATCAGACAGATAACTTAGGCAGATACTTTTCAGACAATTTGCATGTACTTACCAAATGTGTTGACATGACAAAAATACCACACAGGACCTCATGCGCCAACTATCCATATATGGGGATAAGTCCACAAGGTGAAAGTGATGCACGGACCAGCTGCACGTACGGTTGATGGAAGCAAACAATGTTCAGAATATGCAGTAGCAAGTGAACCAAGCCGAAAGAAAAATGAGTTAGCGTCTGTGGTATCAGAAAAAAAAGCAAGGGTAATGGTGGAAATCGAGAATTGGTACGAGCAAGGAAGTATTTGTTACCTTGGATCAGTCTATAATGTGATTTCTGGGATGGTTCCAATTAGTCGCCTGCAGTGCTCTGTTAGCTCCTCGTTGCCGCAACGGCTGACATCTAATTCGCGCAGTGAACTCGGGAGGCCTTCCTTGGGCAGCGACTGGAGGGCTGGACACCAGCGGATCCGTAATCTCTTGAGGTTGGTCAGCTTGTTTAGGCCTGCAGGGAGGTGCTGCAGCTTGCGGCAATACCGAAACCTGAGTTCCTGGAGCGAGGTGAGACGTTGAAAGGCCTCGTCCTGCTCCTTTGTGAAGCACGTCTTCTCTTGGTTCCCAGTAAAGGACAAATCGATGAGGGAGGAAGATAGGAAGCTACAGAGGGCGGGCGCACCAAGGAAGCCCTCGATGTCATCTATCTGGAGCATCGCCAGTTTGGATTCTGTCCTCTTATTTTGCTCGTCCTGCATCCCCCACATAGGGTCCCACGCACCAAAGAAATTGGGGATTCGTTGGACTTGTAAATTGCTGAGGTGGCCCCGAGTAAGGAGAGGCAACAGGCCCTCGCATCTCAAATCCTCTCCGCAACGAGATATGCTTAATCGGGTGAGAGAGGTGAGGTTTGAAAGGGTCAGCACGCCCTTCACGGACGAAAGATCCAGGTGTAGCAGGGAGGACGGGAAAGGGTGGCGAAAAGAGCAATCTTCTAACCAAAGGGCAGTTAGGGCTTGGAGGGCATTGAGGGAATGAACTACCACACCACCATAACTGATGACCAGCGCCGTCAGAGAGTTGGAGAGATGTGCAGGGAGGAGCAACAGCCCATCATCATCTGCCGTGTTTGCCTCCTCCTTCTCCACCTCTGCTATTTCTTGTTGCCCCTCTTTTGCTAGTGTATCATCCATTGTAACATCTGAAGAGATTGACAATGATACTGGTGCTGTTTTTTGCTGCAAATCCACCCCCACAGCAACCTGTGTTATGTTTTCACAACGATATAGTTCCAGTTTGGATAGCTTTGGGAGGTGAGACAAGAACTGTGTCAATTCCTTTTCAGTAGAAGCAGATCTCCAAATTTTAATTTCCTCCACAGGATTGTGGGGACCCCGACTCATAAGTCGAGATCACCGAATGCACGTGTACAGTGATCCCAGAGATCAATGCTCACTGAACACACAGAAGCTGAATAACAAGAGTCTTACATCCATACATACCGTCTTACACAAATTATGACCATTATGGTCAAGTCTTACATAGATAAAGCCTTAAGGGCTGAACATCAAGTGAAACACAAGCAGCGGAAATCTTCGTCGATAAGTAGAACCCATGCCATCTGCCTTAACCCTACAGGCATTCTGACTGGGAAACGTCCTAGTTCGCATGTTCGTCTCCATAGAATTCTTCTTCGAACTCCGGTTCTTCCATGCCTGGCCAATTAAATAACCAGTGGCAAGCCAATGAGTACTTTGAATGTACTCGCAAGCAACCCAGGTTTTGGTTCAAGGAACAACAATGCATGATATAGGTAAATTTTTGCGGAAAGCTAGTTTTGAGTGCAATGACATGTTCAACAACTTGTAAGGCATGCATCAGGAGAATTCAATTAACCATGAGGACAGGTTATAGATATCAACATAAATAGAGTGGGCACCAACCCAACTCAATCATGTCAAGTCCTTGACTTGACCCAGGTAGTTTTTCCCACACACACACTGGTTGAAAACAAGTGGACGTAGCCCAAGAGCAGTTACCCAACTGTCCTTGACCGTAGACACGGCTATTCGAATAGTTTTACACTCTGCAGAGGTTGCACACTTTACCCACAAGATCCGGGAAACTTTCGTGTCATCCACGACCCGCGGTACCTCAAGTACCCGGGGTAAGCACCCGATCACTATCTTTCCCTAGACGACACTAACAAGGAGTCCACTCGTTGTTCCGTATCCTCACGATGTACATCATACGAGACTCACTCGAGATCGTAACACCCGAGAGGGGACACAACGGTGTATCCGGTGCCCTGTGAAAACAGTCATGGCCGCCCTACCTGGCACGACCCCGTCCCGAGAGAGAGCACCAACTCTCCCCCGTCACTAGTAATGCGGGCTCCAAACTAGTATCGGCCTAGGTAATCAATAATGCCCTTTCCCATATAAGGGTAGAGTGGTTGCGCATGTAAGGTTGGAATAACGGTCGCAACTTAAACCAATCCGTTTTTGAAAACCACACACACTTGCCTCGGTACACCACTTCGTCATCAAGTGGTTACCCAACTCATCATCTCCCTCGGGCATAAGTGGCACCCGACGGGGTTTTCGAAAAGTCCTTTGAAAATACTTTGTCTCCATCATTATGCATATTCCCGTCCCTTTTTGCGTAGCACTACTTTAGCATCCTATCTACTCCCACCGGCATAACCCTCATAAGAAGGTAGGGTCATGCACAATGCAAGTATCAACAAGGAGGAAATGAAGGCAACCCACCAAAGTGGCTACCATCTCATCATGATCCCGATGCAACAATATTGAAGTGCTATGTGAAATGCATAAAAAGGGTTTCATAGACATGGTCAAAGGGCTGCTTGCCTTGGTCTTCAAAGTCTTCAAGTCCTTCTCCTTCTTCTTATCCAACTACTTCGTCAAATACGGGATCTATTCGTCGCAAAAGAAATAACGAGAAAATAAGGCAATAATAAAACAGAAAAACCAAAGTGCTCAGAAAAATGTCAACTTATTTTTGATAAATACTAGGGGGAACTCTAAGAAGGGGAAAATTACTAGTTATGGATTTGGAGTTGTATGATAGGAGAAATGGATTTTCAGAGGGGAATATAAATGCTCAAATTTGAATTTAAATTTGAACAGTGCAAAAAAAGTTTGATGGATATTTATGAAAGTTACACCATTAAATAGGTGGGATTTTTAGAAAAAAAATGGGAGTTGGAATTATTGCATTTGGATTAATATTTAATCTTGTGGAATTTTTGCAAGTTTCCAGAAAAAGAAAAAGGAGAAGCAGCACTGTGCAACTGGGCCAGAAGGGCCACAGTGCAGCATGCCCAGAGGGATCCAGCCCGCGTAAGGCTGCCACGTCGAAGGCGTATTTGCAAAATACGTCTCCAGCCGACGCAGTGAACCGGTGCGCGCGCGTGCGTGTTTAAACCTGACGGGTGGGTCCCACCCGTCAGGGCGTGAGGCTGACGGATAGGGCCCACGGGCGTCGTCGTCTACCTCTGTACAGAGGCAATGGCGAGCTCGCCGGCGGCGATACAGGGCACGGGAGGATGTGTGGGTGGTACCGTTGTGCACAGGGAGGATCCGCCGTTCGGATGGAGGTGGTGTTGGTCGCCGGGGTGGCCTGGTTCGCCGGCAACGAGGTCTTGCAGCGGAGGAGCTTCGGGTGGTGGTCGTTCCGGCCGTTTCCGGCTGCAAAAGAAGCGGGGAAGAAGGGGGAAATGATCAGAGGGATGCAGGGGTTCCAGATCGAGGCAGAGGAGGAGCGGGGGAGGCCTATACCTCGCGAACTCCGGCGAGCCGAAGCGGCAGAGCTCGAGCTCGATCTCGAGCTCGGGCGGCTCTGGAGAGGAACTGGGGGTGCAGGGGGAGGTTTTGGTGGTGCAGAGAGCGAGTGGTGAGGAGAGAAGGGCTCGGGGAGGCCTTTAAATAGGCGAACGACGAGGTGCCGTGGACTCGTGCGCCGGAGAGCTCCTACTCGTCGCCACAGGGCTCGGGAGGAGCTGGCGCCGTGTCTGGGGTGTTCCTGGGCGCGGACTACGCCGAGGAGAGCTAAGGGAGAGAGCGGGGAGGGGTCAGAGATGCGCGCGTGTGAGCCGCGCCATTGGCGCGCTCGGGCGGCCGATGTCTGCTAGCGCGGAGGCGCGGGGAGGAGGAGAGAGGAGGGGGCTGACCGCGTAGCATGCTGCGGACGCCGAGGCGCATCGGCAGGCGCGCGGGGGAGGCCCGAGGTGGCCGGAGGTGGTTGGAAGGGGGCGGCTACAGTGCGGGAGCGCACTGTAGCGCGCTCCAGAGCGCCTAAATGGCCGGCATGGCCATTCTTTATGCATGGTGAGCGCGTCCTTTGGTGTCTAGCAGGTCTAGGGGTGAGTAAAGTAATGGGGTGGTGCATTGGATGCCATGGATGGCCACTGGGGTGAGGGGAGAGGAAGAAGAAGTGTGCAAATGGTTGTCCAGAGGGGTAAATGAGGTGGTTTCACCCCTCAATCATTGGGCTGAGATGCATCCATTGTTACTGGAGGTAGAGGGGGACTAGGAGGAGATGTGGTAAAAAGTTGAGCTCAAGGAGAATGGTTTTGGTGATCAAAAGGGTGATTTTTGAAAAGTGGCAGAAGGTGTTTGATAAAGGTTTTGGCAAGCAAATGATTTCTACTTGCCATGAGACTCCACAGGGTGAAATGACACATATAATTGGGGCCTTCCACCAATTTGGAGCTTATTTGGGCAAAGTTGCCAATGCAACTTTTGTAAACCCTAGAAATGAGCAGAAATAGACTTGTGTAGATCTAGTTGAGCATAACACTTCTCCTTGATGCACTACTTGGTGTAATGGCCTAATTTGGGCATATGAACATGCTCACAAAATTTGAGGTCAAGGAGAGAAAGTTGGTAGTACAAACTTGTTCAAACTTGGTTCTGGTCAGAGAGGGTTTTGGGGCATTTTGGTGAACCAAAATGACTTTAATTGACATGAGGCTTTGCAAGGTGATCACAATATGCATTTGTGACTTGCTGGATTTTTCTTGGATTTTTATGAAAATATTTCCTGTAGAAATATTTCAAATCCTTGAAATGGGAAAAAATGGTTTTGAGGGGATTCCATGGGGTTATACTATTCTTCATGACATGGGACTTGGCAAGATCATCAAACATGTCATATGTGACATGCTAGAATTTTCTTGGAATTGTTGGAGAATATTTCCTTTGTAAATATTTCAAAAGCTTGAAATATCCAGAAAGGGTTTTTGAGGGATTTGACCAATATTTTGAACATTACCATGTGTTGAAACTCTTATATATGGGAAATATATGCCCACTGAGTCTCCCTGATTTTTGTCAAATATTTTTGAAATAATAAAATATTTTTTCCTTATTAAAGACCATTTCTGGCCTTAAGAAAAAGCTTTTAAATAAAATAGGAAAATAACTTTTAAAATTATATTTTTGTGGTTTCTGGGTATCCTATATCTAATAGGTTTCAAATATACCTTTTGAAAGATTTTCACACCTCAAATCAAGTACTTGCAGTGCAAATCTTAATTCAAGGGTTTTTGGAAAACTAATTTTAGAAAATACTTTTTGGCCAAATTATTTTTGTAAGAAAATACTATATTGCACTATACACATGGCATGATCATTGGGCAGAAGTTTGGGGCAAGGAGATGAAGTATAGAAGGTGAAGCTATGTTGACTTTTTAAGAGCACTTGAAAAACACAGAGAGAAAACCAACTCAAATAAAAAGTCAAATAATGCAAAAGTTTTTGTCAAACCACACTTTATCATGATTTATCATCTTAAGTGTTGTGCCATGAAAATCATGGTGTGACAGACCTACCCCCCTTACAAGAATCTCGTCCCCGAGATTCCCAAACTAGGCGCGAAAAGGGACATAGAAACTTAGATCTGGGGTAGTCTTCAAGTCCTCATGTTGCTTCTGCTTCCGTGTAGTGCTCCATTGGGCTTGAAGTACTTGATGGTGTGGCTTCATGTATGACGCTCTTCTTGATCCAGGTTGCTAATGGGTAGCTCACGGTAGGTTAGATTGGGGCTAGGGGTCGATGGCTCGGTGGTCAATGCCCTCGTAGAGGTCGAGCAAGTTAGGAAGTTGGAAATGTTTCCGGAGTGGTGTCGTGTGGAGAAATGCTGTGCACAGTGGGTAACTCAGGTGGTAACTCCAGCTGGTAACTGTCTTCTCTTCGTCTCGTAGCGATCTTAGAGGGGGTTGTTAAATCTTGGAGTGAGTTTATCTTGACATGAATTTGCTTGGTTCTCCTTGAGAGAAGTGGCTTGTAGATACACCTGGTCTTCGACGAGAAAGTTCACTTCTTGACGATGGTGGTGGGTGTAGTTCTTCCTCCTTGGCATGGCGGTCTTCAAATGTTCCTTGGCTAGTTGAACGGCTCTTCTTCCGTATTCGGGTGGACAAGTAGGTCACCAAATGATGCTGACAACTATCTTGTCTAAGCACTCCATGAAGACTTTGTTCACGGGGTACATGAAGTAGGCTGGGGCATTGGTGGTGGTAACAGTTGAGTGTGGGTCAAGGTGTTTTCGATCTAGAGTCAAGACCCAAAGTTATGATCCGACCATGTTGTGGCTTGGTAGGGCTTAAGGGTTTCAGGGATTCTAGGGTGTGAGTGAACGTTTATCATCTTATCCTTAAGCACGATTTCTGAGATGCCAATTGTTCTATCTAGTCCTCTAAATAGACCACCTTATATCGCTGAAAGCATCATTTCGTATAGGTTAACTCCAATCATCACTCATGTGATTCATATCCTCATGGCTCCCGAGAGGAGGTCTAACAAAATCATATATGTCTACAATCCCCAAACTCACATGTATGGCTAGCCCTAAAAATCCATGGGTAGAGCATAAAAGCTGCTAAGCTTGAATTTAATCACCACAATCCAAGTGCTCAGTCTATTGATCCAAGGTCCATGATAAAGCATCTCTATCCTAAGGAAACACGTCGTAAGCCACTCCAAGATCTTGTTTCCTTCCTATGAATCAACTCTAACAGCCCATTAACTTCCATCAATCACTACATAATCCATTAATTCTACAAATCCAAGGTCTATGGTGTTCCACATGATCTCCTAAAGTCCATATAATCCCCAAATGCTTCAAAGGGCTATCTCTACTGTAGTAAATCCACCAATTTCCATCATCATGGTCAAGTAAACCCCAAGGTCATGCTTATATAGATCCTTAAATCAACTCCGACAATAATCCAATCTCCTAGTTTATTGTCCACCGAGAAACATGGTATCACGATCAAGATTATCAATCTGAATCCAATTTACTCCGAACCATGTAGTCTTACTCATCATCTATACTCGACTAGGATCACCCATTTAAATCCAAATCTTATGTCCAACGAGAATTCCTATCTATTTTCCCCAAGTCATTTTCGTAAGGCCAATTATCTTCTATCAATATCCCCTGGCTAAGTCAAATCCAAATACTTCCAAGAATTCAGCTTGCGATCTTAATTATCCCACTAAATCCAATTTATCCAGGGGTAATGAAAGCTATGCTACTCTATATTAATGATCCCACAAAGTTCATCTACCAGGTTGACGAAGATACTGGTGCTCTTGTTTGTTGCAAATCCACCCCCACAACAAACTGTGTTATGTTTCTACAAGAATACACTAGCAGTTTGGCTAGCTTTGGGAGGTGAGGCAAGAACTGTGTCAATTCCTTTCCACTAGAATCAGGTAAGCAAATTTTGATGTCCTCGACAGAATGCTGCCATTCGACACCACTCTGAACTTCTGATGCCACCACCCCAAGATATGAAGACCATGCCCACAATTTCTTCAATGAGGTTAGAATTAGAAAATGCTTCAGCTCCAGAGGTGGGCAATTGTTTATTTCCAACACGTGAAGTTCTGTTAGTTGACAGAATAGTAACAGCTGATCCAAGTTATGCATACCATCCTTTGCATTAACTTCCAATTCCTGAAGTTCTTTTAGTTGACTGAGTGACAGCTGATCTAAGCTATGCATACCATCCTTTCCAGTAATTTCTAATGCTACTCTAGAGTAGACTAACTGGTTTGGTAGCTTTGATCCCACACCACTTATCGAGACGTTGCTCAAAGTATGAGTCCAAGGGATAGGAGGCAGTAGGAAGACTCGAGGGCAATTTTCTATCCTGAGTTTTTGTAGTTTGGGAAACCAATCTATGTTCCAGTCTTGTTTCCGTGGGTAAACAATGTGGCTTGAACATGGCAACTCCGAGAGTTTAGGGCAATTTTTAATAATCAGTACTTGCAAACACGGGAACAAATGAGTGGCCTGTGGTACCCATTTTTCAAAATTTTCTAAGCCGATGAGTGTAAGCTTTACTATCTTGCAAAAGCTTTGCTCTAGACTAAACTCCTTTATTGTGACAATATTCTCCACTGTTAGTTCACGAAGATCCCACATCTTCCCCAAAGAAGGAAAAACACCCCAAGAAACACCAACAAGACAAAGAGTCTGTAGAGCCTCAATAACGAGCTTATCACCCAACCACGCTGGACAAGGACCTCTGTGTCCTCTAATGCACAACTCTTGAAGATTTCTATGTGGTCGAAGGCTCTCTAGAACCACTGCTTCCACATCGGGTTCAATATTGGACCGCTCACTATCCCAACATAATGTTAACTTGTGCAAGTAGTTTTTGTCTATCAGTTTTGCTTCAACTGCTTTGTCTTTGGTGTGTATTTTCTCAAGGTTATAAACCCCAAGCTCTCTTATCTCGTTGAGATGCTCTAGTTGATTTAGTTCAAACCCTTCACTTTCTTTATTGACTGCAAAAACCTTTAACTCCTGTAAGAGTTTTAGTTTCCCGACATTATAAATACCCGAACAAAGATCATCATATTGGGCAAGAAAATGGCACAATTTTGCAAGGTTACTCATGTCTCTAGGTAAAAGCAAAGAACCACCCCATTCTTGTAGATCCAATATCTTCAAATGATAAAATCGGGATAAGGTTGTTGGTAAATGCATCTGGCTGATTGAAGTCCCTAGCTTTAGGAATCGTAGGTGCAGAAGTGATGAAAAGTTATGCAACATGGATTCCAGGGGATATGACAATGTGGGCAAACAAAGAACACGGAGAGCATTTGCTTCCATGAACAGATCACCAAATATGCTGACAAAGCTTTCATCTTCTCCTCCAAATATAATTAATGTTTGCAAGTTTTCAACCTTCAATTTTGTCTTAAGTTTCCTCAACTCACTCTTAAAGGTCTCATCAGTAATTCCATTACTATCATCTGGACCATCTATTATGATCGACAAGTGACGGATAGATGGCCTAATATCTACTGATCTTACATTAGAGTGATGCAAACTAAGACATTCATGAGATGCAACCTTCAAAGCTAAATCATGCAGCAGGTCATGAATGATATAATATGGATGCCCGCCAGTTTCATCTTTTTTGAAAAATCCATGGTTGACCAAATCATTTAAAATGTCTACACCTACATCTTCAACTGTTTTATTTCGATCACCAGAAGGCAAAATATCCAGTCCTATCCAGAAATGAATGAGCTCTTCACTCTTAAACTTGTAATCTTCAGGAAATAAAGCACAACGAGAAAAACATTGCTGCAGATGAAAAGACAGATAATCATAGCTAAGTTTCAATGCAGGCATAATGTCACGCTCCCCGGTCTGCATTTCCCATTCTCTACTTTCTAGGACTCTATTCCAATGATACACATCAAGGTGGTTTCTCAATAATCTACCTACAGTTTTTGTTGCAAGAGGGGATCCCTTTAGCTTTTCTGCTATCTTATCCCCAATCTCAAGTAACCCATGATGATCTTTTTGTGATTGCTTATCACGAAAAATGCATGCTCGAAAAAAGTCTGTAAACACTCCTTGTTCTAAGCCCTTCAGATCTATTGAACTATCAGTTGTTTTAACCATTTCTGCTACAGCTGGAAACCGAGTTGTCACTAAAATTATATTGCCCTTTGTCTGCCCTTTTCTGAGTGGTACTAAAAGCCTTTCCCAGTCGTCAGATTCACACTTCCAAATATCATCTAATACAAGCAGAAACCTTTTAGAATTTAATCTCTGTTCAATTAACACTTCTGCTCTACCCCCTTTTTCACCTTCCACACTAGGTATTGCTTTTTCAATCTCTTCAGTCAGCTTATTAACAATGAAATTCTGAGATACACATATCCAGACCTTGACCTGAAAATGTTTTTGCACTTCTTGGCTGTGATATATGTGTTGTACGAGAGTTGTCTTCCCTATGCCACCCGAACCAACAATTGGCAGGATAGTTAGGTCTTTGTCACTATATTTAACATGAGTAATACTATCTATGATGCTCTTCTTCGCAGTTTCTCTCCCGTACAGTGTTGACTCTATAATGTCAGAGGTGGTGGTGGATGGACTCTTGGCAATGCTTGGGGCGGTAGTATGGCTAGAACCCAACAACTCTAGATTAAGAATGGCTTTGACCTTTGCACATATTGGCTGCAGTTGCTCTACAATATGCTTCATTCTTTTAGACAGATCCACCCTATCAAACTCTAGTTTTGGAGTTTCTTTCACATGCTTTTTCAGGGATGCCTTGTGCTTGCAGGCACCGCAAATGACTGGCATGACAGAACTATCATCATCATGAGTTGGGAGGGATGAGCAATGGAGGAGTTTACCAACATGACGGATGGTGTTGCAAGCACCAGAAGCGAGCTTGCGCATGCATCTTCTGACCTCTTCGTTGGCACATGGCCAAGCGCAGCAGAGTACCTGTTGCCTTGTATCTTCTTCCCTTGGCTCGCTTGGATCAACACGGCTAGCCGTACGTGAAAATGGACAGAAGCAGAGCAGTTTGCCAGCAGCTCTAGCGGTGTGATGAGCGTTGAGGTAGAGATTGCACACGCAGCCCCTGGCATGCTCGTCGGCGGCCTCGTATGTGCCGTCGAGCTGGTCCTGGATACGGAAGTAGTCGAGCTCGTCCAGCACGTCCTCGGCATTGTACGCGAGGTCCCGCAGCTTCTGCAGCAGCACGTTAAGTGCAGGGTTGTCAATGTTCCGGCCGCGGGTGTTGTTGAGCATCCCCTGCACGTAGAGCAGCTCCATCTTTAGCGCGTCAACGTTAGGGCCTAGCTCCTTGCTGGCAGCCCACGCCTCCAGCAAGCCGTCAGCGACGGGGCCCAGCGCCTTGCCCACCACCCACCGCGCCGCACCTATGGCCACCTCCATGCCGAAATGAAGGGCGCTGCATGCAGGAAGAGTAATTCATTTCTTTGCAGTTACCCACTAGCTAGCAATACCGATGATAACATTGTTGACAGGGTAGGATATCGGCGTACAGAAGGAGATTAGCAAAACAATACCAGATGATTGCAGTTGCAAGCGAGAGAGCAGGGAGGCAGAGATTGGTGAAACACAAGACCAGCCAGATGATTGCAGGCGCAGGTGTTGTTGATGTTTGGGTGTAGGGAGATATATATATAGACCCGGTGATGCAGGCCATTGGAAGCGGAAATAGGTGTCGGGTGATCCATTGGAAGCGGGCTGATACTTTGCCGAACCTATGTTGGTGCAAACAAAGTAGGAATGGTCGAGAAGGAGCCAAGGCATCTCAGGGCACACGCATTCTGTTTTTCTGGGGTGAAGCAAGGCATGTATACCTATGCTTGCTGTCCTCTCAAAGCAGGCCCTTTGGTGAACAACAAGGAATTAGTAGGTAAGGAAACGGGCACCGGCAGCGGCGAGCTGGTTCAAAGGTTACCGAATGAGGCATCGGCTTTTCTCTCTGAAATGGTTTCCTTATCCCTTTCCCACTTTTCTGGTTTACCACTTGGCTCTTGCTGTTCCGCAGAGCACAAAGCCACCTGCAAATGACACACAAATCTTGTAGTCTCCAGAGGTACTTGCATTTGCAGTAGTAACTTAGCATGTACTACTCCAGTAACTAGCTAGTACTGCTCCTAAAAGACACCGTGAGATAAGTAAGTGAGGTGAAGCGCTCATAATTTGTTGAGATGTTTGCCTTGTTGCTTGTGGCTCAACTCCAGTATGAGATTTGACTGGGTGAAACATCACAATCAGAAGTTCAGAACAGTCGGGTTAATGCCAAGGGCCTAAAAGAGGAAATATTTCTGTCGACACTTCGGTGTTGTTACAGTAACAATAAAAGCGCAGTTCACAAATGTTTCTTCCCAAATGCTGCAGGAGAATTGCAAAATCACATGAGTAATCTACAACAGCCTCCTCGCCTTCACGCGAACGCATCCAGCAACGCATTTGGGTCCACAGGATGACACGACAGGACCGGCCGGGAAGGGGACCTGAAGCCCAGTGAAAGGCCCAAATATGCTAGCCCACGTTCGACCACTACCAGGCATCAGCTCGAGTTTCTTCTATTGTGTCAAAAAAAAAATCAGCTCGAGTTTCTAAAAAATAAGGCATCAGCTCGAAAAAAAAAACTACCAGGCATCGGCTCGGGTAAAAAAAAAGGAATCGGCTCGAAAGGGAATCGCTTTGGGTTTTTTTTCCTTCTTCTTTTGCCTTCCTTTGAATTTCTTTTAGTACTCCTTTGGTTTTTGTTTGCTTTTCCTACGGGGAAAATGGAGACCGTGGAGGGAGGTTGCAAACTTACAATGAATCGATGGCAATCGTAGTCCCCGCGATCGATAGCAATTATACACTTGAATAAAGCTAGAGATCTGGTGTCAGATTTTTAGAGGCTCGCCCAAAACGCCTTGGTTACCATCAAATCATTATGCCAATTTTAAAGCAAGCCTCCTCGCCACATCACTGGTCGCTGCCCGTTCGCTCCGAGCGGGGTGGGGGTGAACGTGTTTTTTTGTCAAAGTCAGAGATCCTACTTCCGCCTCCCATTCCTCTCCTTCCCCACTCTAATCTTCTCCAATCGATCCCAGATCCTCGTCGAGGCGGCGAGGGGGTTCCTCGGCATCCAGCCCGAAGTTGCAGGAGGCGCAAGGGGTGTACCCATCGGCGAGCATGGAGGTGTTCGTTTGCGTGTGGTCTCCATCGACCCTTCGACGGTGTAGGGCGGCGGCAGGACTCACTGAAGATCCCGATGTGCGGCGCCGTGTCGGCGACAAAGGCTAGAGCGTCGTACGCGTGGTGTTCACCGTTTGCTGGGTTGGAGGTACTGGTGGGTGAGACTTGTGGGTGTCGGCGTTGTTTTTTAAGCCGGATGAGGTGTTCGTGTGTGTGCCACCGGCTTCCTCCGCCATCCAAGTGTAGAGGCGGCCGTTAGAACACATAAGCACGTGTAGAGTAATAAACAGTACAATCTAATACCTGGTCTGACCTCTAGGACTGGCTCAAGTATTGGATGATGATTATATATTTTCTGATCATAGGCAACTATTTAGTGAAATAAGGATGCCAACAACATTAAGGGTGTGGTGTTAGAAGAACGAACCAATTATATTGAATTGGCCCAAATTATTTGTTATACTTAGAGATGTTATCGTCACAAATCTAATGTTAACAACACATAGTGTTAATATATGCCTAGTTCCATAGACTATGAGAGTATCGAGTCACTTCATGATAGACAATACACATTGGGGTTACTCCAACGTCATCTACACGGAAAGTTAATGTATGCCTAGTTTCTTAGGCCGTGAGAGTATCGAGTCACTTTTATGCCTGAAGGTGCGCTTGTAAGGTGGCATGGAACACGGAGGCGACTGCGTCCGCAGCGTAGACCGGGATGAGGTGGGAGCGGCAGCTTCTATCGCAGCCGACGCAACCATCGGCCAACCATCTGTGCCATGACCTCATGGGACCTAGAGATGGGACGACCCAAATCCTATTGGATGCTTCACGCGCCAAATAAAGTGCAAATGGTACAATGCGCACCCCCCACTCGTTCGGTAGTCTAGGTGGGCCGGCCCATTAACACCGCTCCATCGGTTTTGAAAACCTTCTAGAAGGTTCCTGTAGATTTTCTGGGCTGTTTTTTTGGTACTTTTCACCGTTTTTAATACAGTTTTCTTCGGTTTTTCATATTCGAGCTATTATTTTTTAAATGCTTGACTTTTTTCCAAATCGTTTTTTTTTCAAATTTGTTGAACTTTTTCCAAAACATGTGAACTTTTACAAATTCTTGATATTTTTTCTGAATCCATGAACTTTTCCAAATCGATGAACTTTTCCAAACCGCAGTTTTGTTTTTAAAATCCATGAAGTGTTTTAAAAAATCAATGAACTTTTACCAAATTCATGAACTTTTTTCATTTTTGTGATTTGTTTTCAAATTTATGAACTTATTTCAAAATTTGTGGAATTTTTTCAATATTCGCAAAAAAATCATGAAGTTTTTCCATATTTATGAATTTTTTAAAAAAAATATAAACTATTTCAAGTCAATGTTCAACTGGTCCACTTGTCAATGGTCAGCTGGTTAAGGAGTGAGTGGCTACATGTTCAGCTTTTTTGACACTAGCTCACCCGACTCGTGGCTTGTTTGGCCGGCCCATGCACCTGCGCGTGTTTCGACAGTAGCTCACCCGACTCGTGATTGACACATGTCCTGTTCTTTTGTGAGAGGCACAAATTTACTTCTCGTGGAGGCATAGGTTTACTTTCGTGAGAGGATCTAGTTTTGAAGATCTCGACCCGAAAAATGTAATGATGAAAACGGTTCATAATCTGAATGCACGATTGGAGAGATAAAACGTTTTCAAATTTCAAATAAGCAAATACAAGAACAAAGGAAAAGGTCGCGACGACTTTTTTTTTTGTTGAGAAGAACTGGTCGCGACCTGGAAAGGATGGAAGTCATCTTGGGTCTCGCGAGGGGTGGTGTGTGTCAGGGTTTCCACCCTCTCTATAGCCTTTGTTTACCCTGAAGGCATTGAAAGCCCAAGTCAGAGCAAAGAAGTCCAGCTAACACGACGGGCCAGTGGGCTCGATACACACACGGACCGGTGCTGCAGCTGACGTGGGGGCTGCCCATTGGGCGGCACCGGATGACGATGCTCTGCTCTGCTCCCCCGGCGGACTCGCCCGTCCACCGACCGTCTTCCCCGAGCAAAGCTGCCAACGCCACCTGCCCACATCATGGGATGGTGGGGATGAGCAAGAGGGGATCCACCGCGAAGCGAACCCCAACAAAACGTCCCCCTCCGTCGACAACGCGGAGGACCCGACGCCGACGCCCGGAGCCATGGCCCTCCTGCCGCTTCTGGGCTCCCCCTCCTTCCCGTTCCCGGCCTCGCGCCCCGCCCGCCCATCCAGGTACTTCCGAGGCCTCCTCCCGCTGATTATGGTTGATTTCATTTCTTCGTGCGATGTGTTGGATCCGCTCCACCGGCCTCTTCCCCGTTGATTTTGATGGAGTCCTGAGCGTTTCTTCTCTGGCAGGAGAAGATGCCGCACGAATCTCAGATGCTCTCACCAGGAGAGAGCGCCAGCGAGGAACAGTGGGATGTCCAAGCATTTGCTCTCCTGCCTCGCTGCGTCCCTCGTCTTCATCTCTCCACCTAGTCAGGTACTGTACCTGCCTGTGTTAACTTATCATAGATCCACTGACAGTAATTCAGAAGGGAAATCTCAGGTGCCATTGCCAACTTATCCATTTCAGCAAGAAAAAAATGTTGATTCATAGACAGAAAAAAAAAACAGAGATAGTCAGTAAGGTTACCAGTTGAGACCCGCGACATGGTATCGATGCGCTCTTCTTGTTGACCAGGCTGTTCCTGCAGACACCTTTGCCCGGCCCAGCTTGTGCCAGGTCGCGGTGGTGGCCGCCATCGACAAAGGCGCGGTCCCTCTGAAGTTCGACGGCCCTTCCGATGATGCGATGATGATGATGACCAAGGGCATGACTGCCAAGAACTTCGATCCCGTTCGCTACTCCGGTAGATGGTTCGAGGTGGCATCGCGCAAAGGCGGGTTCGCTGGTCAGGGACAAGAAGACTGCCATTGTACTCAGGTACTGCAACGACAGCAGCCTCATACTGTATAATCTGAATCTTTTTGTTGTTGTTGAGGAATACAGAATAGTATGTATTATCATGTCTGAAATATATATTGGCGTCTCAGTATGAAACTGGATTATTGTAAGCAAGCTGTTTGCATCATATGATTGGGAAGTTGCTGCTGCTGCAGGGAGTGTATACATTTGATGAGAAAGCGGGCGCAATCAAGGTGGAGACATTCTGTGTCCATGGTTCACCCGATGGATATATCACTGGTATCCGGGGGAAGGTGCAATGCCTGTCTCAAGAAGACATGGCTGGTGCCGAGACTGATCTCGAGAGGGAGGAGATGATCAGCAGCAAGTGCTTTCTGCGCTTCCCGACACTCCCCTTCATACCCAAGCTACCCTATGATGTCCTCGCGACTGACTACGACAATTACGCCGTCGTGTCTGGAGCAAAGGACACCAGCTTTATTCAGGTGGGGAACTGAATCTCTTTCTTCGTACTATAAAGTATAAACTACTCATGTCTAACCATCTCGAGAACATATAGCCATCTTAATATAGATTCTAGAGAGTAGTACTTTGTGCTGTTGAAGACACCTAACTATCTGATGCACTCGTGATCTGAAAATAATCTGTGTTTGGCACTGAACCAGATATACTCAAGAACCCCAAACCCGGGACCGGAGTTCATCGAGAAGTACAAGTCATATGCCGCGGGCTTCGGCTACGACCCGAGCAAGATCAGGGACACGCCGCAGGACTGCGAGGTGTCCTCGGACCAGCTTGCGGAGATGATGTCCATGCCCGGGATGGACCAGGCCCTGACGAACCAGTTCCCGGACCTGAAGCTCAAGTCGTCGGTCGCGTTCGACCCGTTCACGAGCGTGACCCAGACCCTGAAGAAGCTCGCCGAAGTGTATTTCAAGTAAACACAAACCCATCCGCTGTTCCACTGATCGGTGCTTGCTTCTCCACGCGGAAGCTGCACTTTGATAAATATAAGTAGGTCCCTTCAGTGGCTTCAGTCCGTCGAGAAACCATGAAAAATCATGATGCAAACGTAGTACATGGAAACTGAAAAAATTAAGGCGTACCCAAGGAGGCGGTGGAAGCACTAACTAGACTAGAACTCGGACAGCAATTGGAGAAGGTTACGGCACACCCTAGCCGGGATTATACATGAATCGCAATGATATAGGGTCCCGATAACTGCTACACGTGTGGTGTATCGGATAGTTGTGCCACACGTCTCATGTGGCATAGACAGCAATCAGCCCACACACCTACATGTGGGCAAAACAACTAATGCCCACACACATCTTTTTTTCCCTCCTGAACCCTCTCACACCACTGGTAAAAAAAGGGCCTGTTGTCCCGGTTCGTAAGGGCCTTTAGTCCCGGTTCCTGAACCGGGACTAAAGTGTCGGTACTAATGCCCTGTCCCTTTAGTCCCGGTTCAATCCAGAACCGGGACTGATGGGCCTCCACGTGGCCTGTGCGCGGAGCCCAGGCAGGAGACCCTATTGGTCCCGGTTGGTGGTACCAACCGGGACCAATAGGCATCCACGCGTCAGCATTCCTGTGGTTGGTTTTTTTTTTGAAGGGGGGGGGGTGTTTGGGGGTTTTGGGGGGGTTAATTTAGATGTTTCATATATTGTGTTAGCTAGCTATAATTAATAGAGAGAAGTGTCCTCTCTTATGTCCGTGCTTGGTCGACGCTACGTACTATACATACGTATAGAGAGAACTAGACACGCTAGCTAGTAAGCAAACGAAGGAAACAGAAGATCGTCATGAACATATATGCATACAGAGAGAAGTGATATCGACCACCTCTCCTTCTCGGAGAGATTGGTTGAACAACAAGTTCTCGTATATCTATCCGACACTACCGGCTACATATATACAATAATTATCTCTTACAAATATAATCATACGGACTCATGGTCCACATAGTATTCTCCGTCTTCAGCGATCACGTGGTCAAGAAAGAATGCCGCCAATTCCTCTTGAATTGCTCGCATGCGAGCTGGTGCTAGGAGTTCATCCCGCTTCCGAAACATCTAATTTGAAGAAGGGGGTCAATACATATATATATGAATGAATGAAACTCAACACAAACGATGGTAATAAAATAAAATTGTGAATGTTGTTATTTACGTACTTCATATTGTTCGTCAGAGTACCCGCCCCGCTCACAGGTCGTGTGGCGGATGGACTCGCAGACGTAGTATCCACAGAAATCATTCCATTTTTCCTGCCACAACCACTTTACAAGAAATAGAGGTCAATCAAACTGATAAGTAAGAATGCTAAATGGTATTGATGAAACTAGCGCTTGAATCACTAGGAGATGCGCGGAACATGCTACTATAGTACTTACTTTCGGGTGTCTAAATTCCAGCTCCTTCGGCAGTCCCGGAACTTTTCTGGTGAATTTTCTCCAAACCCTGCCAGACAAAGAAAACAATTACTTGATATCAGGAAATGAACAAAGTTGCTGATATGGTGGATAATGATCGATTTAACTTACTTCTTGAGGATTTCAGTCATGTCCGCATACTCCTGGGGATCTTTTCGTTTAGAGTCCAAGACGGTTACTACTCCCTGCTCAAGCCTAATCTCTAGGAGAATATAGTGGAAACTGCACACGCATGCATAACTCATCAATTACATTACTATAACCTGGACTAATATATAAGGGAAACCGAATATGCACAAGACAGTAACACTCACTTGAAGTTGTAAGGAAAGAGTATTATATCTTTGTTTTCATTTTTTTTGAATGATCGTAGCAAGTTGGCCTCGGTATCTTCAGGACGATGTTCAACCTCAGTTGCATCTATGAGATATGTGTTAACGAACCCAATATCACTGATTTGTCTATTCTTCAATTCGGCGATCTTCAATCTGCATAATATAGTGAGGATAATTATAAATACATGCAATGAAAGAGATGAGCTATATAGAGAGACTTAATGACAGAAGTAGTAGTACTTACAGACAGTAGCAGGTGATCGTTGTTTTATCGAGGGCCAATTGATTGAAAAACTGATAGAACTCCTCAAATGGAATAGGCAACAGTTCAATTCCAACGAGGTCATGCTCCGGTTTAACTCTCGCATACAAAGTACTCCTCCCCCCAGACTCTCTGCAGATTTTCAAGTACCAATCATGTAATCTTCGCATCATCGTTGTTAAAGATTTTTCATCTTTGACGAGAGGCTTCCCGTACTCGTATCTGTGTATCTGCACCTCCATGGGATCATAATGTACATCGTCGGGCAGGTAATCGTCAACATTGCCATAACCGGGCACCATCCTCAAATCGACGATGTCGCTAGGCACCTTGAGCGGGGGGCACGATTGCTTCGCTTGTTCGCCGAGCTGGGCAATTTGTTTCCCAGCTGCTCGTCGTTCTTTCAGCCTTTGATCACTAACTGTACTTCCCGACCGCTCCGCTTCGGCCCATGTCTTTGCAATAATGCGTTCATAGTTGCCTTTCGGCGGAGACTTGGGTGGTTTTGCCAGGGCAGCCAGAGTGCGCTTCACTTTCACCGGATCTACCTTCTCCTCCGGAGGTGGATGTCTCTTTGCTTTCAACCCTTGAAACCAGTCATCCACTTCGGTTCGCGCGATCTTCGCGTTCTCCTCCGGGGTCCTCTCGTATGGTAACTTCTGTGGACTCTTCAGAGAAGGACCGAATCTGTATGTCCTCCCGCCTCTGGTTGTACTGCTAGACGCCGGCCGAGCAGAAGAAGCGGTTGTCTTCTTTACTTGCTTACGAGGCGGAGGAGAAGGACTACGACGCGCCGGAGCAGCTGCCGGAGCGGCGGCGGGTCTCTTTCGCCCTTGCTGACGAGGCGGAGAAGGAGGAGGCTGGCTGCTTGGGCGCGCCGGCGCAGGCGGAGTGCCGCCACACGCCGGAGAAGGAGCCGGCCGAGGGCCTTGATTGTCACTCGTCGGAGGAGGAGGCGGTGGAGGAGGCGGAGTGCCCTGACTCGCCGGAGGAGGAGGAGGCGGAGGCGTCCAGTTCGGAAGGTTGATGAGCTCCTTCCGCCATAGGCATGGAGTCTTCAGAGCAGAACCCAGCCGAGTCTCCCCTTCACCGGTAGGGTGGTCAAGCTGGAGGTCCTCAAATCCCTCTGTTATTTCATCCACCATCACCCTAGCATATCCTTCTGGAATCGGCCGGCAATGAAAAGTTGCGCCGGGTTCAGTAGGATAAACAGAGCCAACAGCCGCCTTGACCTTCAAATTCATCCATTGCGTCATAAGGTGGCAATTTTGAGACTTCGTGATAGCATCCACGGGATAGCTGGCAGGAGCCGTCAAGGCATGCTCCGGCTGAAGAAGCACGGTGGAAGCCACGCTGCTTCTGCGCTGAGATGGCGGGGCAACTTCGGGGGAAGCTTCGGCAGTACGTTTGCTGCGATTTGCTTCTCGTTCCTCTATCGCGTCTACCCTTGCTTGCAGCTCCTGCATTTGGGTCTGCTGCACTTTTTTCCTCCTCTCATGGGATATGTAACCGCCTGCGTCCGGAAACCCAACCTTCCACGGAATGGAGCCTGGCGTGCCTCGTGTCCGTCCAGGGTGCTCAGAATTCCTGAGGGCCATTGTGAGCTCGTCGTTCTCTCTGTGTGGAAAGAACTTCCCTTGCTGCGCTGCTTCGATATACTGCTTAAGCTTCCTGACTGGTATGTCCATTTGATCGTTCGTCCAAATGCACTTCCCTGTTACAGGGTCCAAGGTTCCGCCAGCCCCGAAGAACCAAGTCCGGCAACGGTCTGGCCAGCTAATTGTCTCTGGTTCGATCCCTTTATCAACCAGATCATTCTCAGTCTTGGCCCACTTAGGCCGGGCTACGAGGTAGCCACCTGACCCCGTGCGATGGTGAAGCTTCTTCTTCGCAGCATTTTGCTTGTTTGTCGCCGACATCTTCTTACTCTTTTCCGATGTCTTGTGGGCCACAAATGCGGGCCAGTGATCTCTGATCTTCTCATATCTGCCCTTGAATTCTGGTGTCTCATTATTTTTGACAAACTTATTCAGCTCTTTTTTCCACCTCCTGAATAGTTCTGCCATCCTCTTAAGAGCAAAAGACTTGATTAATTTCTCTTTAACTGGGTTCTCTGGATTATCCTCTGGCGTAGGGTGAAATTTGACTTCAGCTCAGTCCAAAGATCATTTTTCTGCATATCATTGACATAAGACACCTCAGGGTCTTCTGTAGCCGGCTTAAACCATTGCTGGATGCTTATCGGGATCTTGTCCCTAACCAGAACCCCGCACTGAGCAACAAATGCGTTCTTTGTTCGGATGGGTTCAATCGGTTGGCCGTCGGGCGCGATTGCTATGATCTCAAACTTTTCATCCGAGCTCAACTTTTTCTTCGGGCCTCGTCTCTTTACCGAAGTTGTGCTCGATCCGGAGGGCTAGAAAAAAGAACAAAGACTTAATTAATATGTGTACATACCAAAACAATGAATGCATCAATCAGCTAGTCAGTACAGGCTTAACTAATATATATACCTGGCCGGACTCGGTTCGGTCACCGGAGCCGTCATCACGGTCTCCTTGCACCGGCATTGGGTCACCGGAGCCGTCCTCATGTTCTTCTTCTTGCACCAGCATTAGGTCACCGTAGCCAGCTTCTTCACCCTCTCCTTCCAGACCATCGGTGTCGTTGAGAAACAACGAGACGACATCACTTCCTTCTGCGATTATGTCCCTAAACAACGCTTCTTTTGCTTCGTCTCGGGTGGTGTCCATAGTTTCTACAAATATTTACAACATGGCAATTATTATTCAAACATGACAGATGGATATATTAGTGCCAAACGTAGAACTAGCTACCTAATCATAGTAAGGAATCATATATATTAATTAGTGGCCTCGACGCTGCTTCTCTAGGGTTTGGGGTGGCCTCGACAACACTTCAAGGGTTTGGGGTGGCCTCGAGAGCGCTTCAAGGAGGGGGTAATATCGATCCCCCCCCACGTGTTGAAGCTATCGGGAGGGGGTATATATCGACAACGACGACACTACATCTATATGTCCCTCGACGACCCTCGTTCCCGATAAAAAAAGAGGAAGAAGAAGAAAAAAAAAGGAGAAGAAAGAATAGAGGAGAAGAACTCCTCTATTCTTTCTTCTCCTCTTTTTTCTTCTTCTTCCTCTTCTTTTTTTATCCTCTTCTTCCTCTCATGTTCGAGAGGATCGCCGAGGGGTCGGGAGGTTGCCTAGTGTCAAAGGATTCAACAAAACCATGTCTTCATCATTAGGCGAAAGTAACAGGTGCATGATGGTACGAAGCTCTCCAAAGTTATTTTGGAACGGAGTCCTAGATAGGATAATTCGCCTTTTGGTACAAAGTTCAGCAAAAACCTTCCAAATATAGTTATTTGGAAGGCCTTTGCTGAAATTCATACAAAAAGGCAAATTATCCTATCCGGGACACCATTCCAAAATAACTTTGGAGGACTTCGTCATGCCCTGGTTACTTCCGGCTAATGATGAAGCCATGGATTTCTTCAATACTTTGACACTAGGAAATCTCTCTCTCGACCCCTCGGCGATCCTCGACCCCTCGAACCCTCGACGACCCTGGAACCCTCGACCCCTCGGCGATCCTCTTCTTCCTCTCATGTTCGAGAGGATCGCCGAGGGGTCGGGAGGTTGCCTAGTGTCAAAGGATTCAACAAAACCATGTCTTCATCATTAGGCGAAAGTAACAGGTGCATGATGGTACGAAGCTCTCCAAAGTTATTTTGGAACGGAGTCCTAGATAGGATAATTCGTTTTTTGGTACAAAGTTCAGCAAGAACCTTCCAAATATTGTTATTTGGAAGGCCTTTGCTGAAATTCATACAAAAAGGCAAATTATCCTATCCGGGACACCATTCCAAAATAACTTTGGAGGACTTCGTCATGCCCTGGTTACTTCCGGCTAATGATGAAGCCATGGATTTCTTCAATACTTTGACACTAGGAAACCTCTCTCGACCCCTCGAACCCTCGACGACCCTGGAACCCTCGACCCCTAGACGACCCTGGAACCCTCGACCCTCGATCCCTCGACCCTATAGAACCCTCGAAGAAAGGAATAGCTAGAGGAGAAGATCGAAGAAAAAAAAAGAAGAAAAAAGAGAGGAGAAGAATAAAGGAATAGTGGAGAAGAAGAGAAAATAGAATATTCTATTTTCTCTTCTTCTCCACTATTCCTTTCTTCTTCTCCTCTTCTTTTTCTTCTTTTTTCTTCTTCTTATTTATTTATCCTTTTCTTCCTCTCCTCTTGTTCTTTCTTTCCTCTTCTTATTTTCTTCTTTCCTATCCTTCTTTTCCTTCCTTTCTTAATATCACTTAGCAAATGCACTAACCTAAAATGCAACAAACATAAAATGCAACAAACATAAAATGCACTAAATCGATCAACTAACCTAAAATCAGTGATAAAATGCACTAACCTAAAATCGATATCTACTAACAACTTAAAAAATTAATACATATATGAAAAAATGCATATATGAAAAAAAACATCATCATATCATCAACAGAAAAATAGTATTTTCTCTAAAAATCTATCTTTTCAGCACATACATATACTCATACATCATCATATACTCATACACATACTCATACATATACATATAATCTGCAGGAAAAAAACATATATGTGTTTGCAAAAAAAGGGGGAAGAGGGGGGCGGTGCCGGCCCAGACCACAGCGAGGCAGAGGCGACGGCGGCGCGGGGCAGCTGGGGCGCGGCGAGGCAGAGGCGGGGCGGCGACGGTGTCGGGGCGCCACGGCGTCGGGGCGGCGCGGAGAGACCGCGACGGCGCGGGGTGGCGCGCGGCGACGGCGTCGGGGAGGCGCGGGGTGGCGACGACGTCGGGGCGGCGCGGGACGGCGTCGGAGGCAGGGCGACGACGGCGACAGCGAGGCGCAGAGGGGCAGCCTGGCGGCGTCGTCGGGGCGCGATGGAAGAACCGAACAAAATTTTTCACAAGTCTTGCTTATATAGACGGCGCATTAGTCACGGTTCGTGGCACCAACCGTGATCAATGCCCCCCTTTAGTCCCGGTTGGTGCCACCAACCGGGACCAAATGCCAATTTTCAGCAGCCCAAAGGGCGGGAAGCGGCGGCCTTTAGTTCCGGTTGGTGCCACCAACCGGGACCAATGGCTTTGTGCTGCCCCGCGCCCAAAAGTTTAGTCCCACCTCGCTAGTTGAGAGGGCTCGGGAGTGGTTTATAAGCGCTGCTGCGCCCACCCTCCCGAGCTCCTCTCAGCTGCAGGCTTTCGGGCCTAATCTGTCACTGCAATGCATGTGGGCCTACTGGGCCTGCTGCGGGCCTGAATCCTGGCCCATGGTAGGGTTTCTAGTCGTATTCAGGCCGTGGTGGCCCAGTAGGTCGCATTTTTTTGTTTTTTGTTGCTTTATTTATTTTTCTTTTGTTTTTTGCTTTATTTCTTAATTCTTTATGCTTTTAGTTTTAGAAAAATTATAAACTTTTTGTTAATGCCATTAGTTTTCAAATTTGAAAACACTTTTTTGGTTTTTTTGTTTTCTATGTTGCTTTATTTATTTTATTTTGTGACTAACTTTACTATAAAAATAGTTTTTTCCTGTTTTTTTGATTTGTTTTTTGTATTATTTATTTTCTTTTGTTTTTTGCTTTAATTTTTAATTCTGTTTGCTTTTAGGTTAGCAAAATTATAAACTTTCTGTTAGTGCCATTAGTTTAAAAAAATTATAAACTTTCTGTTAGTGCCATTAGTTTTCAAATTTGAAAACACTTTTTTAGTTTTCTTTGTTGCTTTATTTATTTTATTTTGTGATTAACTTTACTACAAAAATAGTTTTTTTTCCTGTTTTTTTATTTGTTTTTTTGCATTATTTATTTTCTTTTGTTTTTTGCTTTAATTTTTAATTCCGTTTACTTTTAGGTTAGCAAAATTATAAACTTCCTGTTAGTGCCATTAGTTTTAGAAAAATTATAAACTTTCTGTTAGTGCCATTAGTCTTCAAATTTGAAAACACTTTTTTAGTTTTTTTGTTTTCTTTGTTGCTTTATTTATTTTATTTTGTGATTAACTTTACTATAAAAATAGTTTTTTCCTGTTTTTTGATTTGTTTTTTGCATTATTTATTTTTCTTTTGTTTTTTGCTTTAATTTTTAATTCTGTTTGCTTTTAGGTTAGCAAAATTATAAACTTTCTGTTAGTGCCATTAGTTTTAGAAAAATTATAAACTTTCTGTTAGTGCCATTAGTTTTCAAATTTGAATAGTTAAAATTTGAATTCTTTGAAAATTGTTTGAATCACAAGTTTGTGATTAACTTACTAAGAAAATGAGAATAGATGCGCTTATAGAGAAAACTTGATGCACTTCGTGTACAAAATGGACAATCACTTTCAAATGAACTCTGAAAAAGTTGAAAATTGGGATGGTATCATAATTTCACCCACATAGCATGTGCATGTACAAAACGGACAATGATAGCATGTTCGTGTGTTACAAAGTTGGCATGGTATCATCATAATAGTTGCGGGAGAAACTCTTCACTTTTTCTTCGCTTGTGTCATTTGCTTATTGCGCCGTAACCATGGATAATCTTCATTGTTTATCAGGATGCTTGGGTCAGCCTTGACATTGAAGGGAGGAATTTCATGGAACTTTTCATAATCTTCAGACATGTCTGTCTTGCCGTCCACTCCCAGGATGTCCCTTTTTCCTGAAAGAACTATGTGGCGCTTTGGCTCATCGTATGATGTATTCGCTTCCTTATGTTTTCTTTTTCTCGGTTTGGTAGACATGTCCTTCACATAGATAACCTGTGCCACATCATTGGCTAGGACGAACGGTTCGTCAGTGTACCCAAGATTTTTCAGATCCACTGTTGTCATTCCGTACTGTGGGTCTACCTGTACCCCGCCGCCTAACAGATTGACCCATTTGCACTTAAACAAAGGGACCTTAAAATTAGGTCCGTAGTCAAGTTCCCATATGTCCACTATGTAACCATAATATGTGTCCTTTCCGCTCTCGGTTGCTGCATCAAAGCGGACACCGCTGTTTTGGTTGGTGCTCTTTTGATCTTGGGCGATCGTGTAAAATGTATTCCCATTTATCTCGTATCCTTTGTAAGTCAATACAGTCAAAGATGGTCCCCTGGACAACAAGTACAACTCATCACAAACAGTGTTGTCATCTCTGAGACATGTTTCCAACCAACTGCTGAAAGTCCTGATGTGTTCACATGTAATCCAGTCGTCGCACTGCCCCGGGTGTTTGGAGCGCAGACTGTTCTTGTGTTCATCGACATACGGGGTCACCAAGGTAGAGTTCTGTAGAACTGTGTAGTGTGCTTGAGACCAAGAATATCCATCCCTGCATATTATTGAGTCTCTTCCAAGAGTGCCTTTTCCAGTCAGTCTCCCCTCATACCGCGATTTAGGGAGACCTATCTTCTTAAGGCCAGGAATGAAGTCAACACAAAACCCGATAACATCCTCTGTTTGATGGCCCATGGAGATGCTTCCTTCTGGCCTAGCGTGGTTATGGACATATTTCTTTAGGACTCCCATGAACCTCTCAAAGGGGAACATATTGTGTAGAAATACGGGCCCCAGGATGACAATCTCGTCGACTAGATGAACTAGGACGTGCGTCATGATATTGAAGAAGGATGGTGGGAACACCAGCTCGAAACTGACAAGACATTGCGCCACATCACTCCTTAGCCTTGGTACGATTTCTAGATCGATCACCTTCTAACAGATTGCATTGAGGAATGCACATAGCTTCACAATGGCTAATCGGACATTTTCCGGTAGAAGCCCCCTCAATACAACCGGAAGCAGTTGCGTCATAATCACGTGGCAGTCATGAGACTTTAGGTTCTGAAACTTTTTCTCTGGCATATTTATTATTCCCTTTATATTCGACGAGAAGCCAGTCGTGACCTTCATACTGAGCAGGCATTCAAAGAAGATTTCTTTCTCTTCTTTCGTAAGAGCGTAGCTGGCAGGACCTTTATACTGCTTCGGAGGCATGCCGTCTTTTTCGTGCAAACGTTGCAGGTCCTCCCGTGCCTCAGGTGTATCTTTTGTCTACCCATACACACCCAAGAAGCCTAGCAGGTTCACGCAAAAGTTCTTCGTCATGTGCATCACGTCGATTGAGGAGTGGACCTCTAGGTCTTTCCAGTAGGGTAGGTCCCAAAATATAGATTTCTTCTTCCACATGGGTGCGTGTCCCTCAGCGTCATTCGGAACAGCTAGTCCACCGGGACCCTTTCCAAAGATTACGTAGTGTAAATCATTGACCATAGCAAGCACGTGATCACCGGTGCGCATGGCGGGCTTCTTCCGGTGATCTGCCTCACCTTTGAAATGCTTGCCTTTCTTTCGACATTGATGGTTGGTGGGAAGAAATCGACGATGGCCCAGGTACACATTCTTCCTGCATTTGTCCAGGTATATACTTTTAGTGTCATCTAAATAGTGCGTGGATGCGTAGTATCCTTTGTTTGTCTGTCCTGAAAGGTTACTGAGAGCGGGCCAATCGTTGATGGTCACGAACAGCAACGCCTTAAGGTTAAATTCCTCCTGTCTGTGCTCATCCCACGTACGTACACCGTTTTCATTCCCCAGCTGTAAAAGTTCTTCAACTAATGGCCTTAGGTACACATCAATTTCGTTGCCGGGTTGCTTAGGGCCTTGGATGAGAACTGGCATCATAATGAACTTCCACTTCATGCACATCCAAGGAGGAAGGTTATACATATATAGAGTCACGGGCCAGGTGCTGTGATTGCTGCTCTACTCCCCGAAAGGATTAATGCCATCCGCGCTTAAAGCAAACCATACATTCCTTGGGTCCTTTGCAAACTCATCCCGGTACTTTCTCTCGATTTTTCTCCACTGTGACCCGTCAGCGGGTGCTCTCAACTTCCCATCTTTCTTTCGGTTCTCACTGTGCTATCGCATCAACTTGGCATGCTCTTCGTTTTTGAACAGACGTTTCAACCGTGGTATTATAGGAGCATACCACATCACCTTCGCAGGAACCCTCTTCCTGGGGTCTCGCCGTCAACATCACCAGGGTCATCTCGTCTGATCTTATACCGCAATGCACCGCATAGCGGGCATGCATTCAGATCCTTGTATGCACCACGGTAGAGGATGCAGTCATTAGGGCATGCATGTATCTTCTCTACCTCCAATCCTAGAGGGCGTACGACCTTCTTTGCTGCGTATGTACTGTCGGGCAATTCGTTATCCTTTGGAAGCTTCTTCTTCAATATTTTCAGTAGCTTCTCAAATCCTTTGTCAGCCACAGCATTCTCTGCCTTCCACTGTAGCAATTCCAGTACGGTACCGAGCTTTGTGTTGCCATCTTCGCAATTGGGGTATAACCCTTTTTTGTGATCCTCTAACATGCGATCGAACTTCAGCTTCTCCTTTTGACTTTCACATTGCGTCCTTGCATCGACAATGACCCGGCGGAGATCATCATCATCGGGCACATCGTCTGGTTCCTCTTAATCTTCAGCAGCTTCACCCGTTGCAGCATCATTGGGCACATCGTCTGGTTCCTCTTGATCTTCACCAGCTCCCCCCATTGCAGCATCACCGTATTTAGGGGGCACATAGTTGTCATCGTAGTCTTCTTCTTCGCCGTCTTCCATCATAACCTCTATTTCTCCGTGGGTCATCCAAACATTATAGTGTGGCATGAAACCCTTGTAAAGCAGGTGGGAGTGAAGGATTTTCCGGTTAGAGTAAGACCTCGTATTCCCACATTCAGTGCATGGACAACACATAAAACCATTCTGCTTGTTTGCCTCAGCCGCATCGAGAAACTCATGCACGCCCTTAATGTACTCGCGGGTGTGTCTATCACCGTACATCCATTGCCAGTTCATCTGCGTGCATTATATATAATTAAGTGTCCAAATTAATAGAAGTTCATCATCACATTAAAACCAAAGTGCATACATAGTTCTCATCTAACAACATATAGCTCTCCGAAGCATCTAATTAATTAAACCATACATTGAAACTATGTAAAACATTTTAATGCGAAAACAAACGCGATCATAATCGCAACCAAGGTAACAATTGATCCAACGGCATAATGATACCAAGCCTCGGTATGAATGTCATATTTTCTAATCTTTCTAATCTTCAAGCGCATTGCATCCATCTTGATCTTGTGATCATCGACGACATCCGCAACATGCAACTCCAATATCATCTTCTCCTCCTCAATTTTTTTTATTTTTTCCTTCAAGAAATTGTTTTCTTCTTGAACTAAATTTAACCTCTCGACAATAGGGTCGGTTGGAATTTCTGGTTCACATACATCCTAGATAAATAAAATCTATGTCACGTTGGTCGGCATAATTTTCATAAACAATAAATGAACCAATAGTTATAAAGATAATATATATACCACAAACGAATCATAGACAGGACGAGGGCCGACGGGGGCGGATACCAAAACCATCGCACTATATAAGATGCAATAATAAATATAAGAAAATGATATAAGTATCTATCTAAACATACAAGTAAGAATATTTTTCTTTTCAGAATGAAGATAAGAACAAGAGGCTCACCACGGTGGTGTCGGTGATGAGATCGGCGTGGGTGATCGACGGCGGTGAAGACGGGGACGGGGCGTGACGGACCGCTAAATCTAGACAGATATTATGGAAAATGGAGTTTGGAGGTCGAGCTTGGAGAGGAGAAAGCTTAAGTAGTGTGGCTCGGGCATTCCATCGAACACCTTGTGTGCATAGGAGGTGAGCTAGAGCACCACAAAGCCCTTTCCCCCTCGGCCAGAGAAAAACAGAGCACTGGGGTGCTCTGCTCGCGAGTGAGGGGTATATATAGGCACCTCATTGGTCCTGGTTAGTGACATGAGCCGGGACTAAAGGGGAGCCTTTGGTCCCGGTTCAAGCCACGAACCGGGACCAATGATGGTGGGCCAGGAGCGAGGCCCATTGGTCCCGGTTCATCCCACCAACCGGGACCAAAAGGTCCAGATGAACTGGGACCAATGGCCCACGTGGCCCGGCCGGCCCACTGGGCTCACGAACCGGAACCAATGCCCACATTGGTCCCGCTTCTGGACTGAACCGGGACTAATGGGCTGACCCGGCCTGGACCAAAGCCCTGTTTTCTACTAGTGCACGCATGCGTGTGGGCGAAGTTGATAATGCCCACACGCCCGTATGTCAGTCCTTGTACCCTTCTGGTCCCGCACGCGACGCGTGACGCCCACCGCGCGCCCGCTGTTGCCATGGTCCAGACCCTCGTCCATGTTCGTTTATCTGCAGTTGCCATGTCGCTGAACTACGGTTGCCATGTCGGACAACTGCAGTTGCCATGGTTGCTCAACTGCAGTTGCCATGTATGGTCTGATCTAATGTAGTTGCATGATTTCATAACTTTAGGAGTTGCCACATACTAACACTAGGCAGTTGAGAGAGTTGCCATGTGCTCACAAGCATGCTAGGGCAGTTGCCATGTAAAAAGGAAGAGTTGCCATCTGCTTACGTGCACGTTAGGGCAGTTGCCATGTACGTGCACGTTGGGGCAGTTGCCATGTACCATTCAAAAACACATGGCAACTCGGTAAAAGACAGTTGCCATATGCTTACGTGCACACTAGGCAGTTGCCGTGTACCCTGCAAAAACACATGGCAATTCAGGTAAAAAAAAGAGTTGTCACCTGCTTATAAAGCACACTAGAGGCAGTTGCCATGTGCGCTGCAAAAACACATAGCAACTAGCAGCTTACGTGTGGGAGAGGAGACGGGCGTGTGGGCGAGATGGCAAATGCCCACACACCAGCCTTTGTGCGTGACTGAAAACTGGTGTTGGTGAACTGCTAAACGCCCACACACCGACCCCTCCGTATGGTAAAACGGATGTGTGGGCGAACTATGTCACACACCAGACACACGCTTTGTCCTACGTGGCATAGAAAATCAGCCAAATTATGTCAAGATTCGTGCATATAGTACTGAACGGTGATGAATGCGTGTGGTCGAGATGGTCAACGCCCACACGTGTGGGCGTTAACATTTCCGATGATATATAGTAGAGCACCAGGTAACATGTATGCATGCCGTGACTGCCAGAGGGGAGATCGTCGATCGACTCGATTCGATACTGGCGGGGAACACCTAGCCACTGCCGCTTTCGTTCGCCATGGCTCACAACGCAGCCGACGCAGTTGATCACGGCGAAGGCATCCGGACGTCGTCGAGGTGCGTCACGGAGGGTTCGATGCACGATTTCGAGGTGACCAACTACCCGCTGCTCGAGGGCATGGGCGTCGGAACGTACATTAGCTCGAGCACGTTCAGTATCGGCGGCTACGACTGGAACGTCGGGTTCTACCCGGACGGAGACAGGGAGGACGCTGCCGGCCACGCGTCAGCCTTCTTGTGTTACCTCAGCCCGGCCAAGGACGTGGTGATGACAAACATCACCTTAACCATGCTGGACGATCAAGGCAACGTACAAGCAACTGGCCAGTTACCGGGGGCCACCTTTTCTCCAGGGGAAGAAAATGATACCTGGGGCATTGGAAAATTCGTGGAGATATCCAAGCTGAAATCGTCACCTCGCCTCCTAACAATAAGGTGCGTTCTCACTGTGATCAGAGAACCACCAGCAGAGTGCAAGAGCAATCTCATCGTGGAGCCTCCGCCGGAGCTGCCCGGGCGCCTGGAGCGTGCCCTCAAGGACGGGAAAGGCGCCGACGTCACGCTCCTCGTGGGCGGCACGGAGTTGAGCGCGCACAGGTTCATGCTTGCCGCGCAGTCCCCGGTTTTCGACGCTCAGCTCTTCGGTCCGGTGATGGATAAGGACACACCGTGCTTGGAGATCGTTGACATGGAGCCGGCCATCTTCGAGATGCTTCTTCACTACGTCTACACGGATTCACTGCCATCGTGTAGTGACGGTGATTACGATGCAGGCACACTGCAGCATCTGCTAGTCGCCGCGGTCCGGTACGGGCTGGACAGGTTGAAGGTGATGTGTGAAGGGGGGTTGTGCAAAAGCATCGACGTGGACACCATCATGAGTACATTGGCGCTAGCAAATCAGCACTGCTGCGAGCGGCTCAAGAATGCCTGCTTGGAGTTTTTATTGTCATCGCGGGAAGCCATGGTTGCAGTCATGGAAACCGACGGGTTCGAACACCTAATGGCAAGTTGCCCCATGCTGGAGCTGGATAAGAGTCTCGGGCAAAAATTACCCATCAAGAGGAAGTATCCATCAAGTTGAAAAAATTCAGGGAGAAGATTTTAATTTATTTTGTAAATCACCTCTTGCATGAGGTTGGTAGAGCAATGAAGCCTTATTTTTATAATTAACACATGCTAATTTCTATGCTGGTATTTATTGTTAAAACTAGAGAATACCTCGCGCGTTGCTGCAGAAATTATTTGCAATATATTTCAGTGATTTGATTAAGCTTCCATCATTGAATTAATAATATAGTTCCTCCATCCCAAAATAAGTGTCTTGACCTTAGTACAACTTTGTACTAAAGTTAAGACACTTATTTTGGAATGGAGGGAGTATGAACTAAAGCTAAAAATAAATATTATATATTTTATTTGATTATTGTGTAGTCAAAAAATATTTTGAATACAAGTGGCATAATGTAATGGAAAACTTTTTTCATGCATGTTGAGTGGATCTTTAATGAGGTGGCATGTATAGTGAGATGGAAGGAGTGCATGAGATCAACTAATAATGGATTTTTTTCTCATACATGTAGTGGTGAGCGTGAGGTGGCATGTGTGCATGTTGAGATAAATATGATAGTGGGGATCAACTTCTTATGTATATAGGATTACTCTTATCTTCTTTAAATACTATAGCCCGTACAAATGCATGGACAACATAATAGTAATATTTTTTCACGATGACTTATGATCAGTTTAAATACTTAGTATGGTGAGGAAATTGCAGTAGGGTCCATGAACATGCTTGGTGGAAACATTTTAGTCCATCAACTTAGAAAATGTAATGCACTGGTCCATCATTTTTTGGTGGGAACCTTATAGTTCAAAATGTGCTGTGCTTTTTTGGGGCAAAAACCAATATATATTTTCCACTCATGACCCTATAGAAAATCAAGGAAATATTTCCTGGATTTTTGGATGACTCGGCTTATCTTTGCAGTTATCCTTATTTAGCAGAATCTATTGAGTGTTCCATTGAAAGGAAAAGAGCTATTCATTGTAAGATTGATTCAGACAACCTAACCTAAGTCACTATCAATTCCCTCCTTTACCGAAAAAGGCTTTCGCCCCGCTTTATATATAAAGTATACCGCCCAAGCCACAAACAAACACACGAGTTCAGCCACAGCACGCCCAAGGCACGGAGGTCCAACAGACACACACAAGCACGACACAAGGTACCAGGGTTAATGCTGAGGGCACAGTTCAACAAGCCCAAAGAAAGAAACAGAAAAAAGGAGGCCGGCACACCGGCACACCGGAGACATCTGGACATCTAATCTGGCTCTGGAGGAGGCGGCGGAAGCGGAGGCGCCACGTGGAAGACCATCGCTCGAAGGTCGGAGATGAGAGTGTTGATGGCGTTCCGATCCTGGATGCGGCTTAGCGGCTGCCAGAGTTGTAAGAAACTACACATTTTAAAAATGGCATCAGTCGCACGATGAAGAGAAGATCACAGTATGATAAGCCTATTGCGTACGGTCCAAAGGGTCCAGGTGAGCACCCCAACACAAAGCCACCTAATGTGGCGGTGACGGGGGGCAGAGGCCTGAATCACCGCCAGCAAGTCGGGGAAGTTGGTGTTACACCAAGTTCCCCCAACCACGTCGCGGAAGCAGGACCAAAGGAACTGGGCGGTCACGCAAGAGAAAAAGATGTGGTTAGCATCTTCGGCTATGCCACAGATGGGGCACAGGACGTCGCCAGGCCCGTTGCGCTTCCGCACCTCAACACCAGAGGGCAAGTGACCACGGATCCACTGCCAGAGAGAGATCCTGATCTTCAAAGGGAGGTGGATATCCTAAATCAAACTAAATGGCTCTGGGGCCGTAGATGGAGCAATCGCTTGGTAGAGGGACTTGGTGGAGAAGCGGCCCGAAGGCTCAAGACGCCACGAGAGGAAAGCCTCAGCGTTGTCCACGTCGAGAGGCTGAAGGGCGATGACCTGAAGGAGAGCGTCCTACGCTGCGACCTCAAGGGGGCCAAAAGGGAGACGGAACGTAAGGCGCCCTAAGTCAATAAGGGCCACCTCCACGGAGACCCGAGGGTCAGCCGTGATGGCGAATAGCTCGGGGAAGCGGGCGGCCAGGGGAAGATCGCCAACCCAACGATCGAACCAAAACAAGGTCGAGGCACCAGAACCCACAGAGATGGACGTGCCCGATGCGAAGGACTGGCATGAGTTGGACCACGGCTTGCCTGAACTGGGATCCTCCCGAGCGCCGGCAAAAGGCAAGGGGCTGGCCTCGAAGGTATTTGGAAAGGATAATGTCCAACCACAGGCCGCCCTAGCCATTGGCAATCCGCCACAGCCAACGGGTCAGGAGAGCAATATTCATGCACCTGGAGGCCATGATCCCAAGACTTCCCTGGTCTTTGGGTTTGCAGATGTCTGGCCAGCTAACCATGTGGTATTTCTGCTTGTCCCCCTCGCTCGCCCAGAAGAATTTGGATTGGTACTTGGCAATCTCCTGATGCAGGGTCTCATGTAAGCTATAGAAGCTCATTAGGAACCAGAGGAGGCTGGAGAGGGAGGAGTTGATGAGAATCACCCGAGCAGCCTTGGAAAGCCACCTGTCCCTCCAGGGTTCCATCCGGTGCTGCGGGCGGGTTACGGTCGGCCACAGGTCCACCACCGTGAGCTTGGAATCGCTAGTGGGAATCCCCAAATAAGTGGTGGGGACGGAGCCCAGTCTACAGTTAAGGCGATCGGCCATCCCTTGACACTCCTCCTGGGAGTAGCCAAGGATCATCACCTCGCTCTTGTCGAAGTTGATTGTGAGGCCCGACATCTGCTGGAAGCAGAGGAGGAGGAACTTAAGATTGGCGATGTCAGCATCCGAACCCTCGATCACTCCTCAATTCCCTCTTTCCGCTCCTTGAAGATGAAACAAACCATTCTGGCTTGAGCTTCAACGTCAAAAGGGTGCTAGTACTTATTGGTGTGGCATCCACGGATCCGCCCTACAATAGCTTTGAGATTCGTGTGTTAGGAGGCTCACACCGTATGTATACCACTATATTGCAGTGACCCATCTTTTGTACCTTTGATTTTAGTCAATTTAGCGCCAGCTCAATATGACCCATGTTTAGTCAAATCAACATCGGCGTCAGCAATAGAGTATTATTTTTTTGTGAGTCGAGGATACGCATGCAAGTTTTATAGGACGGCGGTTCGACCCGCAATGTTGTATGGCGTTGAATGTTGGCCGACTAAAAGGCGACACGTTCAACAGTTAGGTGTGGCGGAGACACGTATGTTGAGATGGATGTGTGCCCACACGAGGAAGGATCGAGTCCAGAATGATGATATACGAGATAGAGTTGGGGTAGCACCAATTGAAAAGAAGCTTGTCCAACATCATCTGAGATGGTTTGTGCATATTTAGCGCAGGCCTCCATAAGCTCCAGTGTATAGCGGATGGTTAAAACGTGCGGAGAATGTCAAGAGAGGACGGGGTAGACTGAATTTGACATGGGAGGAACCCATTAAAAGAGACCTAAATGATTGGAGTATCACCAAAGAACTAGCTATGGACAGGGGTGCGTGAAACCTTGCTATCCTTGTGATAGAGTCATGAGTTGGTTGCGAGATCTTATGGATTTCACCTCTAGCATATTTAGGACTAAAGGCTGATCTTTTGCACCTTTAGTTTTAGTCAATTTAGTGCCAGCTCAATATGACCCATGTTTAGTCAAATCAACATCGACGCCAGCAATAGAGTATCATTTTTTGCGAGTCGAGGATATGCATGCATACATCATCTCCAGAACGTATCCTGTGCACCATACTAATTGGTGCACCGGATGCACCAATAGCATTTGAGTCGCTGGATACGAAACAGAGAGATGGGAGTAGGCCGAACGTGGAGCTATTTTTTTTAAATAATACATTTTTTTATTAATTTTTATAAATATTACATTGGGTAAATTTTCTTTAAAAATAATACACCGTCGGCCCGCTGCAGGCCGACTGGGCCTAGTCGGCCCACAGCAGGCCGATTGGATTCCAGTCGGCCTACAGCTGGCCGACTGGCCCCTGTCGGCCCACTATGGGCTGATTGGGTCCTGTCGGCCCACTGTGGGCCGACTGGAGCTAATTGGCTCGTTGTGCGCTAATTGTTTTTATAAAAAAAGTAGGCATAAAAAATAAATGTTTAAAAAGATGTTAATCATGTAATTAAAAAATGTTAGACGTGTATAAAAAATGTTCCTGATGTATACAAAAAATGTAAAATATATATGCAAAAAAGTTGACTAAAAATATTTTTTAAAAAGTGTTAAGCATGTATTTAAAAATTGCTGGAACATTTGTAAAAAGGACCTCATACTATGTTAAAAACAATGCCCACTTCACACTTTCCTTTCCCTTCATTAATTCGGTGTGGAGTTTCAACATTTTTGTTTTTTTCCTTTGACTGTCATTTTTATTTTGACAAGATGTTCGAAAAAAATCAATGTTGAATACATTTTAAATTTTTTGAAAATTTTATTTATAAACATAACCGTAACACGTACTATATGTTTTCTATTGAAACATAGATGTACTCTATATGTTTTCGTACTCTGCCAATCCATCCACATGTCGCGTGCACATGCTTAAATTAAATATCAAGTGGAGTTTAATAAAAAAGTAATAATCATTCAAAAACATATTCAACATTGATCTTGTTTCAAACATCTCATCAAGACAAAATTGAAAGTCAAAATGGATTCAAAATCAAACATTCGGTTCAAAATATATAATCACTGTAATTTGGCGAAAAAATTAAACACACAAATTTACTGATGGAGGAATGTGATGTGGAGTGCGGGTCAAATGTAATAAAACCCTATGATTGCTTCTATAAATACGTTATAGTGGCAAAAACTGGCCCCTTGCATTTTTTTTCATCGAATGGCCCAAAAATCTATTGGACGACCAGGTGCACCTGATACGTTCTCACAACATCTCTCCTCTCTATCCATCCCAAAGAAATCCACGTTTTTTTTACAAATTTAGATGGTCAATATCTCTCACACTAACATTTTGTTGTTGAAATTATTTATATATTCAAATTCCTTGTCACATGACCTATAGAATAAGATCAATCTTTAATATATTTCAACTAGTTTAAAATTAAAATGTTTCATATATTGCAAAAAACAACATGTTTCACATATTTAAAAAAAAATGACCAGTCTTGGATATATTTAAAACACTTTTAAATGTGAGAGATTTAATCCCTTATTTCACTCAACCTTTTCAGTATGTGAAACTTCTTATTTGTCAAGCTGGGTACTTCAGTGTGTGAATCTGATATTTGTGAAATAAAACTGAAAATGAAATATGATATCTATGAACCTCCTTACTTCAATGTTTTTTTGTGATGTTGCTTATTCCATTCATTTCAATTTAAATTACATTTTACATATACCAACGTCCTTCAAAAAATAAATTAATGTTTTTAAACAAGTGAAGTTAGCTTTTGAAAATAACTGAAACAATTCTTTCAATTGAAATGAGTGAAATCAGTTTTTCAAAGGATGAAAATCAAGATTTTATGATGTGTAAAATCCTTTTGTAAATGAGTAATAAAATGTTCTAATTGCTTTTTTAATGACTGAAATTTATTTTTGAAATGAGTGAGTTCTTGAAATATATTTTTATAAACTGAGTGGAATAAAAAAAATTCATTGAGTGAAATCTTTTTTGAGCTAAGCCATATTTTTTTGAAGATGATTACAAAATGAGTGAATTCAACATTTTTAAGAGAGAAATGAATTTTTAAAATGAGTGAAAAATGTATTTCCAAATGTGAGCAATTTTTTTCTTCGAAATGAGTGAAATCAGTGTTATAGCAATTGGTGAAGTATACATTTTGATATGAGTGAAATAATTTTTTTAAATGAGTGAATTCTTCAAATTGAGACAAGCTTTTCGAAATGAGTGAAATCTCTTTTTTGAAGTGGATGTTATTTTTTTTTCTGAAATGAGTGATATATACTTTTGAATGAGTGAAATTAGTTTTTGAAGTGAGTGAATTTTCTGTTCATAAAATGAGATAAATCGTCTTTTCAAAATGGGTGGAACATGTTTTAAAAATGGTTGCAATTACTTCCTCCATCAGGAATTACTTGTCGTTCAAATAGATTTATTAGCACTGAAATACATCTAGATATATCCATTCCAGTGACAAGTAATTCCGCACTAGGAAAACTCTTAAGTCCGATTAGCCTCCTCAACGATCTTCATCAAGCTCCGCCACTAAGAAGAGCCCCGTCTTCCTCCTCTCACGTCCCAGCGCTAGCCTCCGAGTTCTACCTTGTTGACATTGGACGCTTCACCAGGTCAGCTCACTTTGCAACATGCAGTCCATTGGATTCTTAGATATATTCGAGATCAAAAGGTCTGGTTCAAAACTATATTGCTTCATCAGATCGGAATATAAAGGGGGTCAGGATCACTTAGGTTTATTGATTAGCTCTCTGTTGCCTTCTTGGACTGGGATCACTTACGATTTAATGTGTCCCACTACGTACGAATCAGTACGGTTACTTATTAAAGTTCCTGATCGAGCTCTAATGGATTTCGTTAAAGCCTAAAAAACATATGTAGCACTTTTTGATCGTGGTTAGGTTTTATGTTCTTTGGTTGATAATGTTCTACTAGAAATCAATATATACCATGGTTAATTACGTACCTGCTAATCTACTCTTGGTAGCTTATTATGGCTATATCCATGTGTACTCTCTCGGAGGACTAGATAATGTCTGTATGAATGTTGTGGAATTCGTTGACCCTATGCAGGTGCAGCTCGATCGATCCAGTTAGTGAGCAAAGAAGACATGGTGCAAGGCTTCATTTTTGTCCCCGACACGTGGAGCGGTGTCGCACTGCGGCTGCCGTCACGATCATGTTTGCTCCCGGTGCAGTGTCATACACCTTCGACTGGTAAGTGAAAAAACCCCTCATTAATGATGATGAAAATAGCCATGATGGGGCTAATCAGAGTTGAGGGAGCGAAGAAGATAAGTTATGCATGAGCTCTGAGAAATAATTGGTATTCAAACCTAATAATTAGGGGTAGTTTTCCCATTGTGTGTGTGTGTGTGTGGGGGGGGGGGGGGGGAAGGGCCCCCTTTGGCCCCGTGAAGCTCCGCCACTGTATGTATGTACGTATGTATGTATGTTTAGCGATGTGCTAGACTCTTTCATGAGCGTCGGCCAGGCATGCATCTAAATTGCCAGTGGGTTGACCAAGGACAATGTTCAGCGGTCCGACATCACCTCCTCTTAGAGCTCCTTGACGCGATACGCCGTCTTTGTTTCTAGGATTAATTGACATCTAGTGGATATCTGCACAATTATATTGCAGTGGTTTCTTGTCAGAGATGAAGTTGCAATTGCATTTTTCCAACCAATCCTTGTTTCTATATATCTCGAACTTGGCTAGCTAAGCTAGCCCGATCAATATATGCCATGCATGCATCCATACTAGTGGTTGGGGCGCCACCCTGTGGCGCCGCTTGAGAGGAAGTTGTGCACACGTTTTCATTTAAAAAAATACATAGAGTCCTCGCCTCCGTCTAAAAAAACATCTCAGAAAAAACCTCACCTTCATCTAAAAAAGAAGTAAAAAAGGAAAATAAAAACTTACCACCCCAGGCTACCAGCGAGCGTCACTTTGCATAACCCTTCATTTAAAAAAATACAAGAGGTCCTCACATCCATCTAAAAAACACATTTAAAAAATAATCCTCACCTTCATCTAAAAAAATCCAAAAGATTTCTCACCGCAGCCAACCAGCTTGCGCCATGTGGCATAGCTGGTTGGCCCCCTTCATGCGACGCTTAATGAGTTTAATGGAGGTAGTATTACATTTTAAATAAATAATATCACATATATCATATATTTCAAATGAGTGTTTTTTATTTTTTTGTGAAATATACTTTTAAAGTGAGCGAAATTAGTTTTTGAAATAAGTGAAATCTGTTTTTGTAAAATAAATGAAGTGTGCATTTTGGAATGACTCAGACCGATTTCATTAAATGAGTGAAAATAGTTTCTTGAAGTGAGTTAAATCAATTTTTCCAAAATGGGTGAAACCATTTTTTAATAAGAGTAAAATATTTATAAAACTAGATAACTCCCTGCGCGTTCCTGTGGATTTTTTTAACAATGAACTTATACAAAACAAATTTAGAATAAATGAGACTAGTACCACACTACCTAGGGGTAAATGGAGGGTGGTTGCATGTTGTATATTCTTGTGACATTCAAGTTCAATTATTTATTGTTGAAAAATAAAAACAATTAATGATGTTGATGACTTTCATGTTGTTTGAGGATGTGGAGGGCATGCATGTAGTAGAAAGTAGAAAGTTAAATGGTTACGTGGGCGCTTGATGATGTGGATGGGAGGTGGCATGTGTGAGACATATGTGATGAGGTGGATAGGTTGCATGTTAAGATAAATAAGATAGTGCGGATGAACTTCTTAGGTATATATAGGATGAGTGAAATCTTATTTATTGAATGAGTGACATATATTTTTGAAATGAGTGAAATCAGTTTTGAAATGAGTAAAATATTTTCTCTAGAATAAGTGAAATCTGCATTCAAAATTCACCAAAACCATTTTTAATGAGTTAATTTGTTTTTTGAAATGTGTGAAATCTATTTTTAAATTGAGTGAAATTTGATGAATTTAAAATGAGTGAAATCTGAATAAAGTGAAATCATTAGTGAATGCAATTTTTCTGGAATGAGTCAAATATAAACACAAACTCATCCGCTGTTCCACCGATCGGTGATTGGTTCTCCACGCTGAAGCTGCAGTTTTAATAAATCAAGAAACATGGAAGCAATCGTATAACAGTAAAACTCCGGGGAGGTGCCAAGTCCAGCACCACACCTAGAATCATACGAGAACCGCCGATGATATATACTACATCAGAAAAGGAATACCTGTGCGTGCTGGACGGGAGATCGTGGATTGATATTGGCCCGGAACACGTACGTATAGCCGCCGCGTTCTCGTCCGCCATGGCTCACAACGCGGCCGCCGCAGCTGATCACGGCCAAGGCATCCGGACGTCGTCGAAGTGCGTCGTGGATGGCGCGACACACGATTTCGTGGTGATCAACTACCCGCTGCTCGATGGCATGTGCATCCGAAACTGCGTAATCTCCAGTGCGTTCAGGGTCGGCGGCTACGATTGGAGCATCATGTTCTACCCGGACGGAGCGGAAGTAGCCGGCTACGCGTCAGTCTACTTGAGTTATCTCAGCGAGGCCAAGGGCGGGGTGAGGACAAGCTTCACCTTAACCATGCTGGACGATCAAGGCAACGTACATGCAACCAGGCAGATACCTGGATTCATCTTCGGTGAGAAGGAAACCTGGGGCTTTTCCGACTTTGTAGAGAAATCGAAGCTGAGATCGTCATGTGTCCTAACAATAAGGTGTGTGCTCGCTGTGGTCAAAGAACCACCCTCGGAGTGCAAGAGCAATCTTATCGTGGACCCTCCGCCGGAGCTGCCCGGCCGCCTCCACCGCGCCCTCAAGAACGGGACAGGCACCGACATCACGCTCCTCGTGGGCGGCAAGGAGTTCAGCGCGCACAAGTTCATGCTGGCCGCGCAGTCGCCGGTCTTCGAAGCTCAGCTCTTTGGCTCGATGGCGAAGAAGGACATGCGGTGGATCAAGGTTGTCGACATGGAGCCGGCCATCTTCGAGATGCTTCTTCACTACGTCTACACGGATTCACTGCCGCCGTGTGGCCAAGACAATTATGATACAGCCACGATGCAGCATTTGCTAGTCGCCGCGGACCGGTACGGGCTGGACAGGTTGAAGGTGATGTGCGAAAAGAGGTTGTGGGAAAACATCAACGCGAGTTCAGTCATGAGTACATTGGCATTAGCAACTCACCACTACTGTGACCAGCTCAAGGAAGCATGCTTAGAGTTTATGTCGTCGTCGCAGGAAGTCATGGATGCAGTCGTGGTAACCGACGGGTTCCAACACCTCATGGCAACTTGCCCCATGCTAGATTTGATGAGGAACACTGGGGAAAAAGTAACCATCTAGAGGAAGTAATCCAAGCAAGAAGTGGAGATTCTAAAATTTCTTATACATAAATCCTATATTGTTTGAGGTTGGTAGAGCACTAAAGTTTTCCTTTAAAGTTAACATATGTAAATTTCTGCACTAGTCTAGTTGTTAAAATATATACTCTTAGCCTGAACTAGCATAGTAGCAAGCGAAAATGCACTTGCAACGTCATATAATAGTTCCCATGACAAAGTATGATGGTTTGAAATATCAATATAGTGATGTAACTGCATTGGGGATCCATAAACTTGGATGGTGAGAACGTTTTGGCCTATCATCAATTGATTAATTAGTCCTGTAACTTATCTCGAAGGATCCATAGACTTGTGTGGTGGTTACATTTTAACCCGTGAACCTGAAAACTAGATGACCCGTTACGCTTATGACCCCGTCGAGATCTACAGTCGGATCGGGCAATGCCCGCATTTGTCCGTTTGCACAACCAAGCCCCCTATTTGCAAGCTATCATTTCCAGATAATTCCATCAAACTTAGATATGGTATTACAACTCCATGAAACATAGATAAAAACATGCTATATTTGAAAGGAAAACTAATGTACCCGTACTCATTGTCATCGGGGATGTTGACGACCTCCTTGCCAAAAACACCGGCCTCGTGGACATTGGCGGTAGGCCGACTCAAGGGCGTCTCCTCCTCGTCGTCATCACCCATGAAAAGCCGTTGCGCTTGTTATTGCGGAGGTAGGTATAACACGTGATTTGCCACCACCAGCCGCTCGGACTCAAGCTACTCAAGAATGGACTGCTTATCAACCAAGAGGCCGAGATTGCCGACTAGCTCGCCGAATGAGGCAACACCTTTATGCTCACAACAGATCTACGCTTCCGCCGCGAGGTGGTCCACCCTTGCAGCTTGGGCTTGGTGGAAGTATTTGTTTGCCTCTTCCATGCCAAACCCGTCGACGAGGAATCCAACGATATAGTCAACCCTATGGGAGCCGTCTCTTCCTCCTTTCCTCCTCCCCGAGCTTGGCTCTGAAGAGGTCTAAGGTAGACCGGTCATAATGCGGTCAGCACATCATGCCTCGTCAATGTGCATCTCGGCCACGAGCTCCACCCAATGCTCCGGCGTGAGCACTTTTTAATATATGTTATCTGTTGGAAATATGAGCAATTTAACGAATGATTTTATTAACAGAAATACTAGAGAAAGCACGACTAGTATAGCAGTGATAAAACAAGTCATGCGATTTGACAAAGAGAAGGTAAATATCATCTGCATATATGAACTAGAACCAAACACATCTAGAACAGACACTAGGGCAAGAAGTTGTGACAGAACCTCTAACAGGAAGAGTATGAGAACGTAAGGAACGGGAGCAGATGCACCGGTCTTGGGGTCAGTGTCCTCGCCAGCCATGTCGTCGAGGAGGTTGTCGACTTCGGGGAAGTAGTCGTTGGAGTCCGGGGCATCCGTGACGAAGAAGTCAGTAGTCGCGCTGAGCGCTCCCCAAAAACCTTATCACCCTTCTCCCGTACATGACTCAAAAGGTGCGGTTCCGGAGGCCTACTGTCCCTACCTGCGGTGCATGCCGCAAGCCGGGATGGGGAAGAACGTAGCAGCAGTGCAGTGCTCAGGAACTTGTGGCGAGAGGAAGAAGAGGTTATGGTACATCTCTCTGAGAGGAGCGACCTGCCTTTTATAGGCGCAAGAGAAGGAGGCAAGAGGCTGCGCGTCGTGACGAGGCGTGGCGTGGCGGGCGGCGGAGAAGGAGCGCGCGTGGATGTCCCTCTTGTTCTCATCCTCATACATGTGGAGAAAGAGCCTCCCTTATAAAGAGGTCCAACTCCCTCTAAACTAGCAATGTGGGACTAAACTTTAGTTCCACCTCTTGCCTTGCACGAATGGGCTGCGTGGGCCTCTAGGATTTATTAGGAATTTCTGAAACTGCTATTGGGCTAGGCCCAAAATAGACAAAATTCCAGCAATCCCCCGCCAGATCCCAGAGGCACACAAAATTTGCCTTTGGTTCCAAAACACTGTTTTATATACCGGTACTGCAGTGGAGACTGTTAAGTTGAACTTCCACCTAGAACTCTATGCTACACTAGTAAGCAACTTGAACAGTGAACTGGGCCTTGAACTGCAAGTTTTCTACGAATCTAGCTTCACATAAAGCCTTGACCGATACGTGGCTACTGTGGGTCTTCCCCGCAGGTGGAGCTTATGTGTCATACTCCGAGACCTTTCATGAGTTTACTAGAGAGAACCCTACTCTCATAGATTACGACGTTTAACAATCAGACTCATATAGGTGTGTTCTTCAAACGATGTTCTGCAGGACAACATCTCTTCTTAAATGAGCCACTTAGAACACATGAAGACATACATCAACCTGCCATGCAGTTTTAGGAGAGTATTGCATCTTCATGGAGTGGTATTGTTAATAGTAAGGATACTCTCCTCTCAGTTGATCAACAGCTTGGCTTCCACATCTAATTCACGGGATCTCTGATCACAAAGAATAGGTTACCACTGAACAACTCATATTGTTGGTCTCATACCCATCTCTCTATCACATTACGTGATAGACCCTTAGTAAAAGGATCTGCCAGATTTTTAGACGTTTGGATATAATCCAATGCAATAACTCCGGAGTTTCTCATTTTCCTGACAGACTTTAACCTTCTCTGAACGTGTCTTGATGGCTTCATGTTATCCATTGAGCCGCTCACTTTCGTGATCACAGTTTGATTGCCGCAGTTCATAAGGATACCCGGTACAGGTTTCTCAACAACCGGCAAGTCATTCAAGAGCCGGCGAAGCCAATCTGCTTCGACCGTAGCTGTATCTAGTGCTGTGAGTTCTGCTTCCATTGTTGACCTCGTTATGATGGTCTGCTTGCAAGACTTCCAAGAAACAGCGCCACCTCCATGAGTGAATACATAACCGCTCGTGGCCTTTATCTCATCAGTATCTGAGATCCAGTTTGAGTCACTATACCCTTCAAGCACCTTTGGGTGCCCAGTGTAGTGAATTCCATAATTCGCAGTGCCTTTCAAATAACGCAAAACTCTCTCTAGAGCTTTCCAATGCACATCTCCTGGTTTTGAGACAAACCAACTTAGTTTGCTAACAGCAAAAGAGATGTCAGGTCTTGTAGCACTGGCTAAGTACATAAGCGAGCCAATAATTTGAGAATATTTCAATTGATCTCTAGCAATTCTTCTATTCTTTCGAAGTAACACACTCGCATCATGAGAGGGCTTGCAGTCACTATAGCCAAAGCGACTCAAGATCTTTTCCACATAGTGAGATTGAAGCAATGTAATCCCACCATCATTGTCTCTCAACAACTTGATGTTCAGTATGACATCAGCCACTCCTAAATCCTTCATCTCAAAACAGCGAGATAGGAAATCCTTGACCTCCTTAATAACATTCAGATTTGTTCCGAAAATCAGTATGTCATCAACATACAAGCAAAGTATAACTCACTCGCCCCCACCAGGGCGATAGTACACACATTTGTCAGCCTCGTTTACAACAAAGCCTGCAGCTGTTAAAGTTCTTTCAAACTTCTCATGCCACTGTTTAGGTGCTTGCTTGAGTCCATACAAATACTTCAGCAACTTGCACACTTTTCCTTCCTGACCATCTATTACAAACCCATCTGGTTGTTCCATATAAATTTCCTCGTCCAACTCTCCATTTAGGAAAGTAGTCTTAACATCCATTTTATGAACGAGAATACCATGTGAGGCAGCTAGTGAAAGTAGAACTCGAATAGTGGTCAGTCGAGCCACAAGTGAGTAAGTATCAAAGAAGTTTTCACCTTCCTTTTGGGTATAACCCTTAGCCACGAGCTGAGCCTTGTACTTTTCAATAATACCATCAGGCCTAAGCTTCTTCTTGAATACCCATTTGCATCCTATAGGTTTGCACCCATAAGGACAATCAGTTATCTCCCAAGTTTCATTCGCCAAGATGGAATCCATCTCGCTACGAACTGCTTCCTTCCAGTAGTCAGCATCTTCAGATGCATAGGCCTCTGAAATAGAACTGGGAGTGTCATCTATGAGATACACAAGAAAATCATCACCAAAGGACTTTGCAGTCCTCTGTCTCTTGCTCCTAGTAGGAACTTCATTGTTCTCCTCCACAGGACTTTCAAAGTGTTCCATCGAAATGGCAGGTTCGGTAATTGTAACTGGTTCCTGATTCGATGAACTAGGCATCTCCTGATTAGATGAGGTAGCCATATCCTTCATGGGAAAGATATCTTCAAATAAAGTCGCATCATTCGACTCCATGATCGTACTGACATGCATGTCATGAAGGAAATATGCCCTAGAGGCAATAATAAAGTTATTATTTATTTCCTTATTTCATGATAAATGTTTATTATTCATGCTAGAATTGTATTAACCGGAAACATAATACATGTGTGAGTACATAGACAAACAGAGTGTCACTAGTATGCCTCTACTTGACTAGCTCGTTGATCAAAGATGGTTATGTTTCCTAGCCATAGACATGAGTTGTCATTTGATTAACATGATCACATCATTAGGAGAATGATGTGATTGACTTGACCCATTCCGTTAGCTTAGCACTCGATCGTTTAGTATGTTGCTATTGCTTTCTTCATGACTTATACATATTCCTATGACTATGAGATTATGCAACTCCCGTTTACCGGAGGAACACTTTGTGTGCTACCAAACGTCACAACGTAACTGGGTGATTATAAAGGTGCTCTACAGGTGTCTCCGAAGGTACTTGTTGGGTTGGCGTATTTCGAGATTAGGATTTTTCACTCCGATTGTCGGAGAGGTATCTCTGGGCCCTCTCAGTAATGCACATCACTTAAGCCTTGCAAGCAATGCAACTAATGAGTTAGTTGCGAGATGATGTATTACGGAGCGAGTAAAGAGACTTGCCGGTAACGAGGTTGAACTAGGTATTGAGATACCGATGATCGAATCTCGGACAAGTAACATACTGATGACAAAGGGCACAATGTATGTTGTTATGCGGTCTGACCGATAAAGATCTTCGTAGAATATGTAGGAGCCAATATGAGCATCCAGGTTCCGCTATTGGTTATTGACCGGAGACGTGTCTCGGTCATATCTACATTGTTCTCGAACCCGTAGGGTCCGCACGCTTAACGTTATGATGACAGTTTCATTATGAGTTTATATGTTTTGATGTACCGAAGGTTTTTTGGAGTCCCGGATGTGATCACGGACATGACCAGGAGTCTCGAAATGCTCGAGACATAAAGATTGATATATTGGAAGCCTATATTTGGATATCAGAATCATTCCGGGTGAAATCGGGATTTTACCGGAGTACGGGGGGGGGGGGGGGGGGGGGGGGGGGGGGGGGGGGGGGGGGGGGGGGGTTACCGGAACCCCCCCGGGGGTTAATGGGCCTTCATGGGCCCTAAGGGAGAAGAGGCACTACTGGAATCAGCTAGTTTGCCATCTGCCAGTTCTTTGCCGTCTGCTAGCGGACGGCAAAGAAGCTCTTTGCCATCAGCTTCCAAAAAGCAGACGACAAAGAACTGGCTGATGGCAAAGACCAAGTTTGCCATCAGCCAGTTCTTTGCCGTCCGCTAGCGGACGGCAAAGATTCTTTGCCGTCGGCTAGCGGATGGCAAAGAGGGAGGGGCCCCACTGACGAACTGCAAAAAAAACCTAACGGGCCCCCTCTTTGCCTAGCGGACGGCAAAGAGAAAGAAGGCGGACGGCAAAGAGGGAGGCCCCACGTAACGTTAACGGGGCCGCGCCCCACACCCCCCTCTCTCTCTCTTTCTCTCCCACCTCTCGCCACCCCGTCGCACCACGCCCCACCGCCGCCCCAGCGCCCCCGCCGCCGCCCCGGCGCCCCCCCGCCCCGTCGCCCCCGCCGCCCCCGCCGCCCTGCCGTCTGGGCGCCGGCACCTCCGCGCCCCGCCACCCCGGTCGGGCCCGGCGCCGCCGCCCCAGGCCGCCCCGCCCCGCTCCTCCCGCCGCCCCAGGCCGCACCGCCCCCCTCCTCCACACTGCAGGTGAGCTTCTTCCTTTTTTTCTTTATTTTTTTTCTGTTTTTTTAGTTTTAGGTTTATGTTTAATTTAGATTTAGATTTAGTTTTAGGATTAGTTTTTAGGTTTATAGGTTTAGTTTTAGTTTAGTTTTAGGTTTAGATTTAGTTTTTTTCTTTTTCTGTTTTTTAGTTTTAGGTTTAGGTTTAGTTTAGTTTTAGGAAAGAAGAAAAAGAGAAAAAGAAGAGATCTGGAGAAGAAGAAGAAGAAGAAGAAGAAGAGGAGGAGGAGAAGAAAAAAGAAGAAGAGGAAGAAGAAGAAGAAAAAAGAGGAGAGGAGGAGAAGAGGAAGAGGAAAAAGGAAAGGAGGAAGAAGAAGAAGAAAAAAGAGGAGAGGAGGAGAAGAAGAAGAGGAAAAAGGAAAGGAGGAAGAAGAAGAAGAAGAAGAAGGAAAAAAAGGAAGAAAAGGAAAAAGAGGAAGAAGAAGAAAAGGAAAAAAAACCCGACCCGACACGGTACCCTGACCCCGACCCGGCACCCTGACACGACACCCCGACCCCGAGACCCCGACCCCGACACCCCGACTCCGACCCCGAGCCCGACCCCGACCCCGACACCCCGACCCCCCGAGCCTGACCCGACACCGACCGACCCCACCCCGACCCCGACCCGACCACCGACCCGACCCGCACCCCGACACGACACCCCGACCCCGACCCCGACCCCGACCCCGACACCCCACCCCGACCCCCACCCGCACCCCACCCGACCCGACACACCGACCCCGACCCGCACCCCGACCACACCCGACCCCAGGCCCCCGACCCAGACCCCAAGACCCCGACCCCGACACCCCGCCCCCGACCCCGACCCCGACACCCCGACCCTGACCCCGACACCACAGCCTGACCCGACACCCCGACCCCGACACCCCGACCCCCCGAGCCTGACCCGACACCCCGACCCCGAGCCTGACCCGACACCCTGACCCCGACACCACACCCCGACCCCGAAACAACACCCCGACACCGACACGGCACTACCCCGACATCGACACGACACCCCGACCCCCTGACCCGAAACAGCACCCGACCCCGACACGGCACCCCGACACCGACAGGACACCCCGACCACCGACACCTCCCGAAAAGGTGTTCTTTGGCCTTCCAGAGGCCGACGGGGTCATATATTTGTGAATTATTAGTTAGGTCATATATTTTTCGATTTTGTTATGAAAAACATCATATATAATTGTGTTGATCGTGTAGTTTTAAATGTGCAGTTGTTTCATCGCTGCGAGGTTTGGTGTTCGACGACCTCGCCGTGCGTTTGACGAGCTCCTGCCCCTTCGTTCGTGGGTGCCACAAATGGCAGCCTCCACAACGCCAAGGACAAACGTGCCCAAATGGAAGGTGTGCCACACCATCAAGGCAGCTCCAACTTATATCAGTTCGGGCGCAACTGGGTATGTGGTTTGCTTCATGATTCATGCAATTCATTCATCATGCTAGCTTGAGCCCTTTAATTACTAATTTTCATTGTTTCTCTCTTTCAGGCACGCTACAATAAGGCGGATAAGGTGCCAGAGGTGTACGACCTGTATGCCATGGCCCACACTGCCTCTTTCAAGAAAGTCAAGGCTTTCTCTCAGTCTGACCTCGATGATGCAAACAACTTCACCAACATCTCCTCCCACAACAAGCTCGTGAGATATAGAGATGAGGGGAAGGCGAGGAAAGGGGAGGACTTTAACCCGAGCCAGGGTCCCATTGATCCAGAGCTGTTGATGATATCTGGTGGCGGGAGGTCCCATGGCTCCATAGCCATTGGAGATGGACTTATCCGTTGTCCTAGCACTCTCCCGGAGATCAAGGCGCGCCAGTCGAGCTCCGCTCCTGAGATAAGGCCTCGTGAACGGCCAGTGCAACTCGCCATCAAGGTTAGTGATACGTACTCAGTTATCTTTCTCCATTACATTGTGTGCGCTTCCATCAATGATTACAAATGGTCATGTGAGTGGTGTTGCAGGCTGCTATACAGAGTGAGAGAGATAGAACGGAGAAACTTCTGGCGGAGGCGGCGGAGAGGCAGCGGGAGTTGGAGGAGAGGACGACAAAGATGATGGAGGAGGAGAGGGCACGGAATGACATGCAGGCAAGGGCCATGTACGAGCTCCTTGTGGTAAGTTTCTTCTGCAGATTAGCCAAAACATTCATGTAGTGTTTGTCTCATTACTAACTAGTATGACTGAGTTGTCAAAACCAAATGTGCAGTCTGTGTGCGAGAAGACAGGTCAGACCGCTCCGCCGATGCCAGTGATTGCTCCTGGGACCACGGTGAGTTTTATTGAATGGACATTACTTGCTAGTCTTAACATTTGAGTGTCATCATGCTAACAAGACATTGGAAATGATCTTTGGTGCAGTGTAACTCCAGACAAGCATCGCACGATCCTTCTCCAGCTACCGACACGAGCCACCCCGCTCCTACACCTCCTACATCTTGGTAACTTTATCTAGTGTTTTGCTTAACACATGCATAAAGACCTAGACTTAGCTTTATTTCCTCCAATGCTTACCATAATGACCTAGACTTAGCTTCTTCACCTCCAAAATGACTTAATAAGCTTACTGACCTCCAAAACCATCCATTTTACCTAAGTTAGCTCTAAAACGATCTGTACTTAGCTTACTTATGTCAAAAATTGCATAATTAGCTTAGTTAGCTTATAGACGATCCATTTTACCCAAGTTAGCTCTAAAATGACCCATTTTACCTAGGTTAGCTTATAAATGATCCAGTTCATCCAAGTTAGCTAAAAAATGACCCATTTTACGTAGATTAGCTCCTAAATGATCCATTTTACCTACGTTAGCTTTAAAATGACCCATTTCACCTAGGTTAACTCCAAAATGACCAATCTTACCTAGGTTATCTCATAAACGATCCATTTCAACTAATTTAGCTCATAAACGATTCATTTCACCTAGGTTACCTAAAAAACGATCCATTTCACCTAAATTAGCTCTTAAATGATCCATTTCACCTAAGTTAGCTCAAAAAGATCCATTTCAACTAAATTAGCTCATAAATGATCCATTTCACCTAAGTTAGCTCAAAAACGATCCATTTCAACTAAGTTAGCTCATAAATGATCCATTTCATCTAAGTTAGCTAAAAAAGATCCATTTCACCTTAGTTACCTGAAAAACGATCCATTTGACCTTAGTTAGCTCATAAACGACCCATTTCAACTAAGTTAGCTCATAAATGATCCATTTCACCTTAGCTAGCTCATAAACGACCCATTTCAACTTAGTTAGCTCATATATGATCCATTTCATGTAAGTTAGCTCATAAATGACATACTCTTCTTATTCTAGTCTTCTTCTTGTTCTACTCTTCTTGTTCTAGTCTTCTTCTTGTTCTACTCTTCTTGTTCTAACTTTCTTATTTTTCATTTTGCAGAGTTCATTCACTTGACGAAAGCTTGCATAGATGGAGTGCTCCTTATCCCTTTCTCTGTTTCTTTTGTATCGTTGAACTATGCATGTATCGTTGGATGAAACTATTGTAATATATATGGTTGGATGCCTCTATGTTGAACTTGTTATGTATGATGGAACTATGCATGTAATATATATGGTTGGATGATGAAGTTATGTGTTGGATATCTTATATGTTTGCTTTGTAATGGCCTTTTGAAATATATCTATATATGTCATCTATATTTGTGATGAAAATTGTTGGATTTAATAAAAAACAGATAAAAGAGCCAATATGCAGGCTCTTTGCCGTCTGGCACCGACGGCAACGGGCTCTTTGCCGTCGGCCGCGGACGGCAAAGAAGGCACGTGGCATCCAGCTGTGCTTCCTGGGAGCTGACCCGTTTGGTCAGTTTGCCTACAGTGGCAGACGGCAAAGACTTTGCCATCAGTGGCAGACGGCAAAGAACCCAAGTTTGCCGTCAGCGGCGGACGACAAAGGCCTGCCGTTAGCCACTTAGCGGACTGACAGCGCAATTATTGCCGTCCGCCTTCTTTGCTGTCTGCTGCGCTCTCTTTGCCGTCTGCGGCGGACGGCAAAGACTTTGCCATCAGTAGCAGACGGCAAAGTAGCTGTTTACTGAAGCCTACTTTGCCGGAGCCTTTTGCCGTCCGCGGCTGACGGCAAAGGCCTTTGCCGTCCGCCGTTCATGCCTTTGCCATCCGCCGTGGCAGACGGCAAAGTAGCTGATTCCTGTAGTGAGGAGGGCCGGCCAGGGCAGGCCGCGCGCCCCCTTTCCTCTTTCCCCCTTCCCCTTTCCTTCTCCAACAAGACAAGAGGGGGGAGTCCTACTCCCGGTGGGAGTAGGACTCCTCCAGGCACACCCCTAGGGGGCCGGCCGCACCTCCCCCTCCCTCCTTTATATACGGGGGCGAGGGGGCACCCCAAGACACACAAGTTGATCTTCGTGATCGTTCCTTAGCCGTGTGCGGTGCCCCCTTCCACCATATTCCACCCCGGTCATATCGTAGCGGTGCTTAGGCGAAGCCCTGCGATGGTAGAACATCAAGATCGTCACCATGCCGTCGTGTTGACAAAATCTTCCCCGACACTTTGCTGGATCGGAGTCCGGGGATCGTCATCGAGCTGAACGTGTGCAAGAACTCGAAGGTGCCGTAGTTTCGGTGCTTGATCGGTCGGGCCGTGAAGACATACGACTACATCAACCGCGTTGTTATAACGCTTCCGCTGTCGGTCTACGAGGGTACGTGGACTCTCCCCTCTCGTTGCTATGCATCACCATGATCTTGCGTGTGCGTAGGAATTTTTTTGAAATTACTACGTTCCCCAACAGTGGCATCCGAGCCAGGTTTTATGCGTTGATGTTATATGCACGAGTAGAACACAAGTGAGTTGTGGGCGATATAAGTCATACTTCTTACCATCATGTCATACTTTGGTTCGGCGGTATTGTTGGATGAAGCGGCCCGGACCGACATTACGCGTACGCTTACGCAAGACTTGTTCTACTGACGTGCTTTGCACACAGGTGGCTGGCGGGTGTCAGTTTCTCCAACTCTAGTTGAACCGAGTGTGGCTATGCCCGGTCCTTGCGAAGGTTAAAACAGCACCAACTTGACAAACTATCGTTGTGGTTTTGATGCGTAGGTAAGAACGGTTCTTGCTAAGCCCGTAGCATCCACGTAAAACTTGCAACAACAAAGTAGAGGACGTCTAACTTGTTTTTGCAGGGCATGTTGTGATGTGATATGGTCAAGACATGATGCTAAATTTTATTGTATGAGATGATCATGTTTTGTAACTGAGTTATCGGCAACTGGCAGGAGCCATATGGTTGTCGCTTTATTGTATGCAATGCAATCGCCCTGTAATGCTTTACTTTATCACTAAGCGGTAGCGATAGTCGTAGAAGCATAAGGTTAGCGAGAACGACAACGATGCTACGATGGAGATCAAGGTGTCGCGCCGGTGACGATGGTGATCATGATGGCGCTTCGGAGATGGAGATCGCAAGCACAAGATGATGATGGCCATATCATATCACTTATATTGATTGCATGTGATGTTTATCTTTTATGCATCTTATCTTGCTTTGTTTGACGGTAGCATTATAAGATGATCTCTCACTAAATTTCAAGATAAAAGTGTTCTCCCTGAGTATGCACCGTTGGCAAAGTTCGTCATGCCCAGACACCACGTGATGATCGGGTGTGATAAGCTCTACGTCCATCTACAACGGGTGCAAGCCAGTTTTGCACACGCAGAATACTCGGGTTAAAATTGACGAGCCTAGCATATGCAGATATGGCCTCGGAACACTGAGACCGAAAGGTCAAGCGTGAATCCTATAGTAGATATGATCAACATAGTGATGTTCACCATTGAAAGCTACTCCATTTCACGTGATGATCAGTTATGGTTTAGTTGATTTGGATCACGTGATCACTTAGAGGATTAGAGGGATATCTTTCTAAGTGGGAGTTCTTAAGTAATATGATTAATTGAACTTTAATTTATCATGAACTTAGTCCTGGTAGTATTAGCATATCTATGTTGTAGATCAATAGCTCGCGATGTTGCTCCCCGTTTAATTTTTATATGTTCCTAGAGAAAATTATGTTGAAAGATGTTAGTAGCAATGATGCGGATTGGATCCGTGATTTGAGGATTATCCTCATTGCTGCATAGAAGAATTATGTCCTTGATGCACCGCTATGTGACAGACCTATTGCAGGAGCAGATGCAGACGTTATGAACGTTTGGCTAGCTCAATATGATGACTACTTGATAGTTTAGTGCACCATGCTTAACGGCTTAGAATCGGGACTTCAAAGACGTTTTGAACGTCATGGACCATATGAGATGTTCCAGGAGTTGAAGTTAATATTTCAAGCAAATACCTGAGTTGAGAGATATGAAGTCTCCAACATGTTCTATAGCTAAAAGATGGAGGAGAATAGCTCAAGCAGTGAGCATGTGCTCAGATTGTCTGGGTACTACAATCGCTTGAATCAAGTGGGAGTTAATCTTCCAGATGAGATAGTGATTGACAGAATTCTCTAGTCACCATCACCAAGTTAGTAGAACTTCGTGATGAACTATAATATGCAAGGGATAACGGAAACGATTCCCAAGCTCTTCATGACACTGAAATCGACGAAGGTAAAAATCAAGAAAAATATCAAGTGTTGATGGTTGACAAGACCACTAGTTTCAAGAAAAGGGCAAAGGGAAGAAGGGGAACTTCAAGAAGAACGGAAAACAAGTTGCTGCTCAAGTGAAGAAGCCCAAGTCTGGTCCTAAGCTTGAGACTAAGTGCTTCTACTGCAAAGGGACTGGTCACTGGAAGCGGAACTGCCCCAAGTATTTGGCGGATAAGAAGGATGGCAAAGTGAACAAAGGTATATTGGATATACATGTTATTGATGTGTACTTTACTAGTGTTCGTAGCAACCCCTCGGTATTTCATACTGGTTCAGTTGCTAAGAGTAGTAACTCGAAACGGGAATTGCAGAATGAACAGAGACTAGTTAAGGGTGAAGTGACGATGTGTGTTGGAAGTGGTTCCAAGATTGATATGATCATCATCGCACACTCCCTATACTTTCGGGATTAGTGTTGAACCTAAATAAGTGTTATTTGGTGTCTGCGTTGAGCATAAATATGATTTGATCATGTTTATTGCAATACGGTTATTCATTTAAGTTAGAGAACAATTGTTGTTCTGTTTCCATGAATAAAACCTTCTATGGCCATACACCCAATGAAAATGGTTTGTTGGATCTCGATCGTAGTGATACACATATTCATAAGCCAAAAGATGCAAAGTTAATAATGATAGTGCAACTTATTTGTGGCACTGCTGTTTAGGTCATATTGGTGTAAAGCGCATGAAGAAACTCCATGCTGATGGGCTTTTGGAATCACTTGATGCTTGCGAACCATGCCTCATGGGCAAGATGACTAAGACTCCGTTCTCCGGAACAATGGAGCGGGCAACAGATTTGTTGGAAATCATACATACCGATGTATGCGGTCCAATGAGTGTTGAGGCTCATGGCGGGTATCATTGTTTTCTGACCTTCACAGATGATTTGAGCAGATATGGGTATATCTACTTGATGAAACATAAGTCTGAAACATTTGAAAAGTTCAAAGAATTCCAGAGTGAAGTGGAAAATCATTGTGACAAGAAAATGAAATTTCTATGATTTGATCGCGGAGACGAATATTTGAGTTACGAGTTTGGCCTTCAGTTAAAACAATGTGAAATAGTTTCACTACTCACGCCACCTGGAACACCATAGTGTAATGGTGTGTCCGAACATCGTAACCATACTTTATTAGATATGGTGCGATCTATGATGTCTCTTACTGATCTACCACTATCGTTTTGGGATTATGCATTAGAGACAGCTGCATTCACGTTAAAAGGGGCACCATCTAAGTCCATTGAGACGACACAATATGAACTGTGGTTTGGTAAGAAACCAAAGTTGTCGTTTCTTAAAGTTTGAGGTTGCAATGCTTATGTGAAAAAGTTTCAACCTGATAAGCTCAAACCCAAATCGGAGAAATATGTCTTCATAGGATACCCAAAGGAGACTGTTGGGTACACCTTCTATCACAGATCCGAAGGCAAGACATTCGGAGTTTCTCTCGAAAGAAGTGAGTGGGAGGAAAGTAGAACTTGATAAGGTAATTGTACCTTCTCCCGAATTGGAATGTAGTTCATCACAGAAATCAGTTCCAGTGATGCCTACACCGATTAGTGAGGAAGTTAATGATGATGATCATGAAACTTCGGATCAAGTTACTACCGAACCTCGTAGGTCAACCAGAATAAGATCCGCACCAGAGTGGTACGGTAATCCTGTTCTGGAGGTCATGATACTTGACTATGAGGAACCTACGAACTATGAGGAAGCGATGATGAGCCCAGATTCCGCGAAATGGCTTGAGGCCATGAAATCCGAGATATGATCCATGAATCAGAACAAAGTATGAACTTTGATTGACTTGCCCGATGATTGGTGAGCCATTGAGATTAAATGGATCTTCAAGAGGAAGACGGACGCTGATAGTAGTGTTACTATCACAAAGCTAGAATTGTCGCAAAAAGGTTTTCGACAAGTTCAAGGTGTTGACTACGATGAGAGTTTCTCACTCGTATCTATGCTTAAGTCTGTCCGAATCATGTTAGCAATTGCCGCATTTTATGAAATCTGGCAAATGGATAAACAAAACTGCATTCCTTAATGGATTTATTAAAGAAGAGTTGTATATGATGCAACCAGAAGGTTTTGTCAATCCTAAAGGTGCTAACAAAATATGCAAGCTCCAGCGATCCATCTATGGACTGGTGCAAGCATCTCGGAGTTGGAATATACGCTTTGATAAGTTGATCAAAGCATATAGTTTTATACAGACTTGCGGTGAAGCCTGTATTTACAAGAAAGTGAGTGGGAGCACTACAACATTTCTAATAAGTACATGTGAATGACATATTGTTGATTGGAAATAATGTAGAATTATTCTGCAAAGCATAAAGGAGTGTTTGAAATGAGTTTTTCAAAGAAAGACCTCGGTGAAGCTGCTTACAATTGAGCATCAAGATCTATAGAGATAGATCAAAACGCTTGATAATTTTTTTCAATGAGTACATACCTTGACAAGATTTTGAAGTAGTTCAAAATGGAACAGCCAAAGAAAGAGTTCTTACCTGTGTTACAAGGAGTGAAATTGAGTAAGACTCAAAACCCGACCACGGCAGAAGATAGAAAGAGAATGAAAGTCATTCCCTATGCATCAGCCATAGGTTCTAGAAAGTATGCCATGCTGTATACCAGATCTATTGTATACCCTACCACTGAGTTTGGCAAGGGAGTACAATAGTCATCCAGGAGTAGATAACTGGACAATGGTCAAAATTATCATTAGTGGAATAAGGATATGTTTCTCGATTATGGAGGTGAAAAAAGGTTCGTCGTAAAGGGTTACGTCGATGCAAGTTTTTGACACTGATCCAGATGACTCTAAGTCTCAATCTGGATACATATTGAAAGTGGGAGCTATTAGCTAGAGTAGCTCAGTGCAGAGCATTGTAGACATAGAATTTGCAAAATACTTACGGATCTGAATATGACAGACCCGTTGACTAAAATTATCTCACAAGCAAAACATGATCACACCTTAGTACTCTTTGGGTGTTAACATAGCGATGTGAACTAGATTACTGAATCTAGTAAACCCTTTGGGTGTTGGTCACATATCGATGTGAACTATGGGTGTTAACCACATAAAGATGTGAACTATTGATGTTAAATCACATGGCGATGTGATCTAGATTATTGACTCTATTGCAAGTGGGAGACTGAAGGAAATATGCCCTAGAGGCAATAATAAAGTTATTATTTATTTCCTTATTTCATGATAAATGTTTATTATTCATGCTAGAATTTTATTAACCGGAAACATAATACATGTGTGAGTACATAGACAAACAGAGTGTCACTAGTATGCCTCTACTTGACTAGCTCGTTGATCAAAGATGGTTATGTTTCCTAGCCATAGACATGAGTTGTCATTTGATTAACGGGATCACATCATTAGGAGAATGATGTGATTGACTTGACCCATTCCGTTAGCTTAGCACTCGATCGTTTAGTATGTTGCTATTGCTTTCTTCATGACTTATACATGTTCCTATGACTATGAGATTATGCAACTCCCGTTTACCGGAGGAACACTTTGTGTGCTACCAAACGTCACAACATAACTGGGTGATTATAAAGGTGCTCTACAGGTGTCTCCGAAGGTACTTGTTGGTTTGGCGTATTTCGAGATTAGGATTTGTCACTCCGATTGTCGGAGAGGTATCTCTGGGCCCTCTCGGTAATGCACATCACTTAAGCCTTGCAAGCAATGCAACTAATGAGTTAGTTGCGAGATGTTGTATTACGGAACGAGTAAAGAGACTTTCCGGTAATGAGATTGAACTAGGTATTGAGATACCGGCGATCGAATCTCGGGCAAGTAACATACCGATGACAAAGGGAACAACATATGTTGTTATGCGGTCTGACCGATAAAGATCTTCGTAGAATATTTAGGAGCCAATATGAGCATCCAGGTTCCGCTATTAGTTATTGACCGGAGACGTGTCTCGGTCATGCCTACATTGTTCTCGAACCCGTAGGGTCCGCACGCTTAACGTTACGATGACAGTTTCATTATGAGTTTATATGTTTTGATGTACCGAAGGTTGTTCGGAGTCCCGGATGTGATCACGGACATGACGAGGAGTCTCGAAATGGTCAAGACATAAAGATTGATATAGTGGAAGCCTATATTTGGATATCGGAATCATTCCGGGTGAAATCAGGATTTTACCGGAGTACCGGGGGGTTACCGGAACCCCCCTGGGGTTAATGGGCCTTCATGGGCCCTAAGGGAGAAGAGGAGGGCCGGCCAGGGCAGGCCACGCACCCCTCCCCCCTAGTCCAAATAGGACAAGGAAGGGGGGGGCACCCCCCTTTCCTCTGTCCCCCTTCCACTTTCCTTCTCCAACAAGGCAAGAGGGGGGAGTCCTACTCCCGGGGGAGTAGGACTCCTCCAGGCGCACCCCTACTGGGCCGGCCGCACATCCCCCTCCCTCCTTTATATACGGGGGTGAGGGGGCACCCCAAGTGTCGGTGTACTAGAGTAGGGGTACCCTAGTATCCCGAACTTGTGCACGGGCAGTCGCAGCATCCCGCGGCAAGGCTTGCCGGGTGACCGCCAAGGTCCTCCGTGGTTCCTTTGGAGCCATTCAAGGACAAAGTATCCAAGCCAAGGACACAAGACCCCGGCAAGAGGAGCTTGCCGGGAAGGCCAACCAAGGCATCTCAAGGAACTTGCTGCGACGCGCCACGCGTCCCGGCAAGGCCCGGTGAGCGACAAGCTCCCGGACGCGACAAGACAACGACCGCGGCAAGGCGCTTGCCGCGGCAAGCCACCACTCTATGCCCGCGCTCTAGCACATCCACCAACGTGTCGCTCTGGGACCCTTCCAGGCGTACGTGGCGGGAGGCTGTGCAGCCAGCGGTGCGCGGTGGCAAGCGGCGCTGACAAGATTGCCATCGTGGCGAGCGGTGGCGTCCCTGACGGTCCCTTTTGCACTATTTAGGCGACATAGACGGGCATTTAATGCCCTGGTCCCCTGCCGTCAGGGTTAGGCATTATACACTGTAGCAGGTAGCTGTACCAACCGCAACACCTTTCCATTTTTACCCTTGTCTACGTTGCCACCTGTCGGTGACCCCTTGAGCATATAAAAGGAGGCCCATGCGCAACGTAGAGGGGGAGGAGGGGAGAGGAAGAGAACACTCACGCTCGGTCTCGTTAGCTGCTGGGGTGTACTGTAGCACTCCACGCTCCCGAGCAAGAACTCAATACAAACCACAAAGCAGGAGTAGGGTTTTACGCATCCGTGCGGCCCGAACCTGGGTAAACTGCTCGTGTGCTTTGCCTCGATCCGCTCTTCGTGCGACCCTCGCCCCCGTCGAACCGAAAGGGACTCGGTCCGCCGGTCCCATAGGTGCTCGTGGATTAGTCCCCCGACATCTTTGGCACGCCAGGTAGGGGTCTCGAGGTTGTGTGAACCAGATCCGACGTTCACACGAGCTAGATCTTCATCATCTTCATCGACATGCCGCCGAAGAAGAAGGCTTCAGAGGCGGCTGCTCCGTCCGCGCCGAACCCACCACCGCCGGAGCAAACGGCTGATGGGGCAGACTCCGGCGGAAGAACGGGCATCGATGAGGGAGCTCACGGTGCTGCCAGGTCCAAGGACAAGGCTGCGCTGCCCATCGGCGGCGTAGCCGGCTCCCACAACGACCGGGCGCACTCCAAGACCTCGACGTCCGTACATGCACCGCGCCCATCTCAGGAGGCGCGGGACCGGCAGCGTCATGGTACTCACGGTACCATGCGTTTGCTGGACCAAGATCGAGCTGGTGGATCTCAGAGTGCTCAAGACCAGCATGCACGCCAACATGCTGGCACGAGCGAGGCACGGTCGCCTGGACGGGATACTGCTCCTTCTAACATAGTTAGAAGTCCGAGCATATCCCTCTCCTCGCACCGTTCGCCACCGCCACCCGCCACTACAGCAGAAGCTTTGGCGCGAGCTCAACTGCTCCTGGACTACCCTCCAACGGCAGACAAGATCGACGACTGGAGGGCCACCATTCAGAGTCTCATCGGCTTCGCCAACGGCGACACTCAACGGCGGCCGAGCACGTCGCAGCCGCGGCAAGTCAGCCAGGCACGAGCCGGTGGCAACAAGACCGGTGGGGGTGCAACCACTGTGCACTCTCCGCCCCGAAGGCCAAGATCGCCGACTCGCCGGATCCACCTCGACAGCGACTCCACCGTGTCATCAGATCCACGAGCTCATCGCGATCAGCGCCAAGTTCTTCACGAACGACAGCAAGAAGACGCTTGTACTCGCATCGAGCGCCGAAGAGAAGCGCGACGTCAATCGGACCAGCGCGCCGGGCCCTCTGTCGACATGCATGCGCCAGGGGAACCAGGCGACTTGCCGTACGCGGTAGGTTGCCCTGCGTTTACTCGTGAGCTGCGGCAAGTCCAGTGGCCCAGCACGAAGAATTTCAAGCCAGACGTACCAGAGAAGTACGACGGCAAGTCGCATCCGTCGGAGTTCCTCAGCATCTACACCATCACGGTGCAGGCTGCCGGGGGGCGGGACGACAAGATCCTTGCCAACTACTTCCCGCTGGTGCTCAAGCCCAATGTCAGGTCCTGGCTCATGCACTTGCTGGACAACTCCATATCCTCCTGGGCAGACCTATGCCATCAGTTTGTCGGCGCCTTTACAGGCGGCCACAAACCTCATGGCCAAGAGAGTGACCTTCATCTGCTTGCCCAGAAGGAAGGAGAGCCCCTGCGCAAGTACATCCAGAGATTCAGCCGTGTACAACACAACATCCCAGATGTCCACCCTGCCGCGGTCATCAGCACGTTCCATCAGAACGTGCGTAACCGCAGGATGCGGGAGGAGATGGCGATGTGCAAGATCAGAGACGTCAGTGAGCTGTATGCCCTGGCCGACAAGTGTGCATGTGCTGAGGAAGGGAGGAAACTCCCTGGAGAGAATACAGGAGCAGGAGGATCTGACAGCGAGGATGCTGCCCCGGCAAAGAAAAACCAGCGGCGGAACAACAGGAAGAAAAAAGGCAAAGATGTGCTAGTCATTGAGCAGTCCGGCAACGAAGGTGGCGCCAAGAAAGCCAAAGCTGGTAGCTCCGGCAAGGAGATTGCCGCATGCACCAACTGCCAGACTGTGGCGGTTGCCGACAAGCAGGACGGCACCGACAAGCAGTACTGCAAGATCCACCGCACCAAGGGCCATGACCTCCAGAGCTGCAAGAAGGTCGAGCAGCTTGTCCAGCAGCAAAAGGCTGAATACGAGCGACACGACAAGGAGAGGGCCCAAGGAGGCGCTGGAGAATCCGGCAAGAAGCGCGCCGGCCGGGGAGGACGCCGCGGCAAGGCCAAGCAGCGGCAAGGAGACAGACCTCCCCGCGGCCGCGACAAGGATGAAGATGATGACGACGACGAAGACATGGATGGTGTCGAGACCAGTGAGCAGGAGTTCCAGAAAGCCACAGAGGTCTTGTGTGTTGACGGCGGTGCTTCTCTGCATACTTCGCACCGCCAACTCAAGCAGTGGGTGCGGGAAGTCAATGCGGCGGAACCACTTGTCGAGTCACGCAAGCTTCTGAAATGGTCCAGCACGCCTATCATCTTTGATATTGAGGACCACCCTGATCTCACAACTGCGGTCGGGTGCTTGCCGATGTTGGTTTCACCAACTATCCGCAACCTCAAGGTCACTAAGATGCTAGTTGACGGCGGGGCCGGCTTGAACCTGATCTCCTCCGCTGTACTCCAGAAACTCCAGATCCCTGATAGCGAGCTTGAAGAGACCGGCACATTCCAAGGAATCAACCCGGGAAGGAGCAAGCCGAAGGGGAAGGTCATGTTGCCAGTAACATTTGGCAGCGAGGTGAACTTCAGGACTGAGAGGGTCACTTTTGACGTTGCCGATTTTCCATTGCCTTACAATGGGATACTCGGCCGTCCAGAACTCGCCAAGTTCATGGCAGCCTCTCACTACGCATACAACATGCTAAAGATGCCAGGCCCGATAAGCGTCATCTCTGTCCCTGGCGACAAGAAGGATGCTCTTATCTGCGCCGACAAGATCTACCGGGAAGCGGTAGCCGCAATAGATCGCAAGTCACCTGCCGTTGAAGCTCCCGGGGGGAAGAAGAAGACCAAGTCCGGCAAGAGTTCTGATGCCCACTCCGGCAAGCGCACCTCTTCGGAGTGCTGCGCTGCCGTCGAGGACGCACCATCGAGCTCCACCGGCAAGTGTAAGAAGACAATGGCAGCTCTGCCAGAGTCCAAGAAGGTGTCCGCCAAGGAGGACGGCACTGGTGGTACCTTCACCATCAGTGCCACTCTCGACCCTAAATAGGAAAGCGCGCTCATTTCTTTCCTGTGGGCGAACGTCGACGTGTTTGCGTGGCAACTGTCTGACATCCCCGGTGTACCCAGGAAAGTAATTGAGCACCATCTTGCCGTTTGTCCTCATGCGCGGCCCGTCAAGCAGAAGGTCAGGAAGCAAGCAGTGGAGCACCAAGAATTCATCGCAGAAGAGATCAAGAAGTTGGAAGCAGCAGGCCTTGTCAGAGGAGTGCTCCATCCTACGTGGTTGGCCAATCCTGTAGTCGTGCGCAAGGCGAACGGGAAATGGAGACTTTGTATCGACTTTACCGATGTTAACAAAGCTTGTCCCAAAGACCCATTTCCTTTGCCGCGCATTGACCAGATTGTTGACTCCACGGCCGGATGTGACTTGCTTTCATTTCTTGACGCATTCTCAGGGTACCATCAGATCTTCATGGCAGAAGAGGATGAGGAGAAGACCGCATTCATCACTCCATGTGGCACGTACTGTTTCATACGGATGCCTTTCAGTTTAAAAAATGCTGGTTCAACATTTGCAAGGGTAGTCCATGTCGCTCTTGAGCCACAAATACACAGAAATATGGAAGCCTACATGGATGACATAGTGGTCAAGATCAAGGACAAGGCAACTCTGATTCAAGATTTATACGAGACCTTTGCAAATCTACGCAAGATCAGCCTCAAGCTCAACCCCGAGAAGTGTGTGTTTGGAGTCCCCTCCGGCAAGCTTCTCGGGTTCTTCGTGTCTCAGCGGGGAATCGAAGCCAATCCCGACAAGATCAAGGCCATTGAGCAGATTGAAGCACCAAAGCGCGTCAAGGATGTACAAAGACTTGCCGGTTGCGTGGCTGCTCTCAGCAGGTTTATCTCTAGGTCTGCTGAGCGCGCCCTGCCTTTTTCAAAATATTGAAAAAGGCAGGTCCAATGAAATGGACTCCGGAAGCGGAGGCTGCTCTGCAAGACTTGAAGAGATACCTGTCCTCCACTCCAACACTTGTCGCACCTAAGACACAAGAGAAGTTGCTGCTGTATATAGCAGCAACCAATCAAGTGGTTAGTGCTGCACTAGTAGCAGAGAGGGAGGCAGATGACGAGCCAGCAACCACGGCAGGCGCATCCAGCGACAAGCAGGGGGCTTCCCCGACAAGCTCTGGTCCCGACAAGGATGGATCTGCGCAGACGCGCGAGGAGATACAGAAGAGAATGGTACAGCGCCCAGTTTACTTTGTCAGTTCCCTTCTGCAGGGGGCTAGGTCAAGGTACTCTGGCGTGCAGAAATTGCTTTTCGGCCTTCTCATGGCCTCGAGAAAGCTGCGCCATTACTTTCAAGCACATGAGATCACAGTTGTCACTCGTTTTCCGCTGAAGAGGATACTACAGAATCCAGAAGCGACAGGCAGGATTGTTGAGTGGGCACTGGAACTGTCAAGCTTTGGCCTCAAGTTTGGGAGTACTTCAACTATCCAAAGCAGAGCATTGGCAGAATTCATAGCAGAATGGACGCCAACACCAGATGAAGAAATTCCAGAAACGAGCATCCCCGTCGAGGAAGCAAGCAAAGAGTGGCTGATGTACTTTGATGGTGCCTTTTCGCTGCAAGGCGCCGGCGCTGGCGTGCTGCTTGTCGCACCCACCGGAGAGCACCTCAAGTACGTAGTCCAGATGCACTTTCCCAAGGAGCAAGCAACAAACAATACTGCAGAGTATGAAGGCTTGCTTGCCGGTCTTAGGATCGCGGCAGACCTTGGGATCAAGAAGCTCATTGTCAGGGGTGACTCGCAGCTTGTCGTCCGCCAAGTGAACAAGAGCTATCAGAGTCCGTTGATGGAAGCCTACGTCGACGAAGTGAGAAAGCTAGAAGAGCACTTTGACGGCCTACAGATGGAGCATGTTCCAAGAGCTCAGAACACCATTGCCGATGGCCTATCAAAGTGCGCCGCACTTAAGTTACCTGTGGAACCATGGATCTTTGTGCTCAAGCTGACTCAACCGTCTGTAACGCCATCAACTGGACAGAGCAAGAAGAGGAAGTTGATTTCTGGTGACTATTTTCCGGCAGAGCTTCCCGAAGCCGCCGCCAAGAAGGTCCCCAAGATCAACGCCAAGAGCGCTGAGGAGTAGTCTGCTCCGGCAAGCCCTAGGGTTTGTTCCGTTGAAGCAGAAGCTCCCGACAAGTTTTGCTCCGG
>NC_053023.1:691071910-691279210 GCF_003073215.2 Triticum urartu | reverse complement strand
GAATTCACATTTTATCACGTTCTGGTGATTTTTAACAATTGTTTTCGTGAGCACAAAGTTTCTGTATTTTTCATTAAGATCGAACAACTATCACCCAAGAAGATCCTATCGGTCTTACTTGGCACAAACACTAATTAAAATATAAAAAACACAATCATACCAGAGACATAATTGTGTAAACACTCAAGAACAGAAAGAAAAAAGCAAAAATAAATTTTATTCATTGGGTTGTCTGCCAACAAGCGCTATAGTTTTACGCCCTTAGCTAGGCATAAAGCAAGGATCTATGTTTTGTCATCTTCGGTTCTAGATCCATAAGATGCCCTCATGATTGATTCATAAGGTGGCCTAACTTTTTTTATAGGAAAGTGTTCCATCCCTTTCCTCAAAGGAAATTGGAAATTAATATTGCCTTCTTTCATATCTCTCACGACACTGATAGTGCGTAAATACGGTTTACCAAGAATAATTGGGAAAGACGGGTTGCAATCAATATCAAGAACAATAAAATATATGGGCACATAAATCCTATTTGCAATAATAAGAAAATCATTAATTCTTCCCATAGGCTTTTTAATAGTAGAATCCGCCAAGTGCAAACTCAGATGACATTCTTCAATATTGGTAAGACCAAGCACATCACATAAAGATTTCGTAATAGTAGAAACACTAGCACCCAAGTCACACAAAGCAAAACACTCATAATTTTTAATCTTGACTGTGATAGTAGGTTCCCACTCATCATGCAATTTTCCAGGAATTGAAACTTCTAATCCCAATTTTTCTTCCAAAGCTTTCATCATAGCATCAACAATATGTTTAGTAAAAGCTTTGTTTTGTTCATAAGCCTGGGATGAATTCAACATGGATTGCAACAAAGAAATACAATCAATCAAAGATCAACTATCATAATTAAAGTCTTTGTAATAAAAAATAGTGGGTGCATCACTAGCTAAAGTTTTGACCTCTCCAAACCCACTTTCATCAATTTTCTCAACAAGATTTTCACCCTCCGAAATATTGGGACGCCTTCTACCTAAAGTTGACTCTTCTACAGTGCCCTTTTCGTCATTCTTAACTTTACTAAACAAGGAATCAATGGAAGTAACACCAATCATTTTAAGATCTTCATCACTTTTGCAAGAATAATCACTAGAAAAAGTTTTTTTCTAAAACTTCTCTTTTAGCTCTAAGCATAGCAGTTCTTTTCTTACTTTCATCCGTAGAGACATAAAGAGCTTTAATTGATTCATCTACTTTAGGCACAAAAAATTTCATCTTGAGATTTTCCACATCATGATCAATTCTATCAACACTTCTAGACAAATCATCAATCTTGTTTAATTTTTCTTCTATGGAAGTGTTAAAAACTTTTTGTTTGTTGATAAATTCTTTAATATTATTCTCAAGATCAGAGGTGTTCCTATTATTATTGTATGATTGATTTACATAGGAATTACCATAATTATTAGAGGAATTACTAGGAAAGGCCTAGGATTTAAATTTCCTCTAGGAGCATTGTTGTTGAAATTGTTGCGAGAAATAAAATTCACATCAATGGTATCACTATTTTGCTCAATCAAAGTGGACAAAGTCATATCATTAAAATCAATAGGAGCACATTTACTAGCAACCAATTTCATAAGAGCATCAACTTTATCATTCAAAGAAGAAATTTCTTCGACCGAATTAACTTTTTTACTAGTAGGAGCCCTTTCGGTATGCCATTGTGAAAATTTTACCATGATATTATCAAGCAATTTTGTGGCTTCACCCAAAGTAATTTACATAAAAGTTCCACCCGTAGCGGAATCTAAAAGATTACGAGAAACAAAATTCAGCCCCACATAAAATTTTTGTATGATCATCCAAAGATTTAACCCATTAGTTGGGCAATTCCTTAGCATCATTTTCATCCTTTCCCAAGATTGTGCAACATGTTCGTGTTCAAGTTGCTTGAAATTCATGATCTGGGTTCTAAGGGAAATATTTTTTGTGGGCGGAAAATACTTGGTGGTAAAAGCACCTTTGCACTTGTTCCAAGAATCGATACTATTGCGAGGCAAAGAAGAGAACCAAATTTTTGCAGAATCACACAAAGAAAATGGAAATAATTTCATCTTGACCACATCATTGTCTACTTCTTTTTTTGTGTATCGCATAACCACGAAGGTATTAAGATGGGACGCGGCATCCTCATTAGGAGTACCGGAAAATTGGTCTTTCATAACAAGATTCAGCAAAGCAGTATTAATATCACAAGTCTCCGCACTAGTAGCAGGAGGAGCAAGCGGACTGCCGATAAAATCATTGTTGTTGATATTTGAGAAATCACATAACTTGGTGTTCTCTTGAGTCATGATGACCACACAACAAGATTGCACTCAAAAACAGATCCGGCAAGGAAACGGCTAACGGAAAAAGAGAGGCGAATAAAACGACAAATTTTTGTGAAGTGGAGGAGAGGAAACGAGAGGCAAATGGCAAATAATGTAAATTGCGAGGAGATGAGATTTGTGATTAGGAACCTAGTTATGTTGAAGATCCTCCCCGACAACGGCGCCAGAAATTCTGCTTGTTGATCACTGGAACTATGTCGGTATTTCCCGCAAGAGGAGAGGATGATGTAGCACAGCAACGGCAGGTATTTCCCTCAGTTATGAAACCAAGGTATCGAACCAGTAGGAGAACCAAGTAATCAAAATGTAAGCAGCACCTGCACACAAATAACATAACCTCGCAATCCGACGTGTTAAAGGGGTTGTCAATCCCTTCTAGGGTAAGACGCCTCAAGATAGGCAAACGTACGTGAGGTAAATTGCAATAGATTGAAATAATAGATCGCAAATAAATAAAAGTGCAGCAAGATATTTTTGTATTTTTTTAGTTTAATAGATCTGAATAAAAACGCAAAGGAAAAGTAGATCACAAGGAAAATATATAAGAAATAAGACCCGGGGGGCGTAGGTTTCACTAGTGGCTTCTCTGGAGAAAAATAGCAAACGGTGGGTAAAAAAATTACTGTTGGGCAATTGATAGAATTCAAATAGTCATGATGCTATCCAGGCAATGATCATTACATAGGCATCACGTCCAAGATTAGTAGACCGACTCCTGCCTGCATCTACTACTATTACTCCACACATCGACCGCTATCCAGCATGCATCTAGTGTATTAAGTTCATGGAAAAACGGAGTAATGCAATAGGAACGATGACATGATGTAGACAAGATATGTTTATCTATAAGGGGTAGATATAGATCTCGTATTTTTATCCTTAGTAGCAATGATACATATGTGTCTGTTCGCCTTCTGTCACTGGGATCAAGCACCATAAGATCGAACCCACTACCGGGAACCTCTTCCCATTGCAACATAAATAGATCAAGTTGGCCAAACAAAACCCAAATACCGGAGAAGAAATACGAGGCTATAAGAGATCATGCATATAAGAGATCAAAGAAACTCAAATAACTTTCATGAATATAAAAAGGTATAACTGATCATAAACTCGAAGTACATCAGATCCCAACAAACACACCGCAAAAGAGTTACATCATATGGATCTCCAAGAGACCATTGTACTGAGAATCAGTGAGAGAGAGAGAGAGAAAGCCATCTAGCTACTAACTACGGACCCGAAGGTCTACAAAGAACTACTCACGCATCATCGGAGAGGCACCAATGGAAGTGGTGAACCCCTCCGTGATGGTGTCTAGATTCAATCTGGTGGTTCTGGACTCTGCGGTGGCTGGATGAATATTTCGTCGACTACCCTAGGGTTTTTGGATTCTTGGTGTATTTATAGAGCAAAGAGGCGGTTCGGGGGGCACCCGAGGTGGGCACAACCCACCAGGGCGCGCCTAGGCGTCCTATATATGTTAATGCACGCATGCTAAATTAGTTGAGTCACCATATTTCATCATGCATTTCAAATTCTTCATATTATATGTTAAATGCATGTATGAATTACAAGATATAGGGGGAGATCTCCATGATTCTACTCTTCAAGTGTGCATTGCTTCAAAAGCAATTCCTCACTATGCACAACTTCAGGGGGAGTTCTTCTATATCTTGCAATCAAATTCCTCAATATTAGTATTTATACTTCATAAGTTTTATCCCCGTTGAAAACTTAACCTATATTGTCATCAATCACCAAATAAGGGGAGATTGTAAGTGCATCTGGTGCCCCTTAGTGATTTTGGTGTATTGAAGACTTATAGGTTAAGGTACTAATGTGTTTGTGAGTGTACATAGGACTATAAGTCCATGATGAGTTTGATATTTATAGAGAAAGTCGACCCCTAAAAATGAATGTCTTCGACTGAAGACTTCGGATTTCTGAAGACTTTGAAAGTGAAGAAATTGGTGTGACCATGAAGACTTGGTATTCATACAAGGAACATGAAGCGTGAAGACTTTTGTTTTCGTAGTTTCATTTTCTCTTTCTTGATTCATATGAAACATCGTACTGTTAAAGGGGGTTGAGGAAAAACTAAGGAAAACTTTCCAAGTGGTGCTCATCTCAAAATCCTACACCTACCAATCCCTTCGAGTGAAGCCATTGGAAATATCATGCAACTCAGTCAATTTCTTCAGTGACAGAGACGAAGTTCTTCTGGTCTCTGAGGAATTTGTTCTGACTGAGGAGTTAGGAATTCGCCAGTGCGGATTGCCTACAAGTGAGGAACATGATAGCCCTGAGGAATTTGATAGTCAAATTTCCGACCGTTGTTGTGCTACGCGCCAGCTGTCCCAAAATATCTACCCACCTAACGGTCATATCATTGAAGGGCATTTATGTCTTATCATGTCGGGCTGCCCCCTAGGCTATAAATAGCCGCCCCCTACAACCACTAGCTAGTTGGCTGCTCCGAGAGAAACTGACACTTGTCATTTGAGAGCATCCCATCCTCCGAGGACTTTGAGCGAAAATCATCAAGTGAGGAAAACCCAAACCCAAACACCTACAAACCCAAAGTGATTAACCGATGGACCTTTTCACCTAGTTGTCATAGCCCAGCCCAGAGCTACACCCCCAACACCGTCATGGCCCAACCCACCCCAAGATTCCCTCTGTGTCGGCTTGGCGTGGCCGTTTCCCCCCTCCGGGACACGGCGGCAATGACGCCCATGAGGGGGGCACACCCCGGAGCCGTGTGTCGGGTGCCTGCGCCTGCCTCCATGCTTCCACAACCATAGGAGGGCCCACCGCAACAACTGGCGGCATTGCTACCCCCCCCCCAGGTACCCCGTCCCGTCTAACCCTGACACAGATGACCGCCGGGTCTAGCCCTTTGACTTTCGCCGCACGGGGTTTGATCGGTGGACGTTTTCACCTGGTTTTCATAGCCCAGCCCATAGCTACACCCCCAACACCGTCCCGGCCCAACCCACCCCAAGATTCCCTCTGTGTCGGCTCGGCGAGGCCGTTTCCCCCCTCCGGGACATGGCGGCAGAGACGCCCGTGAGGGGGGCACACCCCGGAGCCGTGTGCCGGGTGCCTGTGCCTGCCACCATTCTTCCACAACCGTAGGAGGGCCCACCGCAACACCTGGCAGCATTGCTACCCCCCAGGTACCCCGTCTCGTCTAACCCTGACACACCTGACCGCCGGATTCGCCAGACAGGGTTTGACCGATGGACCTTTTCACCTGGTTGTCATAGCCCAGCCCATAGCTACACCCCCAACACCGTCCCGGCCCAACCCACCCCAAGATTCCCTCTGTGTCGGCCCGACGTGGCCATTTCCCCCCTCCAGGACACGGCGGCAGCGATGCCCGTGAGGAGGGCACACCCCGGAGCCGCGTGTCGGGTGCCTACGCCTGCCACCATGCTTCCACAGCCGTAGGAGGGCCCACCGCAACACCTGGCGGCATTGCTACCCCCCAGGTACACCGTCCCGTATAACCCTGACACAGACGACCGCCGGGACTATCCCTTTGACTTTCACCGGACGGGTTTGACCGATGGACCTTTTCACCTGGTTGTCATAGCCCAGACCATAGCTACACCCCCAACACCATCCTCGCCCAACCCACCCCAAGATTCCCTCCGTGTCAGCCCGGCATGGCCGTTTCCCCCCTCCGGGACACGGCGGCAGCGACGCCTGTGAGGGGAGGGCACACCCCGGAGCCGCGTGCCGGGTGCCTGCGCCTGCCACCACGCTTCCACAACCATAGGAGGGCCCACCGCAACACCTGGCGGCATTACTACCCCCCCCCCCACGTACCCCATCCCGTCTAACCCTGACAAAGGCGACCGCCGAATCTAGCCCTTTGACTTTCGCCGAACGAGGTTTGACCGGGTGGGGGTAGCAATGCCACCGGAGCATCGCACCGGGCCCTCATACATGTTGGCGGGTGTGATGGCATGTATGAAGAGGCAACACGCGTCACCGGGGTCTAACCTCTTCGTGACACGACGGAAGCAAGGCCCATGTGGGGGAGGGCAATCGATATATGTTTTCTATACATTTAAGGCACATTGAAATTAATGAAATTAGTTTTGGAAAAAATAAAAAAGAGAAAATAAATAAAATATTATTAGAAATCTATGCCTACGGCAAAGCCACCGGCATAGGTCCGGCCACGAAATGGTAGAGCCCTGGATCGATGATGTAGCATAGGGCGGGGATCGATGACGTGGCAAGATCCATGGGCCAGGCCTATGCCGACGGCGAGGCCGTTGGCATAGACATGCCACCCACGGGACCAGCAAGCGACGCGGATTGATGATGTGGCGGGCGCCGCAGATCGATGACGTCGGTATATCTATGCCGACGGCCACCATTAGCCAGTCGGTGTAGCCTGACGCCGTCAAACGGCCGTTGCCGCCCGGGTAGCCGGGCCCACGTGATATGCCGACGGCCTACCCTATGCCGTAGGCATATTTCTTGCGATGCCTACGGCTGATCTATGCCGACGGGTGCCGTCGGCATAGATGAATATACGTCGACTGCCTTTCTACGCCGACGGCTTTAGCTGTGTCGCCGGGATATGCCCATCTATGCCAACGGGGGCCGTCGGCATAGGTTTGGCCGTCGGCATCGCAAGTTTTTCTGGTAGTGTATCTGATACTTGTAGCCTCTAAATCTCGTTGATGAGCTCACAGAGACAAGAATTTTGGTGTAGCTTAATGTGTTGTTGCTTTCTGTTTCTTCTCTCTTTTATTTCCTTGATGACTAAAGCAAATAAGACAGTGGCGCTACCACTCTTGTCAGATCGTGCCATCCACAACTGAGCATGCACCCACGGTAGCCTACAAACTTGACACAGCCCACACGACTCGTGTCCTCTGGCGTTTCCATAGAAGAACAGCATGCCGCTTGTGCTCTTCCGGTTGTGGAGTTTTCAGGCAAGGTCAGAATCGTAGCATCATGTAGCCTGGTGGAGGTGTTTCACCACCCCAGTGCTCGCCGGTGGGCTACTGCATTAACCGGTTGACATAGGCGGTGTTTGGTTTAGCTATGGATTTTTAAAAGCTACTGCGGAGAATCTGCTGTGAAAAATCTGTTGTACAAAGTATGTTGTGAAAAAGCTGTAGGCCACTTGGCAAACCAGTTGTATGAGTTGTGGCTGTGGAGATAAATGTCTAAAATACCCCTAAGAGCTAAGAAATTGGTTGCACGGTGTTTAATGATAATAACAACATTACATACTGATTTAGAGCACTAATAAAACATAATTAAATAATTATCCAACTATATACCATGATCAACTTTTATATTTTTGACATAGCATTTTTTATAAGGATCATCATGTAGCACAGAAATAGAAATAGCACACTAGTTATTACAGAATGAACTAGCAATTGAACCCAAATATTTCATCATTGATCAATACATCAATACATTACGACCGTTTTGGTCTGGATTTTGGTGGAATCAGCTGCGCGGGCCTACCCGTTTGGTTAGGATTCGGTTGTGACGTAGTGGAATCTGGCCAGAAAATCTAAACCAAACAGGGCCATAGCCAACGACGGACGTGATGTCCGACCGTGTGCGCATGAGGTAGCGCAGGCATACGACATTTTAGAGTCGGGCCTGAGCTCGTGGCACTACTGACCTTTGACAGTGCATTAAGCAAGTCATCCGCCTGTGCCTTGGGCAGTGTTGTTAACCGTAATGCCGAGCCTGTACTCCGTGTACGAGTGTGTGTTAGCGCAATTCCGAAAACATGGCAGAATAAGCATCGCCTTGTCACCGATGTTCTTGGCCGCCACCCTGGCGAAGCAATACAAGCTGGAGAGGCCTCATGGTTTGCTGGTTCATTTGTCTTGCTTTTAATTCACTAGTAGGAAACGGCCCATTTGTCCCGGTTGGTAAGGGTCTTTTGTCCCGGTTCCTTAACCGGGACTAAAGGTTCGTTACTAATGCCCTAGCCCATTAGTTCCGGTTCAGTCCAGAACTGGGACAGATGGGCCTCCACGTGGCCTGTGCGCCGAGCCCAAGCAGGAGGGCATTTGGTCCCGGTTGGTGGCACCAACCAGGACCAATAGGCATCCACGCGTCAGCATTTCTGTGGCTCGGGTTTTTTTTTTTTTGAAAGGAGGGGGGGTTGGGGGTTTTGGGGGGTTAATTTAGGTGTTTCATATATTGTGTTAGCTAGCTAATTAATAGAGAGAAGTGTCCTCTCTTTTGTCCGTGCTTGGTCGACGCTACGTACTATACATACGTATAGAGAGGACTAGACACGCTAGCTAGCTAGTAAGCAAACGAAGGAAACAGAAGATCATCATGAACATATATGCATACAGAGAGAAGTGATATCGACCACCTCTCCTTCTCCGAGAGATTTGGTCGAACAACAAGTTCTCGTATATCTATCCGACACTACCGGCTACATATATATACAATAATTATCTCTTACAATATAATCTCCTAATTATATACGAAGTCAAGCTCCACATGGTATTCTCCGTCTTGAATGTCGCCAATTCCTCTTGAATTGCTCGCATACGATCTGGTCGTAGGAGTTCATCCCGCATCCGAAAGATCTAATTTGAAGAAGGGGGTCAATACATATATATATATATATATGTATAAATGAAACTCAACACAAATGATGGTAATAAATTAAAATTGTGAATATTATTGCTTTCGCACTTCATATTGTTCTTCAGTGTACCCCCATTCACAGGTCGTGTAGCGGATGGACTCGCAAACGTAGTATCCACAGAAATCATTCCTTGATCCTGCCACAACCACTTTACAAGAAATGGAGGTCAATCAAACGGATAAGCAAGCATGCCAAATGGTATTGATGAAACTAGCGCTTGAATCACTAGGAGACGCGCGGAACATGCTACTGTAGTACTTACTTTCGGGTATCTAAATTGCAGCTTCTTCGGCAGTCCTGGAGCTTCTCTAGTGAAGTTCCTCCAAACCCTGCCAGACAAAATAAAACAATTACTTGATATCAGGAAATGAACAAAGTTGTTGATATGGTGGATAATGATCGATTTAACTTACTTCTCGAGGATTTCAGTCATGTCCGCATACTCCTAGGGATCTTTTCGTCTCAAGTCTAAGACGGTTACTAGTCCCTGCTCAAGCTTAATCTCTAGGAGAATATAGTGGAAACTGCGCACGCATGCATAACTTATCAATTACATTACTATAACCTGGACTAGTATATAAGGGAAACCGAATATGCACAAGACAGTAACACTCATTTGAAGTTGTAAGGAAAGAGTATTATATCTTTGTTTTCATTTATTTTGAATGATCGTAGCAAGTTGGCCTCGGTATCTTCGGCATGAAATTTAACCTCAGTTGCATCTATGAGATTTGTGTTAATGAACCCAATATCACCGACTTGTCTTTTCTTCAATTCAGCGATCTTCAATCTGCATAATATAGTGAGGATAATTATAAATACATGCAATGAAAGAGCTGACCTATATACAGAGACTTAATGACAGAAGTAGTAGTACTTACAGACAGTAGCAGGTGACCGTTGCTTTATCGAGGGCCCTTTGATTGAAAAACTGGAAGAACTCCTCAAATGGATAATTCAACAGTTCAATTCCAATGAGGTCATGCTCCTCTCTAACTCTCAGCGTCAAAGTATTCCTCCCCCTAGACTCTCTGCAGGTTTTCATGTACCAATCATGCAATCTTCGCATCATCGTTGATAGAGATCTTTCATCATTGACGAGAGGCTTCCTGTACTCGAATCTGTGTACCGCCTCCACCTCCAAGAAATCATAATGTACATCGTCGAGCAGGTAATCTCCAAGATTGCTATAACCAGGCACCATCCTCGAATCATTAGTGACGATGTCGCTAGGCACCTTGAGCGGGGGGCACGATTACTTCGCTTGTTCGCCGAACTGGGCAATTTGTTTCCTAGCTCGTCGTTCTTTTAACCTTTGATCACTGACAGTACTTCTCGACTGCTCCGCTTCGACAAATGTCTTTCCAAGAATGCGCTCATAGTTGCCTTTCGGCAGAGACTTTGGTGGTTTTCTCAGGGCAGCCAGAGTGCGCTTCGCTTTCACCGGATCTACCTTCTCCTCCGGAGGTGGATGTCTCTGTGCTTTCAACCCTTGAAACCAGTCCTTCACTTCGGTTCGCGTGATCTTCGCGTTCTCCGCCGGGGTCATCTCGTATGGTAACTTCTCTGGAGTCTTCAGAGAAGGACTGAATCTATATTTCCTCCCACCTCTGGCTGTACTGCTAGACGCCAGTAGAGCAGACGGAGCGGTTGTCTTCTTTCCTTGCTTACGAGGCGGAGGAGAAGGACTACGACGCACCGGAGCAGCCGGAGCGGCGGCGGGTCTCTTCCGCCCTTGCTAACGAGGCGGAGAAGGAGGAGGCTGGCTGCTCGGGCGCGCCGGCACAGGCGGAGAAGGAGGCGGAGTGCTGCCACGCGCCGGAGAAGGAGCCGGCCGAGTGCCCTGATTGTCACTCACCGGAGGAGGAGGCGATGGAGGAGGCGGAGTGCCCTGACTCGCCGGAGGAGGAGGAGGAGGCGGGGGTGTCCAGTTCAGAAGGTTGATGAGCTCCTTCCGCCATAGGCATGGAGTCTTCAGAGCAAAACCCAGCCGAGTCTCCCCTTTCACCGGTAGGGTGGTCAAGCTGGAGGTCCTCAAATCCCTCCGTTATTTCATCCACCATCACCCTATCATATCCTTCTGGAATCGGCCGGCAGTGAAAAGTTGCGCCGGGTTCGGTAGGATAAACAGAGCCAACAGCCGCCTTGACCTTCATATTCATCTATTGCGTCATAAGGTGGAAATTTTGAGACTCCATGATAGCATCCACGGGATAGCTGGCAGGAGCCGTCAAGACATGCTTCTGCTGAAGCAGCTCGGTGGAAGCCACGCTGCTTCTCCGCTAAGATGGCGGGGTAGCTTCGGGGGAACCTTCGCAGTTCGTTTGCTGCGATTTGCTTCTCGTTCCTCTATCGCTTGTACCCTTGCGTGCAGCGCGTGCAGTTTGGTCTGCTGCACTTTCTTCCTCCTGTCCTGACATTTGCAACCGCCTGCGTCTGGAAAACCAGCCTTCCACGGAACGGAGCCTGGCGTGCCTCGTGTCCGTCCAGGGTGCTCAGGATTCCCGAGGGCCATTGTGAGCTTGTCGTTCTCTCTGTCTGGAACGAACGTCCCTTGTTGCGCTGCATCGATATAGTGCTGAAGCTTCTTGACGGGTATTTCCATTTGCTCATTCGTCCAAATGCATTTCCGTGATACAGGGTCCAAGGTTCTGCCAGCCCCGAAGAACCAAGTCCGGCAACGGTCTGGCCAGTTCATTGTCTCTGGTTCGATCCCTTTATCAAGCAGATCATTCTCAGCCTTGGCCCACTTAGGCCGGGCTTTGAGGTAGCCACCTGACCCCGTGCGATGGTGAAGCTTCTTCTTCACGTCATTTTGCTTGTTTTTTGCCGACATCTTCTTACTCTTTTTCGATGTCTTGTGGGCCACAAATGCGGGCCAGTAATCTCTGATCTTCTCATATTTACCCTTGAATTCTGGTGTCTCTTCTTTGTCGAAAAACCTATTCAGGTCTTTCTTCCACCTCCTGAATAGTTCTGCCATCTTCTTAAGAGCAAAAGACTTGATTAATTGCTCTTTAACTGGCTTCTCCGGATCATCCTCTGGCGGTAGGGTGAAATTTGACTTCAGCTCAGTCCAAAGATCATTTTTCTGCATATCAATGACATAAGACACCTCAGGGTCTTCTTTAGCTGGCTTTAACCATTGCTAGATGCTGATCGGGATCTTGTCCCTAACCAGGACCCCGCACTGAGCAACAAATGTGTTCTTTGTCCGGATGTGTTCAATCGGTTGGCCGTGGCGCACGATTGCTATGATCTCAAACCTTTCATCCGAGCTCAACTTTTTCTTCGGGCCTCGTCTCTTTACCGAAGTTGTGCTCGATCCGGAGGGCTAGAAAAAAGAACAAAGACAAGAGTTAATTAATATGTGTACATACCAAACAATGAATGCATCAATTAGCAAGTCAGCACAGGCTTAACTAATATATATACCTGGCCGGACTCGGTTCGGTCACCGGAGCGGTCCTCACGGTCTCCTTCCTGCACCGGCATTGGGTCACCGGAGCCATCATAATCATAGCCAGCTGCTTCTTCACCCTCTCCTTCCAGACCATCGGTGTCGTTGAGAAACAATGAGCAGACGCCATCACTTCCTTGTGTGATTATGTCCCCCAACAACACTTCTTGTGCTTCGTCTAGGGGGGTGTCCATAGTTTCTACAAATAGTTACAACATGGCAATTATTATTCAAACATGACAGATGGATATATTAGTGGCAAACGTAGAACTAGCTAGCTAATCATAGTAAGGAATCATATTAATTAGTGGCCTCGACGCTGCTTCTCTAGGGTTTCGGGTGGCCTCGAGAACGCTTCAAGGGTTTGGGGTGGCCTCGAGAATGCTTCAAGGAGGGGGTAATATCGACAACGACAACATACATACATGGGAAAATAATATATCAGGGAGGGGGTATATTGACCCCCCCCCCCCACATGTTTAAGCTATCGGGAGGGGGTATATCGACAACGACGACATACATACATGGGAAAATAATATTATCGGGGAGGGGTTATATCGACCACCCCCCACGTGTTGAAGTTATTGAGAGGGGGTATATCGACCCCCCCCCACGTGTTGAAGTTATCGGGAGGGGTTTATATCAACAACGACGACATACGTACATGGGAAATAATATATCGGGGAGGGGGTATATCGACCACCCCCCCACGTGTTGAAGTTATCGGGAGGGGTTTATATCGACAACGACGACATACGTACATGGGAAAATAATATATCGGGGAGGGGGTATATCGACCCCCCCCCCACGTGTTGAAGTTATCGGGAGGGGGTATATATATCGACCCCCCCCCCTCGTGTTGAAGTTATCGGGAGGGGGTATATCGACCCCCACCCATTGTGTTAAAGTTATCGGGAGGGGTATATCGACGACGACAGACCCGATAAAACATAAGAAAACAAAGAACAAATAAAAAGATGAGAAGAAGAAAGGAATAGAGGAGAAGATCGAAGAAAAAAAAGAAGAAAAAAAGAAGAGGAGAAGAAGAAAGGAATAGAGGAGAAGAAGAAAAAATAGAAAAAATTCTATTTTTTCTTCTTCTCCTCTATTCCTTTCTTCTTCTCCTCTTCCTTTTCTTGCTCTCCTCTTCTTCTCCTCTTCCTTTTCTTCCTCTCCTCTTCTTCTCCTTTTTCCTCTTCTTATTTTCCTTTTTCCTCTCCTAAATATATAAAACTTTTCTAAAAAAGAAACTAACCTAAAATGTACTAAATCGGAGAACATATTTAGATAATCCTTTTCTAAATATTTAAATCTAACTTTTGCATATATGAACATATATACACAGAGAACATACAAACATATATACATTTTTATAAAAAAGCAAAATACAAAATACAAACATATATATGAAAAAAAATCTGAAAAGAAGCAATATACACAATACATATACTGACATATATACATAATAACACAAAGAAGCAATATACACAATATACACAAGCATATAATATATGGAAAAAAACAGGGGAGGGGCGCCGGCCGAACCAACGAAGGGGCAGGGCGACGGCGACGGGCGGGGTGGGGCGACGGCGACGGGCGGGGCGGGGCAACGGCGACGGGCGGGGCAGGGGTGACGGCGACGGGTGGGGCAGGGCGACGGCGACGAGCGGGCCGGGGCGCGCGACGCGCCTCGGGGCAGGAGGCGAGCGGCGACGGCGTCGGGCGAGGGCACGGGCGACGGCGAGCGGGCGGCGACGGCGACCTCGAGCGGCTAGGGGAGGCGACGGCGACGTCGGGGCAAGGGCCGGCGTCGAGGAGCAGCGCAGCAGCCTGGCGGCGTAGGAGAGAAGAATGGTGGGTGCGGGAAAATTTCCTAAGTGTTTGGTTATATAGGAAAGGCTTTGGTCCTGGTTCATGCCACGAACCGGGACCAATGCCCCCCTTTAGTCCCGGTTGGTGCCACCAAACGGGACCAAAGGACAACCGGGACCAATGCCCCCCTTTAGTCCCGGTTGGTGGCACTAACCGGGACCAAAGGCCTTGTGCTGCCTCACGTCAAAAGTTTAGTACCACCTCGCTAGCTAAGAGAGCTCGAGAGTGGTTTATAAGCGCTGCTGCGCCTTCCCTCTCGAGCTCCTCTCAATTGCAGGCTTTCCGGCCTAACTGTGCGCTGTGTGCCTGTGGGCCTACTGGGCCTCCTGCGGGCCTGAATCCTGGCCCATGGTAGGGTTTCTAGTCGTATTCAGACCGTGGGGCCCAGTAGGAGGCACTTTTTTTGTTTTTTTGTTTTCTTTGTTGCTTTATTTATTTTATTTTGTTTCTACTTACAACAAAATACTTATTGTTGCTATTTTAATTTTTTTCCAGTTTTTTTGTTTTGTTTTCTGCATTATTTATTTTCTTTTGTTTTTTGCTTTATTTTTTAATTCTTCTTGCTTTTAGTTTTAGAAATATTATAAACTTTCTGTTAGTGCCATTAGTTTTCAAATTTGAAAACAGTTTTTTTGTTTTTTTTGTTTTCTTTGTTGCTTTATTTATTTTATTTTGTTTCTACTTACAACAAAATACTTATTGTTGCTATTTTTATTTTTTTCAGTATTTTTGTTTTTTTTTCTGCATTATTTATTTTCTATTGTTTTTTGCTTTATTTTTTAATTTTTTTTGCTTTTAGTTTTAGAAAAATTATAAACTTTCTATTAGTGCCATTAGTTTTCAAATTTGGAAACACTTTTTTGTTTTCTTTGTTGCTTTATTTATTTTATTTTGTTTCTACTTACAACAAAATACTTATTGTTGCTATTTTTATTTATTTTTCCTGTTTTTTTGTTTTGTTTTCTGCATTATTTATTTTCTTTTGTTTTTTGATTTATTTTTTAATTCTTTTTGCTTTTAGTTTTAGAAAAATTATAAACTTTGTGTTAGTGCCATTAATTTTCAAATTTGAAAACACATTTTTTGTTTCTTTGTTTTCTTTGTTGCTTCATTTATTTTATTTTGTTTCTACTTACAACAAAATACTTATTGTTGCTATTTTTAAATTTTTTTCCAGTTTTTTTGTTTTGTTTTCTGCATTATTTCTTTCTTTTGTTTTTTGCGTTATTTTTTAATTCTTTTTGCTAAAAATTATAAGTTTGTGATTAACTTTACTAAAAAATGAACATAGATGCGCCTATAGAGAAAATTCAACCTAAATTCATAATAAATTTCTATGAATTTGAGAGAAATTCACTATGAATTTAGGTCAAATTCCCTGTATAGGGTCATCTATTTTCACTTTGAGAGGAGCTCAACAAGGCAGAGAGGGACGGGCTTATAAACCGGTGTGAGCGCCCTTCGGTTGGCGAGCTGGGACTAAACTCTGAGCGCAACGAGGACCAACCCTTTAGTCCCGGTTTGTGGCACAAACCGGGACTAATGGTCATGGGCCAGGGGCGAGGCGCATTGGTCCCGGTTCGTGCGTGGAACCGGGACCAAAAGGTCCAGACGAAGCGGGACCAATGGCCCACGTGGCTGCCCTCTTGAGAGTGTTCTTGGTGAGAATATAGTTGACAAGGAGCGAACAGGGATTAATGGTATTACGAGGGCCAAACCATAAGACATTAAAGCATTTCAAATGAACTCTGAAAAAGTTGGCATAGCATGTGCATGTACAAAATGGACGATGGAATCATACTCGCCTGTTACAAAGTTGGCATGGTATCATCATAATAGTTGCGGGAGAAAGTCTTCGCTTTTTCTTCGCTTGTGTCATTTGCTTATTGCGCCGTAACCATGGATAATCTTCATCGTTTCTCAGGATGCTTGGGTCAGCCTTGACTTTGAAGGGAGGAATTTCATGAAACTTTTCATAATCTTCAGACATGTCTGTCTTCCCGTCCACTCCTAGGATGTCCCTTTTTCCTGAAAGAACTATGTGGCGCTTTGGCTCATCGTATGATGTATTTGCTTCCTTATCTTTTCTTTTTCTCGGTCTGGTAGACATGTCCTTCAAATAGATAATCTGTGCCACATCATTGGCTAGGACGAACGGTTCGTGAGTGTACCCAAGATTTTTTAGATCCACTGTTGTTATTCCGTACTGTGGGTCTACCTGTACCCCGCCTCCTGACAAATTGACCCATTTGCACTTAAACAAAGGGACCTTAAAATCATGTCCGTAGTCAAGTTCCCATATGTCCACTATGTAACCATAATATGTGTCCTTTCCCCTCTCGGTTGTTGCATCAAAGCGGACACCGCTGTTTTGGTTGGTGCTCTTTTGATCTTGGTCAATCGTGTAAAATGTATTCCCATGTATCTCGTATCCTTTGTAAATCAATACAGTCAAAGATGGTCCCCTGGAAAACAAGTACAGCTCATCACAAACAGTGTTGTCACCTCTGAGACGTGTTTCCAACCAACTGCTGAAAGTCCTGATGTGTTCACATGTAATCCAGTCGTCGCACTGCTCCGGGTGTTTGGAGCGTAGACTGTTCTTGTGTTCATCGACATACGGGGTCACCAAGGTAGAGTTCTGTAGAACTGTGTAGTGTGCTTGAGACCAAGAATATCCGTCCCTGCATATTATTGAGTCCCTTCCAAGCGTGCCTTTTCCAGTCAGTCTCCCCTCATACCACGATTTAGGGAGACCTATCTTCTTAAGGCCAGGAATGAAGTCAACACAAAACCCGATGACATCCTCTGTTTGATGGCCCATGGAGATGCTTCCTTCTGGCCTAGCGCGGTTATGGACATATTTCTTTAGGACTCCCATGAACCTTTCAAAAGGGAACATATTGTGTAGAAATACGGGCCCCAGAATGACAATCTCGTCGACTAGATGAACTAGGACGTGCGTCATGATATTGAAGAAGGATGGTGGGAACACCAGCTCGAAACTGACAAGACATTGCGCCACATCACTCCTTAGCCTTGGTACGATTTCTGGATCGATCACCTTCTGAGAGATTGCATTGAGGAATGCACATAGCTTCACAATGGCAATTCGGACGTTTTCCAGTAGAAGCCCCCTCAATGCAACCGGAAGCAGTTGCGTCATAATCACATGGCAGTCATGAGACTTTAGGTTCTGGAAATTTTTCTCTGGCATATTTATTATTCCCTTTATATTCGACGAGAAGCCAGTCGGGATCTTCATACTGAGCAGGCATTCAAAGAAGATTTCTTTCTCTTCATTCGTAAGAGCGTAGCTGGAAGGACCTTCATACTGCTTCGGAGGCATGCCATCTTTTTCGTGCAAACGTTGCAGGTCCTCCCATGCCTCAGGTGTATCTTTTGTCTTTCCATACACGCCCAAGAAGCCTAGCAGGTTCACGCAAAGGTTCTTCATCACGTGCATTACGTCGATTGAAGAGCGGACCTCTAGGTCTTTCCAGTAGGGTAGGTCCCAAAATATAGATTTCTTCTTCCACATGGGTGCGTGTCCCTCAGTGTCATTCAGAACAGCTAGTGCGCCGGGACCCTTTCCAAAGATTACGTGTAAATCATTGACCATAGCAAGTACGTGATCACCGGTACGCAAGGCGGGCTTCTTCCGGTGATCTGCCTCGCCTTTCTTTCGACATTGATGGATGTTCGGAAGAAATCGACGATGGCCCAGGTACACATTCTTCCTGCATTTGTCCAGGTATATACTTTCAGTGTCATCTAAACAGTGCGTGCATGCGTGGTATCCCTTGTTTGTCTATCCTGAAAGGTTATTGAGAGCGGGCCAATCATTGATGGTCACGAACAGCAACGCCTTTAGGTTAAATTCCTCCTGTATGTGCTCATCCCACGTACGTACACCGTTTCCATTCCACAGCTGTAAAAGTTATTCAACTAATGGTCTTAGGTACACATCAATGTCGTTGCCGGGTTGCTTAGGGCCTTGGATGAGAACTGGCATCATAATGAACTTCTGCTTCATGCACATCCAAGGAGGAAGGTTATACATACATAGAGTCACGGGCCAGGTACTGTGATTGCTGCTCTGCTCCCCGAAAGGATTAATGCCATCCGCGCTTAAAGCAAACCATACATTCCTTGGGTCCTTTGCAAACTCATCCCAGTACTTTCTCTTGATTTTTCTCCACTGCGACCCGTCAGCGGGTGCTCTCAACTTCCCATCTTTCTTACGGTCCTCACTGTGCCATCGCATCAACTTGGCATGCTCTCCGTTTCTGAATAGACGTTTCAACCGTGGTATTATAGGAGCATACCACATCACCTTCGCAGAAACCCTCTTCCTGGGGGGCTCGCCGTCAACATCACCAGGGTCATCTTGTCTGATCTTATACTGCAATGCACCGCATACCGGGCATGCGTTCAGATCCTTGTATGCACCGCGGTAGAGGATGCAGTCATTAGGGCATGCATGTATCTTCTGCACCTCCAATCCTAGAGGGCATACGACTTTCTTTGCTGTGTATGTACTGTCGGGAAATTCGTTATCCTTTGGAAGCTTCTTCTTCAATATTTTCAGTAGCTTCTCAAATCCTTTGTCAGGCACGTCATTCTCTGCCTTCCACTGCAGCAATTCCAGAATGGTACCGAGCTTTGTGTTGCCATCTTCGCAATTGGGGTACAACCCTTTTTGTGATCCTCTAACATGCGATCGAACTTCAGCTTTTCCTTTTGACTTTCGCATCGCGTCCTTGCATCGACAATGACCCGGCGGAGATCATCATCATCGGGCAAATCGTCTGGTTCCTCTTGATCTTCAGCAGCTTCACCCGTTGCAGCATCATTGGGCACATCGTCCGGTTCCTCTTGATCTTCACCAGCTCCCCCCGTTGCAGCATCACCATATTCAGGGGGCACATAGTTGTCATCGTACTCTTCTTCTTCGCCGTCTTCCATCATAACCCCTATTTCTCCGCGCCTCGTCCAAACATTATAGTGTGGCATAAAACCCTTGTAAAGCTGGTGGGAGTGAAGGATTTTTCGGTTAGAGTAAGACATCGTATTCCCACATTTAGTGTATGGACAGCACATAAAACCATTCTGCTTGTTTGCCTCAGCCGCTTCAAGAAACTCATGCACGCCCTTAATGTACTCGGAGGTGTGTCTGTCACCGTACATCCATTGCCAGTTCATCTGCGTGCATTATATATAATTAAGTGAATTAAGTGTGTCAAAAACCATTACAGAACATCATGAATAGATAATTAAGTGACCAAATTAATAGAAGTTCATCATCACATTAAAACCAAAGTACATACATAGTTCTCATCTAACAACATATAGCTCTCCAGAGAATCTAATTAATTAAACCATACATTGAAACTATGTAAAACATTTTAATGCGAAAACAAAGGCGATCATAATCGCAACCAAGGTAACAATTGATCCAATGGCATAATGATACCAAGCCTCGGTATGAATGGCATATTTTCTAATCTTTCTAATCTTCAAGCGCATTGCATCCATCTTGATCTTGTGATCATCGACGACATCCGCAACATGCAACTCCAATATCATCTTCTCCTCCTCAATTTTTTTTATTTTTTCCTTCAAGAAATTGTTTTCTTCTTCAACTAAATTTAACCTCTCGACAATAGGTCGGTTGGAATTTCCGGTTCACATACCTCTATATAAATAAAATCTATGTCACGTTGGTCGCATAATTTTCATAAACAATAAATGAACCAATAGTTATAAAGATTAATATATACCACATCTGAATCATAGACAGTACGAGGGCCGACGGGGTGGATACCAAAACCATCGCACTATATAAGATGCAATAATAAAAGTAAGAAAATAATACAAGTATCTATATAAACATACAAGTAAGAATATTTTTCCATTCAGAAAGAAGATAAGAACAAGAGGCTCACCACGGTGGTGCCGGCGATGAGCTCGGCGCGGGTGATCGACGGCGGTGAAGACGGGGACGGGGTGTGACGGACCGCTAAACCTAGACAAATATTGTAGGAAAATGGAGCTTGGAGGTCGAGCTTGGAGAGGAGAAAGCTTAAGTAGTGTGGCTCGGGCATTCCATCGAACACCTTGTGTGCATAGGAGGTGAGTTAGAGCACCACCAAGCCCTCTCCCCCTCGGCCAGAAAAAACAGAGCAGTGTGCTCTGCTCTTACGCGAGGGGGTATATATAGGCACCTCATTGGTCCCGGTTGGTGGCATGAACCGGGACTAAAGGGGAGCCTTTGGTCCCGGTTCAAGCCACCAACCGGGACCAATGGTGGTGGGCCAGGAGCCAGCACATTGGTCCCGGTTCGTCCCATCAACCGGGACCAAAAGGTCCAGACGAAACGGGACCAATGGCCCGGTGGCCCGGCCGGCCCCCTGGGCTCACGACCGGGTCCAATGCCCCCATGGGTCCCAGTTCTGGACTGAACCGGGACTAATGGGCTGACCCGGACTGGACCTTGCCCCCTTTTCTACTAGTGATTAGATCATTATAAGTATGCAGGTTGCGAGCTGCGAAGGAGGCCGTAATACTTTCCAACCGACCAGAAAGGTGGCATAACCTCAGGTCGAGCACAAGTTCACGGTATGTTCAAGGGCATGGGCGTCGGCGAGTTTGTTGCCTCGTCCGTCTTCAAAGTCGGCGGCTATAAGTGGGAGATCAACTTCTACCCGGATGGGGTCAGCCAGTACAGGTGTGGCGATAACACCTCATGCTACTTTCGCTACCTCGGCGGAGCCAAGGATGTGAAGGCCAAGTTCGCGCTCAGCATGCTGAGGACCAGCAGCCAGGCAGAGGTGGTCAGTTGGCACGCGAAGGAGCACGTCTTGTCTCAGCGGAATGATGAGCGGGGCCGCCGCAGGTTCGTGAGCAGAGGGAGGCTGAAATCCCTGTCCGCGAAGGCTAAGGCGACGACTGCTTCACGATACGTGCGTGCTCACCGTCAGCAAGGAGACTCCGCTTGTGCTGCAGGGCGACCTCGAGCCCTGTATCGGTGACCCGACAGGCGCGGACGTCACGTTCCGCGTGGGCGGCAGGAGTTTCCAGCACACCGGATCCTCCTGGCCGCGCGGTCGCCAGTCTTTCGAGCTCAGCTCTTTGGACCCATGGCGGAGAAGGACATGGGGCGCGTCAAGGTCGTGGATGTGGAGCCAACCAATCTCTCGAAGAAGAAGAGGTGATCGATATCACTTCTCTCTGTATGCATATGTTCATGACGATCTTCTGTTTCCTTCATTTGCTTACTAGCTAGCGTGTCGAGTCCTCTCTATACGTATATATAATACATAGCGTACGTCGACCAAGCACGAAGATAAGAGAGGACACTTCTCTCTATTAATTAGCTAGATAACACAATATACGAAACACCTAAATTAATCCCCCAAAACCCCTAAACCACCCCCTTTCAAAAAAACCTCAGCTCCTGCCAGCTGCTGACGCGTGGATGCCTATTAGTCTCGGTTTGTGCCACCAACCGGGACCAAAGGGCCTCCTACCTGGACTCGCCACACGGGCCACGTGGAGGCCCATCTGTCCCGGTTCATGTAAGAACCGGGACTAAAGGCCCAGGGCATTAGTAACGACACTTTAGTCCCGGTTCAACAACCGGGACAAAAGGCCCTTAAGAACCGGGACAAATGGCCTTTTTGCTACTAGTGATGGTCAGCCAATGTAAATTGCTATGTGCACATCATAGAGGTAGTAGCTCAATGATGGCTGTTAGATTCAGATTTGTGGGACTAATCATGCGGTGGTGAATGGGTCGTCCGATGTGTTGGGGGTAATTGTGGGGTGCACTTAAGAAAGTTCTTGTTTGATTGTTTAATAATAGTGGAGATGGAGATGGAGATGCAGTTTGCGAGCTGCGAAGGAGAGGCCGTAATACTTTCCAACCGACCAGAAAGGTGGCGTAACCTCAGGTCGAGTACAAGTTTACGGTATGTTCCTCTCTGTATCCGCCTCGGCCAAGGAGTCTGTGACCGCTTTGTATTTCCCACAGCCTTTACAAGTCCTCTATCTCCATATAACATGGTTAGGCGTGCAAAAGATTACGGCCAACTCCTGTCTGTCGATCAGACCCGTCGCTTATTCTCAAAAGCTTTGATGGCCATGGCTAACGAAGACGGCGCAACCTCTGCGGGGGATTACTACTCGATACCCGAGGCCACGTCCTCCACATCCATCACACGTCATCACACCGCGACGTTTGATTTCGTGGTGACCGATTACCTGCAGCTCAAGGAGTCAAGGGCATGGGCGTCGGTGAGTTCGTTACCTCGTCCGTCTTCAAAGTCGGCGGCTACAAGTGGGAGCTCAACTTCTACCCGGATGGGATCACCCAGTACAGGTGTGGCGATAACACCTCATGCTACGTTCGCTACCTCGGCGGAGCCAAGGATGTGAAGGCCAAGTCTGCGCTCAGCATGCTGAGGACCAGCAGCTAGGCAGAGGTGGTCAGCTAGCGTGTGAAGGAGTACGTCTTCTCTACGAGGAATGTTGAGCGGGACTGCCGCAAGTTCGTGAGCAGGTGGAGGCTGAAATCCCTGTCCCGCGAAGGCGAAGGTGACAGCTGCTTCATGATATGGTGTGTGCTCACCGTCAGCAAGGAGACTCCGCTGGTGCTGCAGGGCGACCTCGAGCCCTGTATCGGTGACCCGATAGGCGCGGACGTCACGTTCCGCGTGGGCGGGCAGGAGTTTCCAGCACACCGGATCCTCTTGGCCACGCGGTCGCCAGTCTTTCGAGCTCAGCTCTTTGGACCCATGGCAGAGAAGGACATGGGGCGCGTCAAGGTCGTGGATGTGGAGCCAACCAATCTCTCGAAGAAGGAGAGGTGGTCGATATCACTTCTCCCTATATGCATATGTTCATGACGATCTTCTGTTTCCTTCATTTGCTTACTAGCTAGCACTAGCTAGCATGTCGAGTCCTCTCTATACGTATATATAATATGTAGCGTACGTCGACCAAGCACGGAGATAAGAGAGGACACTTCTCTCTATTAATTAGCTAGATAACACAATATATGAAACACCTAAATTAACCCCCCAAAACCCCTAAACCACCCCGTTTCAAATAAAACCTCAGCTCCTGCCAGCTGCTAACACGTGGATGCCTATTAGTCTCGGTTTGTGCCACCAACCGGGACTAAAGAGCCTCCTGCCTGGGCTCGTCGCACGGGCCACGTGGAGGCCCATCTGTCCCGGTTCATGTAAGAACCGGGACTAAAGGCCCAGGGCATTAGAAACGACACTTTAATCCCGGTTCAACAACCGGGACAAAAGGCCCTTAAGAACCGGGACAAATGGCCTTTTTTCTACTAGTGACGGCCAGCCAATGTAAATTGCTATGTGCACACCATAGAGGTAGTAGCTCAATGATGGCTATTGGATTCAGATTTGTGGGACTAATCATGTGGTGGTGAATGGGTCGTCCGATGTGTTGGGGGTAATTGCGGGGTGCACTTTAGAAAGTTCTTGTTTGATTGTTTAATAATAGTGGAGATGGAGATGGAGATGCAGTTTGCGAGCTGCGAAGGAGAGGCCGTAATACTTTCCAACCGACCAGAAAGGTGGCGTAACCTCAGGTCGACTACAAGTTTATGGTATGTTCCTCTTCGTATCCTCCTCGGCCAAGGAGTCCGTGACCGCTTCGTATTTTCCACAGCCTTTACAAGTCCTCTATCTCCATATAACACGGTTAGGAGTGCAAAAGATTAAGGCCAACTCCTGTCTGTTGATCAGACCCGTCGCTTATTCTCAAAAGCTTTGATGGCCATGGCTAACGAAGACGGCGCAACCTCGGTGTGGGATTACTACTGGATACCCGAGGCCACGTCCTCCACATCCATTACACGTCATCACACCGTGACGTTTGATTTTGTGGTGACCGATTACCTGCAGCTCAAGGAGTCAAGGGCATGGGCGTCGACGAGTTCGTTACCTCGTCCGTCTTAAAAGTCGGCGGCTACAAGTGGGAGCTCAACTTCTACCCAGATGGGATCACCCAGTACAGGTGTGGCGATAACACCTCATGCTACATTCGCTACCTTGGCGGAGCCAAGGATGTGAAGGCCAAGTTTGCGCTCAGCATGCTGAGGACCAGCAGCCAGGCAGAGGTGGTCAGCTGGCGCGCGAAGAGTACGTCTTCTCTACGCGGAATGATGAGCTGGGCCGCCGCAGTTCGTGAGCAGGTGGAGGTTGAAATCCCTGTCCCGCGAAGGCTAAGGCGACGACTGCTTCACGATACGGTGCGTTCTCACCGTCAGCAAGGAGACTCCGCTGGTGCTGGAGGGCGACCTCGAGCCCTGTATCGGTGACCCGACAGGCGTGGACGTCACGTTCCGCGTGGGCGGGCAGGAGTTTCCAGCACACCAGATCCTCTTGGCCGCGCGGTCGCCAGTCTTTCGAGCTCAGCTCTTTGGACCCATGGCGGAGAAGGACATGGGGCGTGTCAAGGTCGTGGATGTGGAGCCGACCAATCTGTCGAAGAAGGAGAGGTAGTCGTTATCACTTCTCTCTGTATGCATATGTTCATGACGATCTTCTGTTTCCTTCATTTGCTTACTAGCTAGCGTGCCGAGTCCTCTCTATACGTATATATAATACGTAGCGTACGTCGACCAAGCACGAAGATAAGAGAGGACACTTCTCTCTATTAATTAGCTAGATAACACAATATATGAAACACCTAAATTAACCCCCCAAAACCCCTAAACCACCCCCTTTCAAAAAAAACCTCAGCTCCTGCCAGCTGCTGACGCGTGGATGCCTATTAGTCTCGGTTTGTGCCACCAACCGGGACCAAAGGGCTGTTGGAAATATGCCCTAGAGGCAATAATAAAAGCATTATTATTATATTTCTTTGTTCATGATAATTGTCTTTATTCATGCTATAACTGTATTATCCGGAAATCGTAAATACACGTGTGAATACATAGACCATAATATGTCCCTAGTAAGCCTCTAGTTGACTAGCTCGTTGATCAACAGATAGTCATGGTTTCCTGACTATGGACATTGGATGTCATTGATAACGGGATCACATCATTAGGAGAATGATGTGATGGACAAGACCCAATCCTAAGCATAGCACAAAGATCGTGTAGTTCGTTTGCTAGAGCTTTTCCAATGTCAAGTATCTTTTCCTTTGACCATGAGATCGTGTAACTCCCGGATACCGTAGGAGTGCTTTGGGTGTATCAAACATCACAACGTAACTGGGTGACTATAAAGGTGCATTACAGGTATCTCCGAAAGTGTCTGTTGGGTTGACACGGATCGAGACTGGGATTTGTCACTTTGGATAACGGAGAGGTATCACTGGGCCCACTCGGTAATGCATCATCATTATGAGCTCAAGGTGACCAAGTGGTTGATCACGGGATCATGCATTACGGTACGAGTAAACTGACTTGTCGGTAACGAGATTGAACAAGGTATTGGGATACCGACGATCGAGTCTCGGGCAAGTAACATACTGATTGACAAAGGGAATTGTATACGGGGTTGATTAATCCTCGACATCGTGGTTCATCCGATGAGATCATCATGGAGCATGTGGGATCCATCATGGGTATCCAGATCCCGTTGTTGGTTATTGACCGGAGAGTCGTCTCGGTCATGCCTGCTTGTCTCCCGAACCCGTAGGGTCTACCACTTAAGGTTCGGTGACGCTAGGGTTGTGAAGATATGTATATGCAGTAATCCGAATGTTGTTAGGAGTCCCGGATGAGATCCCGGACGTCACGAGGAGTTCCGGAATGGTCCGGAGGTAAAGAATTATATATAGGAAGTGCTGTTTTGGCCATCGGGACAAGTTTCGGGGTTATCGGTATTGTACCGGGACCACCGGAGGGGTCCCGTGGGCCCACCGGGTGGGGCCACCTGTCCCGGGGGGCCACATGGGCTGTAGGGGTGCGCCTTGGCCTACATGGGCCAAGGGCACCAGCCCTACTAGGCCCATGCGCCTAGGGTTTCCACCACGGAGGAGTCCAAGTGGTGGAAGGCACCCCGAGGTGCCTTGGGGGGGAGGGAAACCCTCCCCTGGCCGCCGCACCTAGGAGATTGGATCTCCTAGGCTGCGCACCACCCCCCCTTGGCCCTCCTATATATAGTGGGGGAGAGGAGGGATTTCATACCTCAGCCTTTGGTGCTTCCTCTCTCCCCGTTACGTCTCTCCCTCGCAGTATAGGCGAAGCCCTGCTACTGTGACGCCCTGCATCCATCACCACGCCGTCGTGCTGCTGGATCTTCATCAACCTCTCTTCCCCCCTTGCTGGATCAAGAAAGGAGGAGACGTCATCCGTTCTGTACGTGTGTTGAACGCGGAGGCACCGTCCGTTCGGTGCTAAGATCATCGGTGATTTGAATCACGTCGTGTTCGACTACATCATCCCCGTTCTTTGAACGCTTCCGCTCGCCATCTACAAGGTACGTAGATGCATCTAATCACTCGTTGCTAGATGAACTCCTAGATGGATCTTGGTGTAACCGTAGGAAAATTTTTGTTTTCTGCTACGTTCTCCAACAGTGGCATCATGAGCTAGGTCTATGCGTAGTTCTCTTGCACGAGTAGAACACAAAGTAGTTGTGGGCGTTGATTTTGTTCAATATGCTTGCCGTTACTAGTCTTATCTTGATTCGGCGGCATCGTGGGATGAAGCGGCCCGGACCGACCTTACACGTATTCTTACGTGAGACAGGTTCCACCGACTGACATGCACTAGTTGCATAAGGTGGCCAGCGGGTGTCTGTCTCTCCTACTTTAGTCGGATCGCATTCGATGAAAAGGGTCCTTATGAAGGGTAAATAGCAATTGGCATATCACGTTGTGGTCTTTGCGTAAGTAAGAAACGTTCTTGCTAGAAACCCATAGCAGCCACGTAAAACATGCAAACAACAATTAGAGGACGTCTAACTTGTTTTTGCAGGGTATGCTATGTGATGTGATATGGCCAAAAGGATGTGATGAATGATATATGTGATGTTGAGATTGATCATGTTCTTGTACAAGGAATCACGACTTACATGTCGATGAGTATGACGATCTACAAGGATGATCATGGAGCCCCAAGATGGAGATCAAAGAAGCTATGTGATATTGGCCATATCATGTCACTATTATTATTTGATTACATGTGATGTTTATCATGTTTTGGATCTTGTTTACTTAAAACGACGGTAGTAAATAAGATGATCCCTTACAACAATTTCAAGAAGTGTTCCCCCCTAACTGTGCACCGTTGCTACAGTTCGTCGCTTCGAAGCACCACATGTTAATCGGGTGTGATAGATCCTTTCGTTCACATACAACGGGTGTAAGAAGTTTTACACATGCAAAAACACTTAGGGTTAACTTGACGAGCCTAGCATGTGAAGACATGGCTTCGGAACACAGAGACCGAAAGGTCGAACACGAGTCGTATGGAAGATACGATCAACATGGAGATGTTCACCGACGATGACTAGTCCGTCTCACGTGTTAATCGGACACGGCTTAGTCGACTTGGATCGTGTAACACTTAGATGACTAGAGGGATGTCTAATCTGAGTGGGAGTTCATTAATAATTTGATTAGATGAACTTAATTATCATGAACTTAGTCTAAAATCTTTACAATATGTCCTGTAGATCAAATGGCCAACGTTGTATTCAATTTCAACGCGTTCCTAGAGAAAACCAAGCTGAAAGACGATGGCAGCAACTATACGGACTGGGTCCGGAACCTGAGGATCATCCTCATAGCTGCCAAGAAAGATTATGTCCTAAAAGCACCGCTAGGTGATCCACCCGTCCCACAGAACCAAGACGCTATGAACGCTTGGCAGACACGTACTGATGACTACACCCTCGTTCTGTGCGGCATGCTTTACAGCTTAGAACCGGGGCTCCAAAAGCGTTTTGAGAGACATGGAGCATATGAGATGTTCGAAGAGCTAAAAATGGTTTTTCAAGCTCATGCCCGGATCGAGAGATATGAAGTCTCCGATAAGTTCTTCAGCTGTAAGATGGAGGAAAATAGTTCTGTCAGTGAGCACATACTCACTATCTCTGGGTTACATAACCGCTTGACTCAGCTGGGAGTTAATCTCCCGGATGACACGGTCATTGACAGAATCCTCCAGTCGCTTCCACCAAGCTACAAGAGCTTTGTGATGAACTTCAATATGCAGGGGATGGTAAAGACCATTCCTGAAGTATTTGCTATGCTGAAATCAGCAGAGGTAGAAGTCAAGAAGGAACATCAAGTGTTGATGATGAATAAAACCACTAAGTTCAAAAAGGGCAAGGGTAAAAAGAACTTCAAGAAGGACGGCAAGGAAGTTGCTGCGCCCGGCAAGCAAGCTATCGGGAAGAAGTCAAAGAATGGACCCAAGCCTGAGACAGAGTGCTTTTATTGCAAAGGGAAGGGTCACTGGAAGCGGAACTGCCCCAAATACTTAGCGGATAAGAAGGCCGGCAACACCAAAGGTATATTTGATATACATGTAATTGATGTGTACCTTACCAGTACTCGTAGTAACTCCTGGGTATTTGATACCGGTGCCGTTGCTCATATTTGTAACTCACCACAGGAGCTGCGGAATAAACGGAAACTGGAAAGGGACGAGGTGACGATGCGCGTTGGGAATGGTTCCAAGGTCGATGTGATCGCCGTCGGCACGCTACCTCTACATTTACCTACGGGATTAGTTATAAACCTCAATAATTGTTATTTAGTGCCATGTCTGAGCATGAACATTGTATCAGGATCTCGTTTAATACGAGATGGCTACTCATTTAAATCCGAGAATAATGGTTGTTCTATTTATATGAGAGATATGTTTTATGGTCATGCTCCGATAGTCAATGGTTTATTCTTAATGAATCTCGAGCGTATTAATACACATGTTCATAGTGTGAGTACCAAAAGATGCAAGGTTGATAATGATAGTCCCACATACTTGTGGCACTGCCGCCTTGGTCACATAGGTGTCAAACGCATGAAGAAGCTCCATGCAGATGGACTTTTAGAGTCTCTTGATTATGAATCATTTGACACGTGCGAACCATGCCTCATGGGTAAAATGACCAAGACTCCGTTCTCAGGAACAATGGAGCGAGCAACCAACTTATTGGAAATCATACATACTGATGTGTGTGGTCCAATGAGTGTTGAGGCTCGCGGTGGCTATCGTTATGTTCTCACCCTCACTGATGACTTGAGTAGATATGGGTATGTCTACTTAATGAAACACAAATCTGAAACCTTTGAAAAGTTCAAAGAATTTCAGAGTGAGGTTGAGAATCAACGTGACAGAAAAATCAAGTTTTTACGATCAGATCGTGGAGGAGAATACTTGAGTCACGAATTTGGCACACACTTAAGAAAATGTGGAATAGTTTCACAACTCACGCCGCCTGGAACACCTCAGCGTAACGGTGTGTCCGAACATCGTAATCGCACTCTATTAGATATGGTGCGATCTATGATGTCTCTTGCCGATTTACCGCTATCTTTTTGGGGCTATGCTTTAGAGACTGCCGCATTCACTTTAAATAGGGCTCCGTCGAAATCCGTTGAGACGACACCGTATGAATTATGGTTTGGGAAGAAACCTAAGCTGTCGTTTCTAAAAGTTTGGGGATGTGATGCTTATGTCAGGAAACTTCAACCTGAAAAGCTCGAACCCAAGTCGGAAAAATGCGTCTTCATAGGATACCCTAAAGAAACTTATGGGTATACCTTCTACCTCAGATCCGAAGGCAAGATCTTTGTTGCCAAGAATGGGTCCTTTCTAGAGAAAGAGTTTCTCTCGAAAGAAGTAAGTGGGAGGAAAGTAGAACTTGATGAAGTATTGCCTCTTGAACCGGTAAATGGCGCAACTCAAGAAAATGTTCCTGAGGCACCTGCACCGACTAGAGAGGAAGTTATTAATGATGATCAAGATACTTCTGATCAAGCTCCTACTGAAATTCGAAGGTCCACAAGGACACGTTCCGCACCAGAGTGGTACGGCAACCCTGTCTTGGAAATCATGTTGTTAGACAACAGTGAACCTACGAACTATGAAGAAGCGATGGCGGGCCCGGATTCCGACAAATGGCTAGAAGCCATGAAATCTGAGATAGGATCCATGTATGAAAACGAAGTATGGACTTTGACTGACTTGCCCGTTGAACGGCGAGCCATAGAAAATAAATGGATCTTCAAGAAGAAGACAGACGCGGATGGTAATGTGACCATCTATAAAGCTCGTCTTGTCGCTAAGGGTTATCGACAAGTTCAAGGAATTGACTACGATGAGACTTTCTCACCGGTAGCGAAGCTAAAGTCCGTCCGAATCATGTTAGCAATTGCCGCATTCTACGATTATGAGATATGGCAAATGGACGTCAAAACGGCATTCCTTAATGGTTTCCTTAAGGAAGAGTTGTATATGATGCAGCCGGAAGGTTTTGTCGATCCTAAGAATGCTGACAAGGTGTGCAAGCTCCAACGCTCGATTTATGGGCTGGTGCAATCATCTCGGAGTTGGAACATTCGCTCTGATGAGATGATCAAAGCGTTTGGGTTTACGCAGACTTATGGAGAACCCTGCGTTTACAAGAAAGTGAGTGGGAGCTCTGTAGCATTTCTCATACTATATTTAGATGACATACTTTTGATGGGAAATGATATAGAACTCTTGGACAGCATCAAGGCCTACTTGAATAAGAGTTTTTCAATGAAGGACCTTGGAGAAGCTGCTTATATATTAGGCATCAAGATCTATAGAGATAGATCAAGACGCCTCATAGGTCTTTCACAAAGCACATACCTTGATAAGATTTTGAAGAAGTTCAAAATGGATCAGTCCAAGAAAGGGTTCTTGCCTGTTTTGCAAGGTATGAAATTGAGCTCAGCTCAATGTCCGACCACGGCAGAAGAGATAGAAGAGATGAGTGTCATCCCCTATGCCTCAGCCATAGGTTCTATTATGTATGCCATGCTGTGTACCAGACCAGATGTAAACCTTGCTGTAAGTTTGGTAGGAAGGTACCAAAGTAATCCCGGCAAGGAACACTGGACAGCGGTCAAGAATATCCTGAAGTACCTGAAAAGGACTAAGGAAATGTTTCTCGTTTATGGAGGTGACGAAGAGCTCGTCGTAAAGGGTTACGTCGACGCTAGCTTCGACACAGATCTGGATGACTCTAAGTCACAAACCGGATACGTGTATATGTTGAATGGTGGAGCAGTGAGCTGGTGCAGCTGCAAATAGAGTGTCGTGGCGGGATCTACATGTGAAGCGGAGTACATGGCAGCCTCGGAGGCAGCACATGAAGCAATATGGGTGAAGGAGTTCATCACTGACCTAGGAGTCATACCCAATGCGTCGGGGCCAATCAAACTCTTTTGTGACAACACTGGAGCTATTGCACTTGCCAAGGAGCCCAGGTTTCACAAGAAGACAAGGCACATAAAGCGTCGCTTCAACTCCATTCGTGAAAATGTTCAAAATGGAGACATAGAGATTTGTAAAGTACATACGGACCTGAATATAGCAGATCCGTTGACTAAACCTCTCCCTAGGGCAAAACATGATCAACACCAGAATTCCATGGGTGTTCGATTCATCACAATGTAACTAGATTATTGACTCTAGTGCAAGTGCGAGACTATTGGAAATATGCCCTAGAGGCAATAATAAAAGCATTATTATTATATTTCTTTGTTCATGATAATTGTCTTTATTCATGCTATAACTGTATTATCCGGAAATCGTAAATACACGTGTGAATACATAGACCATAATATGTCCCTAGTAAGCCTCTAGTTGACTAGCTCGTTGATCAACAGATAGTCATGGTTTCCTGACTATGGACATTGGATGTCATTGATAACGGGATCACATCATTAGGAGAATGATGTGATGGACAAGACCCAATCCTAAGCATAGCACAAAGATCGTGTAGTTCGTTTGTGCTAGAGCTTTTCCAATGTCAAGTATCTTTTCCTTAGACCATGAGATCGTGTAACTCCCGGATACCGTAGGAGTGCTTTGGGTACAAACGTCACAACGTAACTGGGTGACTATAAAGGTCATACAGGTATCTCCGAAAGTGTCTGTTGGGTTGACACGATCGAGACTGGGATTTGTCACTCATTGACGGAGAGGTATCTCTGGGCCCACTCGGTAATGCATCATCATAATGAGCTCAAGTGACCAAGTGGTTGATCACGGGATCATGCATTACGGTACGAGTAAAGTGACTTGCCGGTAACGAGATTGAACAAGGTATTGGGATACCGACGATCGAGTCTCGGGCAAGTAACATACCGATTGACAAAGGGAATTGTATACGGGGTTGATTAATCCTCGACATCGTGGTTCATCCGATGAGATCATCGTGGAGCATGTGGGAGCCATCATGGGTATCCAGATCCCGCTGTTGGTTATTGACCGGAGAGTCGTCTCGGTCATGTCTGCTTGTCTCCCGAACCCGTAGGGTCTACACACTTAAGGTTCGGTGACGCTAGGGTTATGAAGATATGTATATGCAGTAATCCGAATGTTGTTCGGAGTCCCGGATGAGATCCCGGACGTCACGAGGAGTTCCGGAATGGTCCGGAGGTAAAGAATTATATATAGGAAGTGCTGTTTCGGCCATCGGGACAAGTGGGGTTATCGGTATTGTACCGGGACCACCGGAGGGGTCCCGGGCCCACGGGGTGGGGCACTGGACAGACGAGTGGGAGAGCACAGGATGGACGTCGCCACGACAGCACAAGCGTTGACACCGCGAAGCGGCTAGACGCACTGATACAGAGGGAGATAGTGCGGACCTGCCATTCGGGGGGCAACATGGGCTGTAGGGGTGCGCCTTGGCCTACATGGGCCAAGGGCACCAGCCCTACTAGGCCCATGCGCCTAGGGTTTCCACCACGGAGGAGTCCAAGTGGTGGAAGGCACCCCGAGGTGCCTTGGGGGGGAGGGAAACCCTCCCCTGGCCGCCGCACCTAGGAGATTGGATCTCCTAGGCTGCGCACCACCCCCCCTTGGCCCTCCTATATATAGTGGGGGAGAGGAGGGATTTCATACCTCAGCCTTTGGTGCTTCCTCTCTCCCCGTTACGTCTCTCTCTCGTAGTATAGGCGAAGCCCTGCTACTGTGACGCCCTGCATCCACCACCACGCCGTCGTGCTGCTGGATCTTCATCAACCTCTCTTCCCCCCTTGCTGGATCAAGAAAGGAGGAGACGTCATCCGTTCCGTACGTGTGTTGAACGCGGAGGCACCGTCCGTTCGGTGCTAAGATCATCGGTGATTTGAATCACGTCGTGTTCGACTACATCATCCCCGTTCTTTGAACGCTTCCGCTCGCCATCTACAAGGTACGTAGATGCATCTAATCACTCGTTGCTAGATGAACTCCTAGATGGATCTTGGTGAAACCGTAGGATTTTTGTTTTCTGCAACGTGGGCTCGCCGCACGGGCCACGTGGAGGCCCATCTGTCCCGGTTCATGTAAGAACCGGGACTAAAGGCCCAGGGCATTAGTAACGACACTTTAGTCCCAGTTCAACAACCGGGACAAAAGGCCCTTAAGAACCGGGACAAATGGCCCTTTTTCTACTAGTGACGGCCAGCCAATGTAAATTGCTATGTGCACACCATAGAGGTAGTAGCTCAATGATGGTTGTTAGATTCAGATTTGTGGGACTAATCATGCGGTGGTGAATGGGTCGTTCGATGTGTTGGGGGTAATTGCGGGGTGCACTTAAGAAAGTTTTGTTTGATTGTTTAATAATAGTGGAGATGGAGATGGAGATGCAGTTTGCGAGCTGCGAAGGAGAGGCCGTAATACTTTCCAACCGACCAGAAAGGTGGCGTAACCTCAGGTCGAGTACAAGTTTACGGTATGTTCCTCTCCGTATCCTCCTCGGCCATGGAGTCTGTGACCGCTTTGTATTTTCCACAGCCTTTACAAGTCCTCTATCTCCATATAACACGGTTAGGCGTGCAAAAGATTACGGCCAACTCCTGTCTGTCGATCAGACCCGTCGCTTATTCTCAAAAGCTTTGATGGCCATGGCTAACAAAGACGGCGCAACCTCTGCGGGGGATTACTACTGGATACCCGAGGCCACGTCCTCCATATCCATTACACGTCATCACCGCGACGTTTGATTTCGTGGTGACCGATTACCTGCAGCTCAAGGAGTCAAGGGCATGGGCGTCGGCAAGTTCGTTACCTCGTCCGTCTTCAAAGGCGGCGGCTACAAGTGGGAGCTCAACTTCTACCCAGATGGGATCACCCAGTACAGGTGTGGCGATAACACGTCATGCTACGTTCGCTACCTCGGCGGAGCCAAGGATGTGAAGGCCAAGTTCGCGCTCAGGATGCTGAGGACCAGCAGCCAAGCAGAGGTGGTCAGCTGGCGCGCGAAGGAGTACGTCTTCTCTACGCGGAATGACGATACGGTGCGTGCTCACCGTCAGCAAGGAGACTCCACTGGTGCTGTAGGGCGACCTCGAGCCCTGTATCGGTGACCCGACAGGCGTGGACGTCACGTTCCGCGTGGGCGGCCAGGAGTTTCCAGCACACCGGATCCTCCTGGCCACGCGGTCGCCAGTCTTTCGAGCTCAGCTCTTTGGACCCATGGCGGAGAAGGACATGGGACGCGTCAAGGTCGTGGATGTGGAGCCGACCATCTTCCAAATGATGCTTCACTACATCTATGCGGATTCGCTGCCACCGTGCCACCACAGAGACGGGCACAGCGTCGCGACGCTGCAGCATTTGCTGGTCGCCGCGGATAGGTATGGGCTGAGCATGCTGAGGCCCATGTGCGAGGAGGAGCTGTGTGAAAAGCTCGATGTCAAGACTGTCAGGTCCACCTTCGCATTGGCGAGTCAGCACAACTGCGAGCTTCTCAAGAGTAATTGCGTGTGTTATGTCATCGCCAAAAGTCCTTGGCGCCGTCTTAGAGACCGAGGGATTCAAGGAGCACTTCATGCCAAGTTGCCGCCCAATGGCTTTGGAGGAGGGAACTTCAGGGGGAAAATAGACGCCGAGAGGAAAAACTGATCCAAACAAGAAAAAGATCAAAAAGATCCGTACAAAGCAGTGAACTTACTTTCATTTTGCATAACTAATAGTACTTAGCAGAATGTCCGTGCGTTGCTACGGGCTACAATGCATGTAAATAAAATAAACAAATGCTTAAGGTCATCTTTAAGGTCGAAGCTCATTTTTTCCTCATACGTCCAAGCATGTTCGAACACCAAATAAGCGTCCAGTGGGCTCCCAAAAATCCAACCGCCTGTACCCCCAATTCAAACCCATATAGAGGGTTCTGGTTAACCGAACAATTCACCATGTTATCTCAAACACCTGGTCCCCACAACACTGGTTAACCGAACAATTCACCATGTTATCTCAAACACCTGGTCCCCACAACAAAAACACAACCCCACGACGCACTTTCCCTTTTCCTGTCGAACCCTTCCCTTCCCACTCGATTTCCCGCTAGAGCCCTATCCTTTAAAACCGTATGACGCCCACGCCACCTTCGTCATGGCACTTCTTTCCTTCACACCGTACTTTCCCATAGACCGTTAAGGAGGAGCCCCCTCCCCACCAACCACCCCGCTCTCTGCCCTGATCCCCTCCCCCCCTCCCCCCGTGTTCATGCCGATCCGCCACCATCATCAAGGAGGACGAGGCGTGTGCCGCCCCCGCCCACAAGCCAAGAAGACAGATCCAATGTCTCCTGAGAAATTGCCGCATTGTAACATACAGTTGAATGTCGTGCGTTATCACGAAACAAAATATGATGTCCATTATTGGGCTTGCAACTGATATGCTACCATGTCCATTATTAACTCTTGAAGTAATAAACCAATGCATTTACCTTTCGATCCTAACCAGAAAATTGTATGACTTGATCAAAAACAATATATGAATTGCTTGCTCATGCAATTTGCTTCAAAGCCATCTCTAATGAAATGCAATTTGCCATATTTTTTAAAGTAGGGAAATTATTCCGCTCATAACTGAATAGACCAATCCCAACCCCCGCCCCGCTCACTCTAAACCCTCACTCTTATAAAAAATCCACTAACTCATGTTCTTAGTGAGCCAGTGATCGATGACGCCGCAGCAGGACAACAAGGGACAAGGACAACAACCACCTTTCTATCTTAGTTCTAGTACCTCCTAGTTCTAAATTGGACCCACCATTCATCCCGGGCTCTAACACAACAGTGGAACACAAAAAAAATTCAAACAATGTACCAGCATTTCTGTTCTTCGAGCATGGAGGTGTGAGCTTTTCAAGTGGAGCGAGGCACTGTGATAAGAATACCAACAACTTAATAAAAGGGACCGGCTGTGTAAACTACAAGGAATATAACCTCCAAGGGAGTGAGTAAATAGTTTAACCTTTGTAATGCGCATACATTTACTGAGACATTTTCTTTCCAGTTTTTTTCCTAGAGTATGTGTAAGAATAAAATTTTATAGATTGAAGGTGGATTTTCATCCTAACGTGCATTTTCTATTCATGGTCAAGTACAGTTCTCTGCAATAACAAGCATAAATGGACTGAACTGAGTTAGAGTAAATGGCAAAAAAATGCCGAGTATAGTACAATTGTTGTTCATCTAAAATCATCACAGTATGAAAAAATTTCGAGCATATGGGATTAAAGTGTCAACTTTTTCTCCATAGTAAAAGAAGGGAGAACCAATTGGCCATAATCGCAATATGGACAAAGAAATAGGAAGAAAAACTTTACATGATGCAACATGAGATGGAGAGGCATTCTAATAAAATAGGTCATTGCCCGTGTGTTGCAAATAGGGCATAAACAATTGTGTCAACCATGTATTTTAGTATTGTCAACTTATTTACCAACTCATCACCCTTTTTCTTCTTCCTCTACCCACCATCTCCGCCTATCTAATACATTCTTGCAACCATACTCAATGGCACATCCAGCTAACAATCAAATTTCAATATATTTTAGTAGATTCATAGAACTATATTGAGATGAATATGAAATATACATAGTTCTCAATAAATAAAGCTAATGGAAAGGTACATCTTGTTATAATTTACACTGAAGCTACATATAACCGAATTTTTTGTTGTGGTAACAAAGAAAAGAAAACTACCCCTAATTTGACCAATTGTAAAAAAACTATGAAGAGAATCTTTAACAACCTAGAAAAGGCCTTGACCGCTGTATTCACTTGTTCTTCGCAAGGAATAATTTAGTATAGAGAATCTGTCACCATTTTGGGTCGTAGAGAGGTGAGTTTTTCTGAGCGGTAGGAGGAGGTTCCTCCCAGCTCCATTTGCAATAACCTACTGAGTGAATGATAATGCTGACTTGTTTGAGAAGTTGTTTGCTAACAAAAGGAAAGCTTAGAATATTTGATGTCTATATCAATTGGAGAATAGGTAAGCTTCAATATAACCCAGAAATAACTTGGCACGTTTGAATATAGTAGAGATTCTTTAAACCATGGTCATACATACTCACTCCGTCCCAAAATAAGTGTCTCAACCTTAGTACAACTTTGTACTAAAGCTAGTATAAAGTTGAGACACTTATTTTGGGACAGAGGGAGTATTCATTATCAGCAATGATCAAGATGTACTTACTGCTACTATATTTTTTCTCAAACTTTGTTGGAATAAAATTACAGTAATTCACAAAGAAATTAAAGGTAAGTAGGTAGCTATTTAATGTATTTATTTTTGTAAACAGATGTATCAAATGGTGTATCAATTAATGAAATATAAGTACCACATACTTTGGACAAAGAAGAGACCCGCAGATAAATAACACGGTTAAAAAAACAAGTACTGAAATATAAGTGTTCCGCATTAAGCTTGCTAGTAAGAAAAGGACCTCTAAAACAATAATTCTAATACCTCAAACCTCCTTATAGCAGTAAGAAAAATATCAGGAGATGGCTTGCTAGCTTTCACCTCCTCACCCCCATGGCAACTTGATACATCAGGGCAAACACTTCCCAGTGGTTACAAGCCTTCAGTGCAAAATGACAAATATCAGGAGATGGCTTGCTAGCTTTCACCTCCTCACCCCCATGGCAACTTGATACATCAGGGCAAATAGTTCCCAGTGGTTACAAGCCTTCAGTGCAAAATGACATTCATGGGTTCTGAAGACATCACCAAGAAATATCAGGTTCTATATGATTCTAACTTACTGAAGAACATAGAGCAATGAAGAAAAGTGCAGTACATTAAATCAAGGCCAAATGATACATTTCATGCATAAGCGAGCAGAAAAATAAATGGTGTGTAACATTTTTTTCCCTTCCAATAGAGAGACTCTTTGTATATTTTAACCAGTGATTACTTCTTGTTACACCAACTAAACATAGTTCTAAATGCTACCAACATTTTTTATGAAACAAAGGACAACAAAAATTAACTCCCCTCGCATCGGAACTTCATGTCCTTTCAACTCTGAAATTCCATAAAAGGTAAGCATACAATAATTTTATAGTGTATAATTATACTAAAGAAGAACATGCTATGTGTGTCGTCAACGCAAGTTGGCATATTATCATTGAGAGCATATATTAGTACACAGTGTGATGATAATTGGAACCGGATGTGCTATCAGCATGTCTTTCTCCTGGCGATATTAAACATCATGGTGCAACAAATTACAAATATTAGTGTTAACATAGGTTAATATATATTACTTATGTGTGCAGTTCAATATACTCTGAAAAAAAGTTGAATTATTCCTAACTATCACCATCAGATCTAGGCAAATAAGCATTATAATCACAGCCTGAGCCAGAACTTAGGATTGAGGAGGGATTGGGAAACCCTCAAAGAAAGGAAGAAGCTCACCAAAACACAGTTACAAGCCCCAACTATCTCGACCTTGCGCTCAAAATGGCTTGAAAGAGTGATAAGGGATCAACAAGAGTGCCAGTCGCATAAAGCTTGTTCAGATTGCCAAGGCCTGGTTGCACCTGACAGCAAGACAAAAACTTGAAATTTGAAGTCCGGATGTGGTTAGACAAGCTGCAATAACCTCATATTGATTTTGATCCGACATGTGCATTAAACATAGCATGGACCATGATTGAACAGAGCGACCGCTGCAAAATAAATGTATAACAAGAGCGGGCAGCATCAACATGTAATAGACGTGTATTGTTATCTATGAGTGTTGTCGCTAGTGAACGCATACAGTTGCAGTTGCACTTCTGCAACCTAAAGGGGAAAGAAAAATCCAGTTGTTAACCCAAAGGACTGGAAAAAATTCATTACAAAAGAAAAAAAAACAGCTTTCCTAAGTTCACTTGCTGGGTGAAAAAATCAGCTATTATAAAAGTGAGCTCCAGATTTCAGCATGTATCATGCAGTTTTGTGTATATGGTTCACACATGAAAAAAGGATTTTGGCCAGTGCTAGGACATGGCATTTGTGGCCTGATAAAAGATTAGTTTGTGCTATCTTCAGGACAAAATGGGCACGTGAGTTACCAAACCAGAAGGGGAGGCCATGAGTATAGGTGGACTGAAACTTCTTGCTCGGTTGGAGCTTAATGAATCTGATCAATAGAAAATGATTTAGTTATTTGAAATTAGTATACTAAAAAATGTAAGGTACATTGCAGAAACAACAGATTAGCAAAATTCAATAATGCAAAACCGAACCCACCATAGGGGAAGCATAGAAAGAAAATCATCGTCTGAACCCTATTATCTTAATCCACCTACAGATCCAATTTATATGCATCATGCCATGGAATTTCCAAAAGCATGGCTGCAGCCGCTGGCAATGATGTTGACCCAATGGTGCTTGTGCGGGCGAAGTACATCGCTGTTGGGCTTGTCACCGAGGAGTTCTGCAACTCACTGCAGCCTCAGGTCGAGAAGGTCAAACCCTCAGGGTGGGATTGGATCCAGCTTCCTCGTAGCATCAGAAGTTCGAGTCCATCGCAATGATGTGCTGCGCGACGACGAAGGACGGAGGATGAGAGGAAGATCGGCAAGGAGGTATCGATAAGGAGAGGCAGCAAAAGCGACGTGGGCCGGTGGTGTGTTGGCGGGTGCGAGGGGACATTGAAGACAGCGGCCAGCGTCGTGCGCCAGAGCACGATGGCGCTTGCGGAGGAGCCAATCGAGCAGCGGGTGTGGCTGGCAGCTGCTAACCCTAGCGTGCCGTGCTTTTGTTGACACAGAGACGTGGGTTGGATCTCATTCTCTTGCAGCGCTTGGCCCATGTATGGGTGTGCGGGCAGGGACGAACCGACGACCGTCAAAGAAGCGGTAAAAGAATCGGTAGCGGGGATGCCTTCGATTGATGGTACGTTGGGCAGGAAGCAGGAACGAACGACATACTAAGAGTAGAGATTAGGAAAGGTAACAATCGATGCGTTAGGAAAGTTAGGATTTTGATTTGATTTTTATGAAATAAGGTTTTATTGTTTGGTAACGTGATATTATTACATGCTTGTTTGTGACGTGCCTAGTTAGGAAAGTTTAAAAATTAGGATTTGGAATTGATTGTGATGAAACTAAATTTTACTGATTGGTAACGCGCTATCAGTTCCTGCCCGTTTATAACGTGTCTAGTTAGGAAACTTTGGAAAGATTAGGAAAGTTTTTATTCTAAGGGTAAAAAAATCAACGTGAGGAGAGATGCTGATGGGATGTGAGACGAAAATAAACCGGACGAAAATAAACCAGACGAAATATAACCAGACGAAAATAAACCATGGACGCAATCCTACCAACTCAGACATTAGTAGTAGAGATTTTGTAGGGGAGCCAAGTGCCTCATTGCACATGACATTGTCTGTAAGATAGAAGAATTCAATGGTTAAGGTAATAGTGAAAAACTAATGCTCAGGAAAACTTTAGAAGGCTGGTCGTAATTGGAGTATCATAAGTAGTATAATGCATGTCAACTAGACTTTTTGAATAAGGTGGCAGACAATTAAATGAGAAAAGAGAAGATGTGGCAGCATATTATGATACTGTATCATACTCCCTTCGTTCTTAAATATAGGGTGTATAGTTTTTGGCACGGAAATTAAAGAACCCATGTGGAGGAAAAATTTCACAAGTTTTGGAAGAGATTACACCTGACTAATTGACATGAGAAAATAGAGGAGCTTTCCCTATATAAGGAAATGTAATCAAATCCCTTAAAAAATTATCCAAATAAGTGGTGCAACGCAATACACCTTATATTTTGGACTTTTTCTCAAAAATCTATACACCTTATATCAAGGAACGGAGGGAGTATTAAATATTGTACTACTTTGTGTCATGTATGACAATTAATAAGGCAACCTAAGATGCTAACTTACTCCCCATTACAAAAGTATGATACTATGCATTACAAAAGTAGTATCATACACTAGTATCATATGCATGATACTCCCCATTACGACCAGCCGAACCCCGTAAACCATACCATAGTCACCGGCAACTTCTAGTTTGCCGGTGGTAATGGATCCTGCCATTAATTAAAGAGCTCCAAATTCGAAAGGGTTGCCTTCTTATGACATTATCATATTAAATATTGTGTTCCTTCTCATTTCGTCTTTTCACCATGCATAGTGATTTCTTCCAAGAAAGTTGCCTCATAAAAGGGAACTTTATAAGACAATCAACTTAAAAATGGTTAATTTTCAGAAAATAGATTGTTATCATATCAATATCTTCTCTTTTATACTATATGTAAAAAACCTCGTTGAACGAATCTCATGTTTAGGTCTGATGACTCACTTGTCTATGGGACATTTACATTTTTTTCCCAAACTCGAACCCACTACCGATATTTACACCAATTTTTTTTACCTTCCATGTTGTTCTGTCCCGTCAAAAGGATTTGACCATCTAAAAGACATTTTCTAGACAATTTTTCCCATGTCATACGTCCCTTACATGTGGGACCAGTGCACGTAATCCCGCGTGCACAGGGTCTGGGGAAGGATCCGACAATTTTAGGTCTATGGTACCCAGCGTTTCCTTATATTTTTGCAAGAGATTGTTTATGGGACTCGAACCCGTGACCTCATGGTCACAAGGAAACAGTTTTACAGTTGCTCCAAGGCTCCCCTTTCATGTGACACCCATCTACCATTCTTAAGAAGTTGCTCCCCACTACTCCCTATTCTCTCATCATGCACACTATCCACATCATCATGATTACACATCAGCATTCACTTCTCAAACGATCTGCCACATCAGCGGTTGTCAACAACGTTCCATCTCACAAAAAATGACATGTTCCGGGTTTTTTTCCTGGTTTCTTTTGCAGGCTGAATAGCAAGAACATGCAGCCCATTACTCCACGCAAATGCTGCCCAACATTAAAGCTAACCCAATAATTAACAACAAACAGCACAGGAAACTGATGAAACCGTCGATCTCTTCATCTTCTGCACAAAATCCCATGCCTTTTCCCACATCGTATTTTCTACCAGAACACTTGCAGGTTGGCAATCGGACCTTTTCTAGCGTGTTCACATGGCAATGCTTCCCTTCTTCTGCCACCCGAGAGTCATTTATTTCTTCTAGACACCTATCACATCGTTCCCTTTTCCATGCCATCAAATCCCACTGCTGATTTTCAGCACAAATAGATGGATTCCCTTTTCCTTCCTCGCATACTGCATCTCTGACTCTCGGCCTCTTCCTCCCCTCTCCGCAGGAGCAGCTCGGCTCAACGTATTGTCGCCGATCTGGCCTCGCTGTTTTCTCTTCATGTTGCCATCGACTTGATCTTTGAGGTGGTAGATCTGGCCATTATAATCTTACTTCGAGCCCTACAAGTCTCGTTTCCTCTTCCTATTACTGATGTCTTGGCCGGGTAAGCAGTACACCCATGTTCTTTGTCGTTTGAGGATTCTTGGTTTCCTGTTGACAGCAAGTTGTGTTCGTGTGCAAACAGTTTTCATCGTGGTCTATGCAATTTTTGGTTTGTGACTTTCCCTGTATCAGTAGCCACTATTCTACTTCAGAGTAGCAGTCTTGGGTATGCTGAAGGTACGAGCATGTGGATTGTCATGCATTTTAATATTCAATAGATGTCTATATATTATATACAGATATGTCTGATCAACTCTCAAATAGACTCTGGACTCTGTAAGCTAGCTATATATCCATTAATCCATGCCTCAAGGACTCACTCATGTTAATTCTGGATGGTATTTTTTCATATCTTACTCATCATTTGTGGATTAGATTAACTAAACTGGATTTCATTATTTTGCTAGCTGTGTTTCCCTTGACTACAGAATTAGTAGCTCAATTTCTCAATTAAACAGCGAGTCCATTTTGATGTGGTTTGGCAGTGGTTGTCCCTTTGATGATTCTTGTGTACTATTGATCATGTTACATCAATTTAGTTGCACGTATGCTTTATTCGCATGCATGACCATTCTAATAGATATCAATGATACGAGGTTAAGATCCTCATTGATTGATATGAGCAGCTCTTCTTTCTTTGAGATCTTCTCAACTGTTTGTTCATGTATGTAGGTGTTGCAGGTTGTCAGTCAAGATCCAGTATAACATTTTCTCTGTGTGGTCATTAATGTCAAGTATTAACTATTTTGCATCCCTTCCTGCACAAATTTTTTATAACATTTACAACATAGTTTATTTTGGAAGTCTACTTAACAACATAGAATGTTCTCACAGTTAATCTCATAGGTGCATACGATCGTATAGTCCGCTGGCTCAGTCTGACTAAGCAACCTCACTTACATTTTGCTAAGTAGCCTTCGGGTTAATCCTTTTGTGCACGCAATAAAAAATTTAGCATTACACGACCAATATTTTTCTTCATGTTATTTTCTTCCGCAATATACATCTGAAACATCAGCTAATTGGCATGCTATATCTAGTTCTAACAAAAAGGAAAGGGAAAACTCCCTCTCCCTACCTCTAACTTACACGAGGGACCCCACCAAAGAAAAAGAAAAACTCTATTTATGTGGAGTATTTGCACCCGAGCTCAAATGATCTTGGTGAACAGTAAAATCGAAAAAATAGTAAACAAATTCAAAAAAGTTTGATTTTTTGCGGTAAACTTTGACGGATGTTCTATGTGCTTGCAAAAGGTTATCATGAATGAATATTTCTGGAAGAGAACGTGGCAAAAAAAATGTTATCATGACTTCAAGGGATGTACTCCGAAACATCCTATTTTTTAAAGCATTTTGGAGTACAGATTTTTTTTATCATGACTTCAAGGAATGTCATCTTGTGACGAACATTTTCAAGCATAGAAAACATTTGCCAAAGGTTATCACAAAAAATATTCAATTTTTTTTTCATTTTTTTGCATTTTCTTTTGATTTTACTACTCACCTAAGGAAGAACACTTTCGTTCATAACTTTGTCTCTCTCGCAGCCTCATCTGACTCTCTGATACCCAGTCTCTTTGTGTGGGGTAGGCCTAGCGTGAGTGAGACGCCGCCGTGTTACCTGCACCTGGTGGTCTCCAGCGAGCTCGAGCAAGGACGCTTGGATGGCACATTCCGCCCTCCGACGCCCCAGCACCCACCGCACGCACAACCACCATATGGCCATGGACCTCGGATTACGATCGCGATGGATCAAGGTGGGAGAAGGCGGGGCTCCCTCCAACGTTGCGACCCACGCGGTCTTCGCCATAGACCTCTGTCTCCCCCCGTTGACCACCGCGAGGAGCTCGACACCCCACCTGCCATGGATGCACGCTCTCGCGCCCGACCACCGTGGATGCACGCCCGATCCCACAATCGCGCCCCGACCGCCATAGATGCACGCCCGCAACCTGCTCACTCTCTTCCTTCGATTCGGAGGCAGGGAAGGACGCTGGTTGCAATAAATGTTTGCAAAAATTGTAAAGAAATCAATTTCAAAATATTCTATGTTTCAAAACAATATCATGTTTATTTGGAAATCCCCAAAATAAAAACTAATTCAAAAGTAACAAATAATATAAACAAAAAAGGAATAGGTAGAGGAAATGCTCACTGTTGGGCTTGTGCTATATGGGTCCGCCCAAGCGAGTGCTCCATGTGCAAATGCTCGACTGTTTGTTTGTAGTTTGCATCAAATTGCGAAAGTTCACTCCCCATCTTGTGAGGCACTGACAAATGACGCACTGCATGTGCGCAAGTTGTCACAACCTATAAGTTCCTTTTTTTGTATATTTGTTTATTCAAAACGTTTTATCTCTTGAACAGTGCACCAAATCCCGAGCAGCCTGTGGCACAAGCACGAGGACTGTGTTTTGTATCGTCTTGTTGGCTTTCAGCCAATTCCGGTATTGTTTGAAGGTTTCCAGCCAATTTTTTGACCGATTATTTTACTCCAACATTTTTTGGCCTTCTTTTTAGTAAAAGATTTGCATGGGTTAAAAATATACAAGGAATTTAAAATTTTCATAAATTATAAAATATTCACGAAGTTTCAAAGCTTAGAGAATTTTAAAACATGTTAACGATTTTTAAAAAAATCTTCATGGATTTTAAAAATGTATGCACAGTTGAAAGTTTCTCATGAATTAAAAAATCTTCATGATTATTAAAACGTATATTCTGAAATGAGAATTTGAAAAATTCATGAGTTTAATATTTATTGAATTAAAAAACGAAAAATAAAGAAAATTCAAAAATAATGGCCAAGGAAATTATATGAAAGAAAATAATAAGAAGAAAGCAAGAAAATCAACACAAAAACACAGAAACAAAGAAAAAATAAGACCTAGGACAGAACATTCTAGCACCTTCATATAACAAAGAATTTACAAAGCGAACCGGTATCCCTTGGGTAGTGGCCGATTGTACGGGCTTTTTGTCTTGATTTCTTTAGATTTGTAGACCCGGATTTTCTAGGGCCCCCCTTTTCTGGTCAACGGGCCTGTTTGAACACCTACAGGTTTTTACAGGAGTTTACATGATTGATTTGACGTGGCAGTTTTTGATTGGATGTAAGGGGAGGACGCGGGCCTACCCTCATGAAAATCAGGGGGCAGATCTATCAATAAAGAAGAAAATTGGTGAGGGTTCGAAATGAGCGAGCCGTTGGAGCCAGGGTCTGGCGAACGGGCGAGCGAGGAGTGCGCGACGGCGGGGCCGGCGCCTGCGACCGGCTGGCAGCTGGTTCGTAGGGGCGCGGTGAGCTCGCCGGGGCGCGGCCCGCCGTCCCCAGCCCCGGGGACGCCGGCGGGCGTGGCGGCGTGGCCGGGGGGCAGTCGCTTTTGGGCATTCGCGGGGTCGGAGGCGGAGGCGGAGTCGGAGTGCGAGGCGGAAGAAGGCGAAGCGGAGGACCGAAGGGCGGCGCCGGCGGGACCAACGATTGGCGACTTTGTGGCGTTTGCTGCGAGGGAGCAGTCCGGGTCGGCGCGGCGGCGGCGTAGGTTCGCGCCGGGAGGCAGGGGCCACCGGGCGTTGGCTGCGCGCGTATGGAAACCGGCGACGCCGAACAGTGGGAACGCTGCGGCGGTGGCGGCCGGGGCCATTCGGTCCAAGTTGGCGGGGTTGCTGGTTGGCGCAGGGGAGTCGCCGGCGGAGGCGGCGGGCAATCTGGAGTGGCTGTGTCTAGCCCCCCCCCCCCCACCCCCTGTCGCGCGGTGGCGGCGGCGGTAGCGACTGCGGCGGCGGGGCTCGGGGCAGGAGCGCCTCTGGTTCGGGAGCCTAGGGTTGCGGGTGCTGGGCTTCGGGCCGGAGTGGGCCTAGGTGGTGCGGGGCCTGCTACGACAAGTGCGGGGTCGCCCACTCTGGAAGTGGCCTTGGTGGGTGGCCTGACGCGGCCCGAGGAGGGGCGAGAGAGGCCCAGCCCATCTGGCCCGCCCACTAGACCGGCGCTTGGATATAAATGGGTAGCGAAGGGCAGTCGGGAGCGCTGATTAGGGTTTCCCGCAGCCAAAAGAGAAGTGCGGCGCTGGGCTCACTTGGCTCGGCGCATCAAGCTTGATCCTCCACTCTCTCCCCTTCGCAGATCCTTTGCGGAGGCGGTGATGGGGGACCGGCGGGCGGAGAAGAGGCCGATGGAGGCGGCGGATCTGGAGGCGGAGCGCAGGCGGGAGCGGGAGCTGTGAGAGAAGGCGAAGCGGGCGATGCGTGGCAAGGGAGACGGCAGAGGCGAGAGGGAGTCGCGTGCGGCTCGGGAGGAGCGCGGCGCGCAGGCGGAGCCACATGGACGCGAGGGGGATTGGGGTCCTCCTCCTCCATGGTGGATTCAGCAACAACAAGAAAAGAAGAAGAGGAAGAAGGCCACGCAACGGCGTCGGGAGCTGGAACGCAAGGCGGTGGAGCACCCCTACTGGGGTGGGGGACATGGGGATCCCCTGGCACAGTAGCAGCGGGCGCCAGCCGAATCGCGCGGGGGGGCGCCGCTCCTGACAGCGAAGGGAATGGTGGGGGAGCCCATCCCGGTGGAAGATGTGCCGGATGTGGAGTGCTTCAAGTGCGGCAGACTTGGGCACTACCAATCCAAGTGCACTTTCAAACCATTGTGTGTGCTGTGCAAGGAGGAGGGCCACGCCTCCGCTGATTGCCCCTCGCGCGGCAGGGCGGCCAAGCTGCAGATCATGGGGAGTGCAACTTCGGGAGAGGGATTCTTCTGTCTCGAATTTGCCGAAGATGCGGAGGAGGAACGGCCGGTCGACCAGAAGGTGGCAAACGCGGCGATCCTCTCGGCGGATCCGGGCAAGCTCAATCTGAGGATTCTGAAACAAGAACTCAAGAACATCGTCACAAGCGATTGGGACTGGCAGGTTACGCAAGTGGGCGACGATGACTTCCTGGTGGTGTTTCCCTCAGCAGATCTTCTGCACATGGCCAAGTCAAGTGGAAAACTTTTCCTCCCTTCCCACGACATCATCGCAAGGGTGCGGGACAGGCTTCATGAGGTGATCCAACCGATGAGCATGCCGGAAGTGTGGGTTAAGCTCCACGGCATCCCACAAAAGCACCGCGGGGAGGAGAGGGTAAAGGAAGGCTTTAAGATGTTGGGGCGTCCAATTGTGGTGGATGAATTGTCTCTTATTCGGTTGGGGCCAGTGAGGATGAAACTTGCTTGTAAGGCACCAGAGAAGCTGAATGGCACGGTGGAAGTGTGGTTTAACCATGAAGGGTATCAGATCAAGGTTGAGGTGGAGCGGCCGAGCCAGCGCAGGGGCGTGGGTGGAGCGGGGTCAGGTGTTGGGGGATCGGGAGCGTCCCAACCTCCCCCTCCGTCCAAAGACGGGGACCCGGCTCCGGTGGCTCCTAGTGCTGACAAAGGCAGGCCGGAGGCTGGGCAGAGTGCAGGACAGCAGCATAAGGACATGGTTATGGGAGGGCAAGAAGAGGATCTTGAAGACAGCATGCAAGACACTTCCATTGACACAGAGACGTGGGACAAGATTGGCGCGATGGAAGGGCGGGCGATGGTGGTGGCGACCCAGGATACTGCCGTTAGCGGTCCGAACCTGGCGCGCGACTTGGCAGGAGCCTTTGATGTGTATGGATCCAACTTGGCGCAGCAGTTCCCTACGCCTCGCCCCTCACTGGCGTTGGTATCCGGGGCTGATGATGGTGCGGGGCTGGTGGGGGGGAGGACCTCAATCCCCTCCTCTCCGATGGCTGCGCAGGCCGGGGTTGCTGATCTAACCAAGGAAGGTGCTACTCCTGCCTCGGGCAAGCAGGGCTCAGGGGGAGCGGGCAGGCCGCCCAAGAAGACGGCGGGCAGGAAGCCGGGACACAAGACCGTGGCCCAGCCCGCTCCAAGCATGGTGGCGTCTCTGCGTGGCGAGCTGGGGTCGGAGTTGGCGGCGGGGGATGTGGGCTTCAAGGCCAAGCGCTCCAAGGCCACGCCGGTGGCGACGCGGGAGCCGAGCACCAGGGCGAAGGCCAAGCTGGGAGATCTTTCATCCATGGAGAGCGCAAAACTGCGTGCGGCGGACAAGAACTTGGACGTGTCAGGTAACCCCCTCCCCTCTTTTAAAATTCTCAGCGCGTTCTCGGACGAACATCTTGCTTCGATTTTACATGATAGTGGGGTGGAGCTGGGGTCTAGCTCTGCTGATATTATCCCGTTAGTGCGCGCGCGAGGAGGCACAAGCTGCCTTGGCCGAGGCGGCAGCGCGATGCCAGGCCTCGGATGCATAGAAAAACTGCCCAGGGGGTCAGTTGGTTGTGGTGGTGTCCGAAGGGGAAGTAGAGCCGAGGGAAGGCTCTGACATCCCCTCTTCCAGCCGTGCGCCGGCTAGGAAGAGTGCAAAAGGCGGTGAGCTCGCGAGGAGTTCGCCTTCGTAATTGGGTGCTATAATGCGGTTTCTCTTTTGGAATATTCGGGGTTGTGGGCACGTAGGGTGTCGCACGCAGCTCAGGGAATACATGGCCAAGGAGCGTACCGATATTGTTGCGTTACAGGAAACCATCAAGGCCGACTTTTCCCCTCGTGATTTACTTGCGATCGATCCTTTACAGCGATTTAATTGGTGTTGGGTTCCTTCTTCGGGCCATTCGGGTGGCCTTCTCATGGGTTGTAATAATGATGTTTGTGATGTCTTGGTGTGGGAATTTGGTGTGTTTTGCATTATGGCCACGGTTAGGCACCGTGCTTCGAATCTGGTTTGGGTAGTCATTGGTGTCTATGGGCCTGCGGATCACTCGAAGTCGGCAGGCTTTTTAGATGAGGTTTCAGCGATGGTGGGGGCCAAACGGACAGCTAACCTCCCGGTCATTGTAGGAGGCGACTTTAACTTGATCCGATCGGGTTCGGATAAGAATAATGGCATTGTGGACTGGGCTAGGGTGTCCCTTTTCAACAACGCAATTGCGGCAGCCTCGTTACGGGAGGCTGCTCGGACCGGGGAGAGATTTATGTGGACCAACAAACAGGTCCATCTGGTTAGGTCAGTTCTTGATCGTGTCTTCTTCACCCCGGAGTGGGAAGCTCTTTTCCCGATGTGCTCGTTAATGGCAGAAACTAGGATCGGATCTGATCACATCCCTCTGGTCTTCTCCTCAGGGGAGGAGCAGATTCGCCGTAGTAGCAGATTCTTTTTCGAAACTGCCTGGTTTGAAGCAGAGGGCTTCGAGACCATGGTGCGTGAGAGGTGGGATGCTATTGTGTCTCAGTTGGGCCCCCAAAGGGGCCCGGCTGAGTTTTGGTCGGTAGCTGCGGCTAGGCTGCGTGCGTTCCTCAGGGGTTGTGGAGCGAATTTTGGTAGCGAATCCAAAAAGGAGCGTGCCAAGCTTGTGGCACAAATCACAACGCTTGACGCGGAAGCGGATGTTCGAGCCTTTTCTGAGCAGGAGTGGGCTCAGAGATACGCGCCGGAAGACCAAGTGCTCTCCATTCTGAGAGCTGAAGAGGAGTACTGGCGCCGTAGGGGCGGCATCAAGTGGGTGACCAAAGGCGACGCAAATACAGGTTACTTTCACGCATTCGCCAACGGGAGAAAACGTAAATGTGCTATACTTCGCCTTAATCATGGGGATAGGGTATTGGTCACCCAGGCGGAGATCTGTAAGCATATATATGACTTCTTCATTGGCCTGTTGGGGACGGCTGAGGAGAAGCAACTCTGCCTTCGGGAGGATTTGTGGGGTCCTACCGAGCGGGTCTCACAGGAAGAAAACGCAGGACTTGTCCTGTCTTTTCTACCGGATGAGATTGACCGTGTGCTGGCCTCCATGAAAACGGGCACGGCCCCAGGTCCTGATGGGTGGCCGGTAGAGTTTTTTAAAAAATTCTGGCCTAGCCTGAAACATGTGTTTCACGCAATCGTCAATGGCTTTGCGTTGGACCAAGTGGACCTGGCCCGTTTAAATTTTGGGGTGATTAGTCTCATTCCCAAAGTTAAGGGCGCGGGCAGCATCAAGTTATTTAGGCCTATCACGCTTATTAATGTACCGTTCAAGCTGTGCGCCAAAGCCTACACTGTCCGGCTGACACCTATTGCTCAAAGGGTGATCAGTAGGTGTCAGACTGGGTTCATCAAGGGGCGCAATATTTTGGAGGGACCAGTTGCGCTAGCGGAGATCGTGCATGAGCTAAAACGAACGAAAGGGCAAGGGGTTCTGCTCAAGCTCGACTTCGAGAAAGCCTATGACCGCGTGAACTAGGAGTTCGTGCGGGAGGTGCTGCTCAAAAAGGGATTTGACGCGGGCTTTGTTCATAGGATTATGCACCTGATTAGCTGTGGGCAAACAGCAGTGTCGATTAATGGGGAGATGGGAAAATTCTTCCGAAACAAAAGGGGTCTTCGGCAGGGAGACCCTAGCTTCCCTTTGATTTTTAATTTTGTGGCAGACGCGCTTGCTGCAATGGTGGCAAGGGCCCAAGGGGCGGGTCATGTGAAAGGCGTAGTGCCACACCTCATCCCAGGGGGGGTGACGCATCTGCAATACGCTGATGATACGATGTTGTTGTTCCAACCTGATGAACACAACATTGCTACTATCAAGCTGCTCCTCCTAGCATTTGAAATGCCATCGGGGCTCAAGATTAATTTCCTCAAGAGTGAGGTTATTATAATGGGAATGGACCAGCACGAGCGTGTCAGGATTGCTAACCTCCTTAATTGTAAACTAGGGAGTTTTCCAATTAAGTACCTCGGGTTACCGATCTCGCATAAAAAGCTTGCCATCTCCGAATGGGAACCGTTGTATGGTAAAGTCGCCAATAGGGTTAGTCCATGGCGGGGACGTTTTATGTCTTCGGCGGCTCGATTGGTTCTCACCAATTCGAGTCTGTCATCCCTCCCTCTGTTTACGATGGGTATGTTCTTGTTGGCAGACGGGGTGCATGGGAAGTTAGATACGCCGCGCTCCAAATTCTTTTGGGAGGGAGTGGGACTTAAAAAGAAATACCATATGTTAAAATGGGCGGCGGTCTGCCGCCCTAAGAAGTATGGTGGGTTAGGGATCACTAATTCCAAACTTATGAATGTGGCGTTGCTTTCCAAATGGTGGTGGAAGTTAGCTTCTAAGGAAGGGGGTCTATGGGCGGACCTCCTGCGGGCAAAATACTTCCCGGACGGCGATGTATTTTCTGCCAAGGCTTCGGGCTCGCCGTTTTGGAATGGGCTACAGGCGGTTAGGCCAGCCTTCTCGTTAGGGGCGAGATTTGAGGTGAATAGCGGCAGATCGACTAGGTTCTGGTTGGATCGTTGGTTGGGCGACAGGCTGCTGTGGCAAGAGTTTCCGCAGTTATACCAGGTGACAACGGACCCGCTAATCCTGGTGGGAGAGGCTTTACGCTCGACACCGCCTGCGATTAACTTTCTGAGACAGTTGAACGCGGCGGAAATAGCAAGCTGGGACTTGCTTCTGGCGCGGCTGGGACACATTACTATGAACCTAGATGAGGATGTTGTCTCTTGGGACCTGTCGGTGTCTCGTAAATTCACGGTGAAGTCCCTTTACAATAAGCTGACGGAGGGCCCTTCGTTAGATATTGCCAGGAACCTTTGGAAGGCTAGGGTGCCGCTAAAGATTAAGATTTTTCTGTGGCAATTATTCCGCAATAGGTTACCGACGGCTGAGAACGTGGCTAAACGCAACGGGCCCTCGGACGGGACGTGTGTGGTATGTGAGTCGCTAGAGGACGCGAACCATGCCATGTTCCAATGCGCACTGGCTCGCTTTGCCTGGAGCGCGGTGCGACAGGTTTTCTAACAGAATTGGAATCCTAGTACTGGGACCGAGTTGTTAGTTATATTACAGGCGCAGAGGGGCACCAAGGCCAGGATTCTGTGGATTTGCGTGGGAGCATTGCTTTGGTCCCTTTGAACTGTGCGTAACAAAATGACTATGGAACACAAGTTTCCGTCCAATCCGACTGATGTTATTTTCAAATGTCATTTATTTTTACAGAGCTGGGCACCGTTGGGGAAGCAATGTGATGCCGACCAGATGAAGAGCACTATGGAGCAGATCGCTGCATGTATCCCAAGTCTGCGGCAAGCGAATTGAAGCGTCTTCTGTTCCCTTTTGGGTCTAGTTTGTGAGCTAGAGTGGGTCGGGTCCTCCCTGAGACTGTTATATTCGATGTGTTGTGCGTGGCTGATGTAGCCTCTTGAGACTGTTATGTTATGTGTTGTTTGTGATGTGCAAACCTTGGATGCTGTCTGTGTGGCTTTATTAATTTAAAGCCGGACGCGACTAGCGTCTACGTTCAAAAAAAAATCAGGGGGCATGTTTATTAAGTTTTTTTTTTTTGCGATAGCATGTTTATTAAGTTGGGAAGGAGTCCGTAACAGCCTGTAAAGTCCCGTACGTGTAGCATTTTTGTTGAACACCTAGACGTACAGTTCTGGCTCTTTACGGTTCCTACATGGCTACGGTCGTTGCTCAAAAAAAAAGGCTACTGTATTTGTATAGGTGTTGGAGGGGTCTATTCCGTATTGGAGTCCTTGACTACGGATAAAAAAAGGAGTCCTTGAAAGAGGACAGGCACCATAGTTGGCGCTGTTTGAGGATGCTGAATGATATACCGCATCAAGCATGGATGTGCCTTGGAGATTTCAATGAGACACTTTTTGGTACAGAACATTTCAGCAGGGCTGCGAGACCGGAAGTGCAAATGCTAGCCTTTCGGGAAGCATTGGAAGATTGTTCCCTGCCAGGACCTGGGGTTCTCAGGGGTACCATACACATGGGATAATAAACAAGGGGGCGGGGGGGGCGGCGGGGGGGGCGATGAATGTAAAAGCCCGTCTTGATCGTGGTGTAGCGAACGAGGAGTTCCTACAAAGGTTCGATCTTGTGCGTGTTCGCCACATTAGTGCGGTGGAATCGGATCACTGCTTCGTGTTGGTGGAGTCACAACAAGTGTAACCACGTCGGGGACCGAAACTGTTTCGTTATGAAGATGTTTGGCAGTCCCACGCTGAGTACGATAACTTTGTCGCTGAGGCGTGGAGGAGGAATCGTGCCGGTCAGGGGCTTGCAGGTATCCAGGATACCCTGCAGAAACTCCAAGGCAAGCTTGGAGCGTGGGGTGCCCGGGAGTTTGGGTGTCTCGCCAAAAAGGTAAAGAAACTACAATCCAGACTTGAAACCTTGAGGAAGCAGTCTATTGGCAGAGGACCGAATGATGAAAAAAAGGCCACGGTGCTGCAGCTCCGTGAGGCTTTGAGGCAAGAGGAAATATGGATGAAACAACGCTCGCATGTGCCATGGCTCCGGAAAGGTGATCGTAACACAGCTTATTACCATGCACAAGCGGCGCAGCGCAAACGTTTGAACAGAATTTCCAATCTTCGTCGGGCGGACGAAACAGTGTGTGCATCCGAACAGGAGGATATGGTGGAAGTGCAGTCGTTTTATCAGAATTTGTACTCCTCACAAGGCTATAACGATATGAACGAGCTGCTGCAGTTTGTCCCCGAGCGCGTAACGGGTGACATGAATATGTTGCTTGATAAACCCTATGAACCGGAGGAGGTCCGTGCAGCCCTCTTTCAAATGTCACCTTCGAAGGCTCCGGGAATTGATGGGTTTACGGCGGGTTTCTTTCAACGACACTGGAATATTCTTCAACAAGATCTAGTTCCAGCCATCTTGGGTTTTCTTAATGGTGGCGAGCTGCCTTTGGGGTTTAACGACACATCGATCACACTCATACCAAAGGTACGCAACCCCAATGTATCGCTCAATTCCGACCCATATCATTATGTTCGGTTCCCTACAAGATTGGGGCGAAGATGATTACTAATCGTTTAAAAGAGTTTATGGACACAGTGGTTGGAGAAGAACAAAGTGTGTTTGTTCCCGGGAGATTGATTACTGATAATGTGGTGGTAGCCTTTGAGAGCGTCCACACAATGAGACGAAAGAAGAAGGGGAAGAATTACTCATGTGCTGTCAAGTTAGATATGATGAAGGCCTATGACTGAGTCGAATGGCTTTACCTCGAGGCAATCATGACTAAGCTTGGTTTCAGCAGGAGTTTTGTTTCCCTCATAATGAAGTGTGTTTCTTTGGTTCAGTTTACAATCAGAGTTAATGGAGAGCTTTTGCCATACTTTACTCCCTCATGTGGTTTGAGACAAGGTGATCCAGTATCTCCTTTTCTCTTCTTGTTATGTGCAGAAGGCCTTACATCTTTGTTGAACTCCTATGGCTACCCGCGTATCGACAGAGGCATCCGAGTGTCATTGCGGGCACCGTGGGTGAGCCATTTGTTATTTGCCGATGATAGCCTCATCTTCATCAGTGCAACGCAGGAGAGCGTGATCTGGCTGAATGAAATCTTGGTTATCTATGCTTCATGCTCAGGTCAGTCGGTTAATAGAGATAAAAGTGCAGTTTTCTTTTCGCCAAATACCCCAGTGGGCCGGCGACATGATCTCAAACTGCTACTAGGCATCCAAGTGGAGGCTTTCAGCGATCGTTACCTTGGACTACCAACAGCGGTTGGGAGGATCTCCAGTGGTACGTTTGATCACATTGGGGAGCGATCGAGGGGTAAAATGAATGGTTGGGCAGAGAGACTTCTAGCTTGCGTTGGGAGAGAAACACTTATCAAGTCCGTTATCCAAGCAATCCCAATGTTCAGTATGAGTTGCTTCCTTCTTTCAAATAAGGTATGCAAAAGTTTGACGGCTAGCATGGCTAAATTCTGGTGGAGTGGATCCCTTGACCGACGTTCGATGCATTGGTTGGCATGGGATAAACTTGCATCTCCAAAAGCTCGAGGGGGTATGGGCTTCCGCGACATGAAATTGTTCAACCTGGCGCTGCTCGGGAAGCACGGTTGGAGGTTCATTACCAATCCGGATTCATTATGCGCCAGGGTTATAAAGGGCCGGTATTTTCCCGATGGGAATTTCCTGGTGGCCACGGTGCCGAAGACGGCGTCTGCCATTTGGCGAGCGATTGTCGCAGGCAGGAAGGCGCTCGATGTTGGTCTAATCAAGAGGGTTGGTGACGGGAATACTATCTCCATTTGGCATGACAAATGGATCCCAGGTTTAGATACACTATCCCCTATGATTGTACCCGGAGGAACGACGCTGGAAACAGTGGACCAACTAATTGATACAGACAATTGGTCATGGCGTCGGGAACTAATCCGTGATGTGTTTGCTGCACCCGACGCGGATGCGATACTCAATATTCCACTACGCAGTGGTGGCGGTGATGATTTTTTTGCTTGGGCCCATGAAAGAAGCGGCATCTATTCTGTCAAGTCGGCGTACCGTTCTCTTGTGAATCAAAAAGAGCGTATTGCTCTAGAGGAAGGGACGGTTACCGGAACCTCACAGACTGAAGAGCAGATGTGGAAGTCGTTATGGAAGCTCAAGGTTTTGCCGAAGGTGCGTGTTTTCTAGTGGAGCGTCGTCCGTGGTATCCTTCCTGATGAATGCACTCTGAGGTACCGCCATATCAAACTCATCAGTCGATGTAATGTTTGTCATGCGATGGATGAAGATTTAATGCACGCTCTAGTGCATTGCTCTCATGCCAAGTTGTTCTGGGAGCAGGCGTTTGCAATGTTCGATCTCCGTCGGCCACGATTGCACCCGGATACATGGGCCCGTGATATAATCTATGATGGGCGTTTTTCTGATTTGGAAAGGTCTCAGATGATCTCAGTGATGTGGGCTATTTGGCACTCTAGAAATAGAGTTACTCATGATGATGATCAACTTGATCCAGTTACATCAGTTAAGAGGATTCGAGAGGACCTGGCGTTACTCGATATTCCTCTTCCACATGCTTCGGTGCTGCCAGGTTTTGGATGGACACCTCCCGAGGAGGGGGTGATCAAGATAAACACTGATGCGGCTGTGAATTTGGACTCCAATAAGGTTGAAGCGGGAGGTGTAGCACGTTCCACCACGGCCTTGTTGGGAGCTTGGAGTAAACCCTATCCGGGGTTATCAGATCCGTTCATTGGAGAGACCATGGCTTTGCGCGATGGAGTTATTTTTGCTAGCCTACGCGGTTTCTCACATGTGATCATGGAAACAGACTGCCTGGAGATAGTCAATCTCTGGAATACTCATCATAACAGCCTTTCTGTTGTGGCTCCTTTACTTTTAGAAATTGGAGAGCTAGCTTCCTCTTTTTCTTCTTTCGTTGTTCAACATGTAATAAGATCAGCCAACGTACCGGCCCACCTTTGTGCTAAACATGTAAGCACACTGTTGGTCACCGAGAGTTGGATTGGTTCGAGACCGTCCTTCCTACTCACCAGCCTTTTGGCGGATGATGCTAGGAGTGCCTTTTGTTTGAGTGAAAAATGATCGACTGATCTTTGTATTGATAGAGTAGCTATTTATATGAGTACAAGGGATGCAAGTAGAAGGCGTCTTTACATGAATCGTCATAGGCTAGAAGTCACGACGGTTGAGGAAAGGAGACGCGTCGGTTTCTATAGAGAACCGCACGCACTATTAGACAAGAGGAGATTTTCCCTCTAATTAATATATGCTAATTAATCACAACACTCCCCCTAATCTACGCTTGTCCATGTAGAATCGTCATATGATCATCAGGTAGAATCGTCATTTCGAAAGATTGTCTAGGCTGCATCATCATCTCAAAAAGGATTCTTCTCCGGCAATTCTTCATTAACATTCTTGATGAGAACCTGAAACATAAAACTCACAGAGAGAAAGAAATGTAATATGATAGTTCAAACAGGTACAGTTCAGGGAGACACTCCCCCTGATTCTTGCAAGTCCCGAAGTCGTCGCATACCAATTCCATGAACATATTTTTGGAATGTAGAATTTGGTAGAGACTTGGTAAATAAATCAGCAAGATTTTCACATGATTTAATTTGCAAGATATTTATTTCCCCACTTTTCTGAAGTTCATGCGGGAAAAACCACTTAGGAGAAATATGCTTAGTGATATTACTCTTGATGTATCATGTTTGCATCTGTGCAACACAAGCCGCATTATCTTCGTAGATAATGGTAGGTGATTCTATTGAACCAATTCCACATGACTGTTGTATGTGGTTTATCATTCTGCGAAGCCACACACATTCGCGTGATGCCTCAAATAGTGAAATAATTTCAGAATGATTGGTAGATGTTGCCACCAAAGTCTGTTTAGAAGACTTCCATGATATGGCAGTTCCACCATGTAGGAACACAAAGCCGGACTGCGATCTGGCATTATGGGGATCAGATAAATAGCTAGCATCGGCGTATCCAATCATATCAGAGTCCTGATTTCTCCGGAACTGAAAGAATAGGCCAAGATCCTTTGTGCCTTGGAGATATCGAAAGATATTCTTAACTCCGGACCAATGGCGTTTGGTGGGAGCTGCGCTATGTCTAGCAAGTAGATTCACTGCAAATGCGAGGTCAGGTCTCGTGCAATTTGCAAGATACGTGAGCGCTCCAACGGCACTAAGATATGGAACCTCATGTCCCAATATTTCTTCTCCATCGTCCCTTGGCCTGAACGGATCTTTCTCTACGTCTAGAGAGCGAACCACCATGGGAGTTTTAGATGGGTAGGATATGTCCATATTGAATTTCTCCAATATTTTCTGGATATAAGCAGCTTGGTATACCATGATTCCTGAGGGAAGGTGCTCAAATTGAATACCTAAGCAAAATTTGGTTTTACCCAAATCCTTCATCTCAAATTCCATCTTTAGGTGATTGCATGCCTCATCAATGTCATGTATGTTGCCAATTATGTTGAGGTCATCGAAGTACACGGAAATGATGCAAAATCCTGTAGAGGACTTTTTGATAAAGACACATGGGCAATCACTACTATTGGAGTAGCCTTTTTGTAGAAGGAACTCACTAAGTCGGTTGTACCACATCCGTCCCGACTGTCTTAAGCCATATATTGACTTATTAAGTTTTACACAATACATGTTGCGTTTTGCGCTTGTATTCGGGATAGAGATTCCATCAGGAACCTTCATATACATGTCCGAATCTAGTGACCCGTAAAGATATGCGGTCACAACATCCATCAACTGCATAGATAGACGGTTTTGCACTGCCAAAGATATAAGATATCGGAAAGTGGTTCCACTCATTACAGGAAAATATGTCTCATTGAAATCAATGCCGGGTCTCTGCGTGAACCCTTGTGCTACGAGCCTTGCTTTGTATCTCACCACCTCATTGTTCTCATTCCGTTTCCGGAGAAAACCCCATTTGTATCCGACGGGGAAAACATTGGGAGGTGTCGGTATTGCTTCAGTGAATACCTTTCTTTTATTAAGCGAGGCAACTTCTGCTTGTATTGCGTCCTTCCATTTAGGCCAGTCGGAACGCTTTTGGCACTCAACGATGGTCTTTGGATCATGATCTGTGAGAAGGATATCTGCAATTTTTTCAGCAAAATAAATGTCGACAGTCGTAGACTTATGATCAAAAGATTCTCCAGAATTGATATAGTTGATGGAAATTTTCTGCACTCCTAGTGACTCTTCATGATTTCCCAATACACATGAGTCTGGGTGTTCCGATGGCCCAGCCAGTGTGTGCAAACTGAAGTTGGGTTGTGGAGGTTGGCCTTCCACTGGGTGTATACTACCCATAAGGTGTTTGTCAACGTTGAGCTGACTTGCATTTACTGGCTCCGAGGTTTTTCTCCTCGATTTCCTTTGTTGCTTGCTGGAAGCTTGTTCTAGGTCAGAGACCGTACTACTCCCCTCTTTTTAGGAACAGGGAGTTGAGTGGTTTTTATTGGTACCTCCACTCTTTTGGGCGCATTTCTGGCCGGGTTTAAGGACTTTGTAACACCTTTTAGATCAGTAAATGAATCTGGCAGGTTATTTGCAAGATGTTGCAAATTAATGATTTTTCGAACTTGGAGTTCGGTCTCTTGTGTACGTGGATCAGAGGACGAAATGGGTTAAGCATTCCAATCAATTTCCGGACATTCTTTCTGGTACTTGAAGTCTCCCCCTAATGCTAGAAAGTGTTCCTCATTAAATATACAATCAGCGTGATGGGCTGTGAACAGGTCCCCAGTAAGGGGTTCCAGGTACTTAATAATCGACGGTGATTTGTACCCTACATAGATCCCCAATTTCCTATGTGGGCCCATGGATGTCCGCTGTGGTGGTGAGATCGGGATGTATGCAGCACATCCGAACTTACGCAGATGGGAAATGCTAGGAGGATTTCCACGTACCAATTGCAGAGGGGAAGTACTGTGATATGCAGTAGGCCTCAATTGTATCAAGTCAGCAGCGTGTAGAACCGCATGACCCCAACAAGAGGTTGGCAAGCTGCAATTCATTAACAAAGGTCTTGCAATGAGTTTAATCCTTTTAATCAATGATTCAGCCAAACCATTTTGTGTATGGACATATGGAACGGAATGCTGAACTTCAATCCCGAGGGCCATGCAATAATCATTGAAAGCACGTGAGGAGAATTCTGCAGCGTTGTCCATGCGAATTGTCTTAATTCGACTTTCTGGATAATGGGCTTGTAACTTAATGACTTGCCTCATTATCTTGGCAAATGCATGGTTTCGTGTGGACAGAAGACACACGTGTGATGTAGATGCATCAATTAGAACCATGAAGTACCGGAAAGGTCCAGATAATGGTTGGATGGGACCACAAATGTCTCCTTGAATACGTTCAAGAAACCGAAGTGGTTCAGCTTGTATTTTGAGGTGAGAGGGTCTCAAAATTAGCTTTCCCGTGGCACAAGATGTGCACACAAAGTCTGAAGATTGAGGAAATTTTGACTCAAGCAAATTATGACCAATGAAATTGCTAGTAATTTTTCTCATCATCCCGATCCTGGGATGGCCTAGGCGATCATGCCAGGTTTGAAATGCGTCAACATTTAAAAAAAATTATTTTGTATGCAACATGTTCTACGGGTTTGATGTACGTATAGTACAAACCAGACGATAGAGAAGGAATTTTTTTATGTACCTGCTTGCCATATCCATGATCTTTGGTGAAGAGTAGATACTCCTCTTTGTTGTCTTCATGGGTTTCAATGTGAAATCCATTTTTACGGATATCTCGATAACTGATTAGGGTATGTGATGAGTCGGGATACAACAAAGCATCCTCAATTGTCACTTGTGTACCACCTGGGAGGGTAAATATGGCACGTCCAGTGCCAACGATTACCGTATCGCGTCCAGCGATAGTTAGAATATCTCCATTCATCTTTTTCAGAGTTTGAAAATATTTCATCTCCCTCAGTATGGAGTTTGTGGTTGCACTATCCACAAGGCATAATTCCTCTTCCATCGGATTGTTACCGTAGAGAACGTTGGCGAGGCCTTCGTGTGCTCTCGGCAGAGCGTGCGTGATAACGTGTTTGAGTGAAAAATGATCGACTGATCTTTGTATTGATAGAGTAGCTATTTATATGAGTACAAAGGACGCAAGTAGAAGGCGTCTTTACATGAATTGTCATAGGCTAGAAGTCACGACGGTTGAGAAAAAGAGACGCGTCGGTTGCTATAGAGAACCACACGCACTATTAGACAAGAGGAGATTTTCCTTCTAATTAATATATGCTAATTAATCACAACACCTTTGTTGAATAAAAGCTCTCGGATTGGATTGCAAAAAAAAAGGAGTCCTTGACTAGATCCGATTTGTTCTGCCTATCCACGTTCTTCTCTTAAATATGCAAACTCTCTCTGTTCAAGGCCGCAGACCAACTCCCGTGACCCGTCTCCCTTTTCTTGGCACCGTTGCCATGGCCAACCGCTGGAACTTGTTAGGGAAGAGGGTGCGGGTGCCCGAGATCACATCGTCGAGATGCATCCCGGAGAGCACCGTCACTGGGACTCTCAGCTTCGAGGTGGCAGCTGCTCATTACCCCAATCTCGAAGCCATGGGCGTGGACGAGTGCGCTAGATCAGACGTCTACAGCTTCGGCGGCTACGATTGGGGCATCGATTTGTACCCGTACGGGTGGTGGGACGCCAACCAGGCCAGCAATGCCATGGCCTACTTGTGGTTTCTCAGCCCTGCGGGGCCTGTGCATACCAAGTACACGCTGAGCGTGCTGGGTAACGAGGGAGAGGAACCGGTAGCCAGCTTCGGCGTGTTTGAGGGACTCTTTTCTCCGGTGGAACCCAACAACTGCTGGGGCACAGAGCTGAAACCGCTGTCCGAGCTCGGGGACGGCGGCTTCACGTTACAGTACGTCCTCACCATCATCAACGTCGAGTCCCGGCCGATGGAGCTGCCCGGCCACCTCGAGCGCATGCTGGAGAACGGAAGACGCGCGGACGTCCGGTTTCGGGTGCGCGGCCGAAACTTCCGCGCGCACAGCTCTATCCTGGCCGAGCGGTCGCCCGTCTTCGAAGCTCAGCTCTTTGGCCCCATGGCGGAGAAGGACATGCGGCGCATAAAGGTTGTCGGCATGAGGCCGGTCATCTTCAAGATGATGCTTCGCTATATCTATACGGACTCACTGCCGTCATGCAACGACCAAGGCGGCCGCAGCGCTGCGGTGATGCAGCGTTTGCTTGTCGCGGCGGACAGGTACGGGCTGGACAGGCTGAAGCTCATGTGCGAGGAAGAGCTGTGCCGGAGGATCGACGCACAGACCATCATGTCCATGCACGCGCTCGCAAATCGGCACCATTGTCATCGGCTCAAGCATGCATGCCTCCAGTTTCTTACGTGGTCGCCGGAAGTCCTAGGCACCGTCCTTGAGAGTAGCGGGTTCAACGAGCTCTGCATGACAAATTACCGACCATTGCCTCTGGAGGGGGATCATGTCCCGGGGACAAATAAGCGTAGCCATCCAGAGGAAGAAACTGATCCAGGCCAGAAATTAAAGACGGACCGCAGTTTCTTAGGAAGTTGATATTCCCTCCGTCCGAAAATACTTGTCGGAGAAATGGATATATCTAGATATATTTTAGTTCTAAATACATTCATTTTTATTCTTTTCTGTAATAAGTATTTCCAGACAGAGGGAGTACTACGTATGTTTTCCTTTTGAGTTGCAAATACTTATATTTTGCATGAGCTATTGCCGCATTGACTGATGAGGTCATGTTTTTAAGACCACAATTTTTTTATATGTATAATAAAGACCCTTGAACATCAAGAGTCCTTTGCGCCACGGAGAAGATCGATCGGCCCCAAAGGACCCTTGAACATCAAACTTTTTTTTTGCGTGAAAACTTCCAATCTATTCATTTCCAATCATGGCAGTACAACGAACATCAGAAATAAAAATTACATCCAGATCCATAGACCATCTAGCCACGACTACAAGCACTGAAGCGAGCCGAAGGCACGCCACCGTCATCGCTCCTCCCTTGACGGAGCCGGGCACAACTTATTGTCGTAGACAATCGGGGAATCGTAGTGCTAAGACCCTAAAGGACCAAAGCACCAGAACAACAATCACATGAAATGTAGCAGACCCCACTGTTACAAACCGGCTGTAAAAAAAACTTGGCTGGTACTATAGCGGGTGAAAGAGTGAAACATTGTTGTACCAGAGCAATTTATCAGGGCTGACAGAACAAATCGCGTCTTCTCCCCTGCCCCCGCGTCGCCTTAGGCGACACGGGGGCGAGATCTGCCGCCGGCCCAAAGGCCTCCTCCCACGTCCTCTCTCCCCTGCCGCCACCAGAGGCCACGCCCGTAGCCTGGCCGATGATGGCGGCGACGCACGGAACTGCGAGTTCCCGGCGGCGTGGAGCGGCGGGTTCCCGGCGGCGAGTGTGACAGCGCGATACCGTGGCAGAGGAGCCCCTGTGGGTTTCGGCTAAATGGGTTTCGGCTGGCCGGCGGATCTGGTGAGCGTCTATAGGCGGGCATGGTGGGCCTGACGACGCCGGCCTAGGCACCATGGTGGCGCCATGGCCGGTCAGGCGGCGGCGGCCTGGATTCTCCGTCCAGTCCTCGGCAGTGATGGTGACGGTTCGTGTACAAGTTGCTTGATGGAGGTCCTCTGTTCTGATCCGGGTGAAAACCTGGCCAAGGCCGGCGGTGACGGCGCTGGTATGCGGTGTTTCCTTCTTGAAGGCATCGCCAAGGAGAAGTTCAAGACATCTATCTACTACCTCCTGGGGAAACCCTAAATCAGTAGATCGGATGACGACGGCGCATTGGTGTCGTTTCCTCCTTTGGGGCGTCATTCTTGGAGGCGTACACGGGATCGAGGGACCAGTGGGTGGATTTCTTGGTGGAGTGGTGCTTCATCCTACACATTGATGTGGCGCAGTGGAGACTCAACGCCCGATGTACGAAGATGGACTAGCGCAGGAGGACGACGTTGTCTGGCATCGTGGTGGCATCGATGGCAGAGAGACCTGGCACAGTAGATGCAACAGTACAACTCTGAAGATGGATTGGTGGCAGGTAGCTGCGGCGGCCCCATACCCAGCAGGCGTCCTAGTTGAGAAGTGTGACGGACTGGTGGGTGACCCATACTCGGCAGGCGTCCTGGTTGGGATCTTAGGTCTTAGATGTTAGGTTTGGCTGTGAGGTCTGTTTGGTATTAGGCTCAGACTATCAGCATCCCTACATCAACTGGATAGGAGTAGCGACAGATGTTGCATAGGCGGTGGCTTTAGGCTTACTTTTGTATGACTTTGTAAGGTCTTGTTGAATTTTTAATAAAGTGGTTGCATGCATCGTCCAGATGCAGAGGCAGGGGGTCCTCCTCCATTTCAAAAAAAAAATCGTTGCTCCAGTCCAATTGCAGCCTCTTTACGGACCTCTTTGAAGTATTTTTTTTCAAGTAGAATATGTTTCCAAAATTTCATTGTAATTCTTAGTCATAGGAGTTATATTTTTTTTTTGATTTTAGATCTAAATCAGTGTATGTGTAATTGTTACGAGTATAAATAAAATTGCATGTGTTTCTAAAAAAAAGCAAGAGGAATCCAATTGTGCGGGCGGGGTCAATCGGATGGGGCACGCGGCGGCCGGTCGACCGGCGCCTAGTGCTGTCCATTGTGTATAGACCCTGGCTAATGACCTTCCTACCACGAGTATTTGGGTGACCATACAAAACCTACAGTTTTGGCTCTTTACGGTGCCTACCAGACCGATATCGTATAGGAGTCCTTGGGTTGATTAATTCCATATAATCTGTTCTTCCTTTCCAAGTTATTTATTTGGCTCGATCGTGTTTGCCCGTGATCCGTCGTCGATCGTCTACCTTCGCCGTGGGTAAAAGCTCGACCACGGCAGTGGTGCGTGTACGGGAGACCATGTCGTCAAGCAGCTTCAAGGAGCACACGGACACACTCAGTTTGGAGGTGTCCGACTACCTGCAGGTTAAGGACATGGGCGTCGGCGAGTTCGTTAGCTCGCGCGTCTTCCCGGTCGGTGGCTACGAGTGGGAGATGAGGTTCTACCCAGGCGGAAAAGACTGGCACTGTGCCGGCAACGCCTCCGCGTACGTGTTCTGCCGCAGCCAAGTGAAGGACGTGAGCACCCGGTTCACGTTGAGCATGCTGCACACCAAGGGCCAGGTGCAGGTAGCAAGCTTCGACCCGAGGAAGCGCGTCTTCTCTCCAAAAGCAACGAGATACGACGAGTGGGGCCACCCCAAATTCGTGGAGAGGGCCAAGCTGGAATCGCTGTCGCAGCTCGGGGACGGCTGCTTCACGATACTGTGCGTCGTCACCGTCGTCATGGACGAGCCACCGCCTCTGGAGCTGCACAGCCACCTCGAGCGCATGCTCGAGGACGGGAGGGGCGCCGACGTGACGTTCAGCGTGGCCAACCAGGAGTTCCGCGCTCACAGTTTTCTCCTGGCGGCGCGATCGCCGGTCTTTGCGGCGCAGCTATTTGACCTAATGGAGGGTGTGCGGCGAGTGGAGATCGTGGACGTGGAGCCTGCCATATTCAAGATGATGCTTCACTACATCTACACGGAGTCGCTGCCACCGTACGACGATCAAGGCGGAAACAACATCAGGGTGATGCAGCATTTACTGGTGGCAGCAAATAGGTACGGCCTAGAAAGGTTGAAGCTGGTATGCGAAGAAGAACTGTGCAAAAGAATCGACTCAGAGACCATCACAACCATGTCGGCGTTGGCAGATCAGCACCGGTGCAAACGCCTCAAAGTTGCATGCACGGAGTTCAAATCATCGACCAAGTAATGGCTGCCCGTCTTGGCGACCGATTGATAAGTTTCTTGGAGCATGCAGTTCATCACAAGTGTCTTCACATATGGTGCTTTGCAGGGGGGGATTCAAGGACCAAAGTAGTAGTCGAGAGGATAAAATTGATTAGAAAGACACCTACAGAATGTTAAATGTTAATTGTTCTTTCTTTTGCATAACAATAATTTTGTGAGGAGGTGTTCTTTGAAATAAATGTTGTACCAGATATTTCTAAACCACAAATGTTGAAACACCAACTTCAGCACCATATCTGAAAGGACATGAACCACATAGACGCGTTTGGTTCGTCCTCAGGTAATGTCTTCGGTTAAGGTATTGGGAAGCTCCGGTTCCCTTTTCTTCTTTACGAATACGTGATGTGTTTAGTTTGGCCGCCCCACTCCCGCTTTCCTAATCAGCCTCGATTTGGGTGTTTTCGAGTTTGTGAACCTCCGTATCGGAAGACACTGCTACGAAATACGTTCTTGGCGTACCAAATGTTGGGTGCCGTTTCAGAAAGCGTAGTAATGGGAAACTGTCGCCATTCTTTCAAAACAAACGCGTCGATAGCCCCTGTAGAAAGACTCGAGGAAAACAAATTTAAAAGTAATAAAGGTATATGTATGATTATTTCTTTTCTGGAAAAACATGTATTATTATTTATTAGGTATTAAAGACTTTTTTGCGGGAAAGGAACTTTTCATTAATCAACCATGATGGTTACATTCAGAGTCCACAATGCTAGCTATCTCCATAGGCGAGTTCCGAAGCCAGCACGCCGTGCATTGCTGCGAACGGCCCATACAAGCAAGAGTATGACTCGCCATGTTCGTGTGCCTACTGATCTTAGCTAGACTAATGTTTCTTTCTAGAGTCAGCAGAATGCTTCTGATCCCATTAATACGAAATGCATGCCTCGAACGGTCCGTACCTTTAAATTGCACCACCTTCAACAACTCAGCACAATCGGTCTCAACAATCAATGGTAGGTCAGACCAGTGGAGGGCAAGCCGAAGTCCTTCTTCCATCGCCGTCATTTCAGTTTCTAGGGGGTCACCGCAATTGAAGAGCACCCTTGTCGCTGCGAAGATCACAACACCTTCATGATCCCGCAAGAGCATACCAGCTCCAGCCGTTCCATCTTCCTTCAGAAAAGAACCATCAATGTTCAGTTTTGCATGACCTGCTGGAGGAGCCTCCCAGCATGGAGTGTGTGTTACTTCAGGTATGTTCACCTGGAGACTGCTTGAGAAGTTGATCATCTGCTTGCCCTTTGTCATGTCGGCCTTCGGATGTTGCTAATGGCCAGCAGGGACGTGATATAGCTAGTAAGAAATCTGCGCGAAGCCTCAATCGGGACTGGTGTTTTGTGGTGAGTAACCTCATTTCTAGCATACCAAATTCGCCACATAATCATCAGAGACGCCAGCCGCTGGACGTCAGAGAGTTTCTCCAACAGGCGAAAGATCCAGTCAGGCTCGGCATCGCGCAGGACAGCAGTAGATGGAAGATCCCACTGTTCACGCATAGCTTCCCAAAATGCCACTGCGTGGTGTACATCCTCCGTTGCATGACCACACATCAAGCATGGAAGGTCGTTTTCCATATGTCTATGATGCTTGGTGGCTTGCGTTGCAAGGGACTCACGAGCTGCAAGCCATGCAAAAACACGAACTTTCGCTGGAGCTGCGTTCTTCCATATCAGGTCCCAAACCGGCCGTCGTCTGTCCGGCCGTGTGCTTGAAGCACCCAAATCTTAAAAGACCTTAAAGCTCTATTACTCCTACGATCGTCTAGTTGTTGGAAGAAAAAACTTTTGCCGTGATGACTTTATTTATAATAAAGTCCAGCATCTGCCTTCTCTATTAAAAAAAAATCCAAAACTTGATCTTGATCGAGGGTTTTTTATTTCTGTCAGGCAAAAGTCCATAATATGCGGGCGATGCTAGGCGTCGGTGCGCCGGCCGAACGCTTCGGCCGGTCGCACCCTAGCCGTCAGATCGGCCCGTCCCGAACCGTTGGATCCTTATCCAACCAGATCGTCGTCTTCCTCTCGTGAACCCCATCTCGACGGCCGCCCCGCGTCCCCCCTCGTCGCCGCTCCTCCCTCGCCTGCCCTCCTCGTCCCTGGTCGCCGTCCTCACTAGCCGTCTTTCCCGGCCGCCCTGGTCGCCGGTCGTCCCGGTCCCAGTCCTCGGCGACCATCCTCTTCACCAGCTTCGTCCCATGCAAATAGCAAATCCCTGCGGTTGTAGCTTCCATGGCCACCGTTGCAGCTCCGGTGGCGACGACTGGAGCTCACCGGCGTGCTCATCGGTGTGCTCGCCGGCGCTCATCCCCCGCTTGCGAACAAAAAAAATCGAGCGCCCAGGGAGATGCCCAGTGCTGCAAACTACAACGAAAAAAAGCTACAACTAGCGATAGGAAAAGCTTCAACCGGCTACGAAAAAAGATTCAACCAGTATACGACTGGAGTTATGGATGACCAAGAAAAGTTACAACCGGTGACAGAAAAAGCTTCATCTAGCGATGAAAAAAGCTTCATCCGACTATAAAAAAAGTTTCAACCATGGAAACGAAGGCATGGATGAAAAGTTACAACCAGTGACAGAAAAAGCTTCATCTAGCGATGAAAAAAGCTTCATCTGACTATAAAAAAAGTTTCAACCGTGGAAACGAAGGCATGGACGAAAAGTTACAACCGATGACAGAAAAAGCTTCATCTAGCGATGAAAAAAGATTCATCCGACTATAAAAAAAGTTTCAGCCGTGGAAACGAAGCCATGGACGAAAAAGGAAAAGTTGCAACCGACAGTTATAAAAGTTACAACCGCATTGAAAAAAGTTTCAAACTTCTTATCTCAGCTGCGACCCCGTGATGACAATGACGCCGTTTTGCTGCAAGCGTAGTAGATTTTTGCTACCACCGGCGATTGAATTTGCTACAACCAGTTTCAGCAAAAAAATCGCTATGGGGGTGTAGTCTGCCATGGCTGGTTGTAGCTCCGGCGTGGCCAGGTCCGGTGAGGTAGGCAGAGCTCCGATGCTGCGAGGTAGCGCGTCGCTGTGGTAGCACCCCGTCGCCCCCAGTTGCAGCATCTCCCGTGGTCGCCGGCGAGATGGGATGGTCACCGCGCAAAGCCATGGAAGCTTCGAGCGGGGAGGGGAGGCGTGGTGCTGCGACCGGGGGGTGAGGGGGGGAGGGGGAAGGGATGGGGTGGAGGGGCAGAAGAAGAGGGCGGCGCGCGCCCCGGCGAGCTGCGCGAGATGTGGGGGAGCTGCGATGAAGGAGACGCGAGGAAGAGGGAGACCGGCCCAATGTTCCGCCGGTGCCCCGGCCCCAAACGTTTCCCATAATATACACCTCAATACTCCTCAATGCATGGTCAGGTGTGTTTGGAACTTCCATGTTTATTTTGGGAGTACCAATACTCCTTCATTTTTGGTTTGGAAATATCTGGTACAAAATTTAAGCTGAGTAAAGGTCAAAATAAATATACGCCGATGCCCTTGACCTTTACGCTGGACCTACAGTTTTGGCTCTTTATACGGTTCCCTACGACTCTACGAGTCCAGTCGATCAGAGTCCTTGATTTCTTTCCATGATTTGGTCTTCCTATTCAAGTAGTTTACATCTATACTACTATTAAAAAAGCAAACATAATTTCCCAACAGACACACCATAAAATGTATACAGAATCACCAAAAACGTTGGATTAATCCAACTAAATCATATCTAACAATCCATATTACATTAGGGGTCTGTCACACAAATGAACGATGCAGATTAAATGTTCTGCCAGCAGACGCTCCTCCTTCGTCCTCAATTAATGGGATAGGGGATTTCTATCCCGTAATCTTCTCTCTCCCTCACAACACGCCGTCTCTCCTCCTCTTGCCCCACCGACGCGAGAGCAGATCGCCGCCACCGCCCACCGCTCCTCCTCTGCTGGCTGCTGCCCCATGGACGCGAGCGTGGATCGACGTCGCCGTTGTCCGCTCCTCTTCTGCTACTGCTCGGACGCGAACACAAAACTCAGTCGCCGCCGTCCGCTCCTCCTCGCCTCAAGGATGCGAGCACATGCCGCCGTCCGCCGGTTGCCGCTCTCCTCTGCCGCCTCATGGATGCAAGCGAGGGTCTCCGGCACCATCGTCCGCTCCACCTCTGCTGCCCCACGGACATGAGCGTGGGGCACCGTGGCCGCCTGCCGTTCTCCTCTGCTGACCCAGGTCCGTGCGACAGCCCCGTCGATCCCCTTTGGGCGCATTCCGTTCGTTTTGCTGCCGATTTTCGTGGGGAGCATATGTTTGGGGGGAGCGTTCGTCGGATGCCTATTCAGTGGCTCTGTTGCTGACGGAATTGGTCTTTTCAGCTCTGTGCGCCACTCTTCAGCTCATAAGATCAGAAGTAACAGACTGATTGAACTTATATCCTTATGAACGTACAGAAACTGATGGTTAACTATATTTGTTAGTGCACACCAAATGTTTGATATTTGTTCTATGTGACTATTACAGAACTTTTGGGTTATACAGAGGATACAAGAGGGTTGTTTCACAGCTGATTCAGCATCTTCTTCAAGGTTACATCTCCCCTGTACTGATTTACTATCTTTTCAGTTCATATTTATTAGTGGCCAAAGATTCATGCTTGCTCCCAAGTTCTGTTGATAGAGATGTAAGACTTTTTCTTTTGTTAACATGAATTTAGTTGATTGTTAACAGATTTGTCTGTAAGGTTTGAGGCCGCATTTAACGGACTGAACATTTTTTCTTTCTGAACTATGATCTTATGGGAAGTAGCGAGAGTGCGGGACTATGATTTGGCTATGGAGGCGTCACCTAACAATTCTGCATTCCAGGTATAGTTTCTGATCCTGATGGCTAAAAATATATATTTCTACAGTTCTTAATACAGTAATATCTAACGACATTTGTATGAAATTAATGTTGTTGTGATTAAATTCCATGTGTAAGAGGATCAGTTAGCGCGCTACAATAAGAGCTCATGATCAGTTAACGCACTAGAATAAAACATGGAGTAAAGATGCTGGAAAAAAATGCATTCCTCGGTCATATGGTTACACATGCGTTGCATGTGCATGGTTACTATGTGCTCACGAAATTCATGATTGAAAATCCTAATTCGGATGGAGCAAAGTTTCTACAAACTTTATAGATACCGGTGTTTAACTTTTATATTAGGCAAAATGAGCTCCTTTGCGAAACTGGTCGTACAATTCATTCTTCAGAAGTGCATTTGTAATAAAGAATTCCAATTTCTTGATTTTCAGTAAACTGATTGGGCCTCCCTTCCCATTTTTTCCAGAATCACCTCGCTTCCCATTTTTAGATACGGAGCTCTACAACAGAATTCCAGTTTGTTCCTCTATCATTTATGTTACAACTTGTTGTTGATTCTTTTACATTTCTTTGGTAACTTTAAGTGAAAGGCAACCTACAATCGAGCAGCGATTTACCAAAGAGCAGTTTAGAGTTTTCTCTTTCTTTTGTACATTGTTGTTGTGCATAATTTGTTCTGTTATAGAGCTTTGTTAGAAAAGCTGATTTAACGCATTGTTCGGCTTTAGATTACTGCACCTTATGGTTGTGAGTGGATTTAAGAGTTAACATGATACAATATCTTTTTGAAAGATGATAGATTATCTCGACACAAGCAGGTGTCATTTTTTGGCAGCATCCACGATTTCAGTGCACATGATTTACTACTGAAATACTCATGACTTACTATTTGGCTATACATTTTTACAGTATTTTCTAGGTGTACTGAAATTTCTGAAATGGAGTTGTATATCTTGTTTCTTAAATTTGCATGAACCAGGATTGTATGGGAATTAGTGTCGGTATATGCACAAGTTGCTGTATGTCCGGTTGTAAATGGGCTACAAAGAAATCAGCTTTAAGATCCTTTAGAACTGACATGCAGACCATGTTACGTTTTTGTCATACATATAGTTGTAAGCTTTTCATTTGGTCTCAAATTTAAATGAAGCTGACCATTTTCAGTCCTTTTTTTGGGGTTGTCCACACAGGACATACAGTACACGAGTCATACATACAGTTTTGAATCTTCTACTAGCTGGAAAAATTGAATGAATGCTAATTGGTTTTCAGTCGATCGTGAAATAGATATATTCCCTGATGAAACTGAAACCTTTACCCTTTCTAAATGTAAACTTGTGCCATTAATGCCGTATTGTTCTTTGGGTCTGTTTTTTCTCACAAACTCATAACATGCTAGGAGAAGAATCATGTAGGCAGATGAATGTAAATTATGAAGCATCTTAGCACCGTTTTTGTATTTATTAGTGTCCCTGAAAGCTTATGCATCTTACAACCACACCTGACACCACCTACCTTATCTCTCGTGTTCCTCATGCCGCCACCTTTCTCTATGGCCTCCTCCCCACTGCCGGCCGCCGAGTCAACATCATCTTCGGGCCGCCCATCGGCTGCATCTTTTCCATGGCTGTAGCCTATCAAAAATAGGAGCAATCCCATTGTTGGTACAGAGCCTGAAGATTCTTTGCCTTTGTTTGAACTGGTTCAGTTTTGCCTTTCATATGCTATCTATTTGATTGGTCCATGTAGATTTAGGCAACATGAGACGAGCCGATGATATATAATGGTAGATACGATGCTCTATGCTGCAAGTGTTTGATGTCTTGGTGATGGCAGGTTTTGCGAGTAATTGACATGTTTTTTTAGTAGAGGATAATTAGAGATATAAAGTTCCAACTCAGATGTTGGGAAATTTAAAAGTGGACTCTTTGATTTTGAGTAATTCTAAGAGAATACATCTTATCGTTCAGGTATCCTTTTTTTAGTAATGCTAAGAGCATACATGATACATCTCATCATCCTTGATAGCTGATAGCCGATGACATGAGCGAGTGGGGGACAGGCCCCTTTAGCTACTGCAATAAGGTAGTGCATACTGTTGGAACCCCTTTCACGATTCCCACTCCACCGGCTGCACCGAGTCTTTAGGAGCGATCCGCAACGGCCGTAGCACTCCGCACGATCCTCATGCTTATCATGATTAGATAGGGCTCAATCGTTGGACATGCATGTATATAAACCCATGTAATCGCTCAATGTGAATACACGAGAGTTCTGACTCACTTGTCTTCTCATACAAATGGGTTACTCATATTCCGTTGTTAGACGAGCTAGCCGCAAGAAGTAGGTTCAGCATTCGGCTCCATTTGATTTACATTCAGATCATCTTGCTGCAACACCATTACTTTTCTTGATAGCAAACAACTATTTTCAGTAATCATATATATAGCTTGTATTTGGTTTGTTTATTTTATTATACCATAGATATCATGATAAACTTTTAATCGCTTAATGAGAATGTTTTGTTCACTCAAAATTGAGTGCCTGATAGTCTGATTAGATTGTGTATGTGAAAAATATGCAACAGGAATATGCAGCTGCACCTAAAAAATGACATTGTTTCCTTGGGGTGTAGACAAAATATACAGCTGCACTTTACCACAAGATGGTTACTATGGTACTTTCTGGGGATGTGTATAGAGGAATCCCCCATGTATTTAGGTTGTTTGCATAACTATTACTCTTCTCTAATTTCTGACTTGGTGATAATTCAAAACATACATTCTGTTTTGAAATAAAAAGATAGGACCAAAATTGTGTTGTGCTCTATCAACAGAACTATGCTCTCCTAAACCTGAATGAACCAGACGTGGAAAGACATCTGAGTTTCAGTTGTGGTGTTTCAACATGAGTTTAGAGCGTTAATGCTCTGGTGATGTGAGGAGGTGAAGCTGTATGCTACCAGATCGCAGATATTTCTTGGTACATATGCATTTAAAGAAAAGATGGGTGTGTGTGTGACTGTGATAGATGGTTCTACTGGTATCTTATTGGATATATACAAGAAGTGTTGGTAAGGAAATCAAAATACAAGATACAAGAGAATGCTGCAACAGCCAAGGTTCCAAAGTATATTGAAGGTGCTCGCAAGCTTCCTTGGACTGGTTCTTACATAAATGCTTCTGAATGTCATCTCTCCTACATGGTGCTGGTTAATGCCTTCTTTTGTATGCAAACTACATGGAGGGCATACAACCTATACCTCATAGTAACGAGGTAATAGAAGCTGGCAGTACAATTATCATGTATCTGCGTGAGTCTGGAAGGTAGATACGTTGTTCCGCAAGACAGACGTCAACTTTTTAAGTGGCATCATAGTGGGCCCAGAACTTGTTGATGAAGCCAATGATAGGTTGATTGTAGTGATAGGGCATTAGACGTAATGCTAGATGTAACCCTAGACAGTCAACTGTCCAGTCTTTAATCACTTTTGTTTTGGAGCATTTTTGTTTTCTTGTCATAGGGTTATACGTGCGTTGCACGTGCACGCTTACTAGTCTCTCCAAAAGAAAACTCCCTTCAGGTTGTTTTCCGCGTGAATGCGTTCTGGCCTACCTTCTCCATGGCAGGAGAGCGCCTACCTGAGAAGATAACGTCGTCGACGATCTTCGCAGAAACCACCGCGACTCTATCTCTCGAGGTGACCAACTACCTGCAGCTCACGGGCATGGGCGTCAGCAAGTTCGTTTCTTCCCGGCCTTCAGAATCGGCGGCTACGACTGGCGCATCGACTTCTTCCCGGACGGAGAAAACGAGGACTGTGCCGGCAACGCCTCAGCGTTCCTGACCTATCTTGGCCAAGACGTGGACGTGAGCACCAAGTTCGGGATGAGAATGCTGGAGAAGAAGGGCCGGTCACCGCCGGTAGCAAGCTTCGACGTGTCGAAGCGCGTCTTCTCTTCGGGGCCATACAAGGACGATAGCTGGGGCCACTACAAATTCGTGGACAAGGCCAAGCTGGAATCGCTGTCGCAGCTCGGGGACGGCTGCTTCACGGTACTGTGCGACGTGACCGTCACACACGATTCGCTGCCGGTGGAGCTGCCTTTCCACCTCGGACGCGTGCTCAGAGACGGGAGAGGCACGGACGTTACGTTCCACGTGGGCCGTCGGAAGTTCCACGCTCACAGTCCCGTCCTCGCCGCACGGTCGCCCGTCTTCGAAGCTCAGCTCTATGGCCCCATGGCGGACAAGGACATGGGGCGCGTCAAGATCGTCGGCGTGAAGCCTTTCATCTTTGAGACGATGCTTCACTACATCTACACGGACTTCCTACCGCCATGCCCCGATGAAGGAGGAGGCTATAGCACAGCGGCCATGCAACATTTACTGGTCGCGGCTGATAGGTATGGGCTTGACAGACTGAAACTTATATGCGAGGAAGAGTTGTGCAAAAGAATCGATGCGGAGACCATCGCAACCATGTCGATGCTGGCAGATCAGCACCACTGCAAGCGACTCAAGGATGCATGCCTAGAGTTGTTTCCGGCTGCCGCACGTGGGCGTCCTCGAGGTAAACGTGTCAAGTCAACCACACCCATCGTCGGCACCAAGCTCCGTCGTGGTCTAAGAAGTGACACCAAGCTCCGTCGTGTTCTTAGAAGTGACAAGGAAGGATATGTTGAGATGGCGCTCCCCTGAACCTCTTCTAGCTAGGCGTAAGAAATCCGATGTGCTCACGGCGAGTGCAATTGTTTCAGCGGAGCTCACGGAGGGAGGAGCATCCTCTTCGCCAACCCCTTAGTGCTCGTGTCTTTTCTCAGTCTGTCGTTTCAGTTCAGGGTATGGCGTCGTCGTCGGTCATAGATCTGTTTTGAAGAACGTTTCCCTGTTGGTCTGAATGTCAATTTCAAATGGCCTGCGCCTAGAAATAAGATTGAAGAAAGTGCCCTCTCGGTCGTGTGTTTGCAATAGACTAGGAAAAGTGTTTTGATTGCTCGTTAATTTGCAAATTTGTATTCGTTTGATCATTTTCCTTGTGTTTCTGTGTTGTTGCCGCGCCCCTTCTCCCTCACTCACCGGAGCTCTACCTCTATCTCTCTCTCTGCACTCGAGGAAGAACTGAACTGGAGGAAGAAGAAGTTCACAGGGACACAAGTATTTTCCGGCGCACGTACACCACCCACCGCACGAACGGCGTTCTCTTTTTTCCTGAGCACGAACTCAGTCCAGCTGCTTCAGCAATACACAGAGGGATAGGGGAGCCTTATACGCCTACGCACATACGCCAGGCCGTGCCCACGGACGATGCGACCACTCCCATCACGGGCGACGCGGTCACACCTCCTGGCTCCTCGCCAACCAGCTCACACACGCACGCGCGCACGTACACGTGCTGCTACACACACACACACACGCACGCGCGCACGTACACGTGCTGCTACACACACACACACGCACGCACACTTGCCACTGACTGGGCGCGGCCACGGACTCGCATCCAGCACACTCACCGCACACGCACGCACCCGTACACTAGCTGGACTAAGCCTAGACACAAGTCAGACTAACCCAAGATACCAGTCGGACTATGCCCAGACTATGGCCAAGCCATACAATAGTCGGACACAACCCAGACTATGGTCAGACAAGTGCCCCGCCGTGGCTTATTTGCTAACAGTCTGGTGGGCTTTTTGTTCGATGGAACATCAGGGTTCTCTCTGGTCGTATTATATCGCGGAAAACTTTTGGCATTTTGATTGATGTTACATGTATTGCTTTGTCAGATGTCAAAACATGGGTAAAACGTTTAGGCCCCTCATAGTGGGAGAGTAATATAAGTAGTACTAACATGCATGCTACATAAGCAAAAAAGATGATATCTCAAGTAGCTAATGAGGAGAGACAAATTGAGTAACATAATATGTTACAATCAATAGTAGTTTCCAATGAAAAAATGATTCTACAAAGTAATAACTAAAGTTCTCTATGTTTTTTTTTGCGGGTAAATAAAGTTCTCTATGTTATCATACATATAACACTAATCACTAAATAGTAGCATAGACTAGTAACATGTACATGTTACTGGTCTAAGTTACTCACCACTATGACCAGCCTTGTGGACCTGGTGATGAGCCTCGGTGCTCGAACTTTGTACATACTAGAAAATTCCCCACGCGTTGCAGTGGAAATTTTTGTCGACTTCTTTGAGACATATTGTAACGGTATATGTATGTATTTTACACAGCATAATATGCATCCAAACAACTGAATGGACATATATAGGCATTATGGTAGTAATAGGTTTTCTTGTAGCTTGAACCCTCAGAACACATGTTAGGTAGGAAAACCATAGTTTTTTGATCCAGTTGTTGCATCTTGATTATTGAAAACAATGGACAAAAAATCTATTGTGGATGGACAGCATGCAATATATATGTTCAATCTGGGGGGTTCTACAAAACAGTTAGATAAAAGATCAGAAGTTCTTTCCTGGATTAGTTACTGTTAGAAGCTGTAGCAGAAAATCCACTCCAGGAAAGATTGACAACCCAATATGCAGATAGAGAGAAAAGTAATATACTTAAAAAGGGAAAATGTCAGAACAGCAAACTAGCTGCATGTGTCGGCCTATTTCATTGCTTCATGGATGGAACTTACAATATGCATGTGTTTGTGATATGAAAAACCTGTTGATTTGAGTAGATCGATTCCGGAAACCAAATTTTCTCTCCATAGAATTTAGGCCATCAAACTGGTATGCTACAACGACCTGAATAATTCAAGGAATCACCTAGTCAGTGGCAAGAATATACAATTGTAGAAATACAGTGCAAAAAGACTAAATAGGCTGCAGTAACTTCCCAGAGCAGGCAAATCTTTTTTTTTTTGAAACGCAGTCCCTTAGGGTCCGATTCATTAAATAAGCTCGAAGAGAATTGCCCGGTTAATAAACGGAAAACCGGGCGAAAACCGTCACAACTGGCCCGCAGAAACAAGGCACACAGGGCGACCTGACAACCCACACAAGAACACACACACGCCACCGAGGGGAAGCGTCGAGGCTTGCGCCGGCCGATGCCAAACAGCCAACCACACGCGCCGGCGACTAGGCAGCTCCGACTCTGTCGACGAGCATTGCAGGAGAAGAGCGTTGGGCTTGCGCCGAGCCAGCGCCAGAGCGGCGACTCCTCGAACACGCCGGAAAAGACCGACTACCAAGAACCATCAGCAAACCTGACTCCGCCCGAAGCCGCCATCGTTGCCACAAACAAGAAGCCGCGCAACATCCGCATTGCCAGACGGGCACCTGCCGACCACAATGCCGCGAGCATCCAACCCATGAAGCATGCAACCGGGATCTGAAGCTCTTCAAGGCGACACCCCAAAGAGGGAAGCGACCATGTCGACGCCGTCGCCCGACCCAGCCGGGCCTTAGGCTTTCACCCGAAGAGCAAGATCCGAGGGCGTAAGGGGATGCCGGACTCCACAACGACGCCTCCAAGGAGGTTAAACGACGTCCACAGACGCCGACGCCGCCGGTCGGCAAGACCAGCCAAGCTTTCGCCCGGAGTATCCCCAACACCACCAGCACCCTTACGCACTGCACCTTCGCTGACCCGCCCACCTCTCGCGAAGCCACCGCGCCAGCAGCATCGGAGAGCCACCACACCTCACCTCCCCACCGGATGAGAAGACGCCGACAGGCCAGATCCGGCCGATCTGGCATCCCACCACCGCTGCGCAACAGGAGCCACCAGAGGCCAGCCCACCACCGGCCCGACCGGGGACCGCGCCCCACAAGGCAGGCGGGGGGGCCGCGCCTGCCCCGACGCGTCGGAAAGGAGCAGCCGGGCCGGAGGCCAGGCGCCCGCCGACGGGGCTATTGCGGCTTCCACCCGCGAAGGCCGCTGCCAGGAGACACAGGGGCCCGCCGGAGCCGCAGCAGAAGCCCCCGACGGATCCATCGCGCGACGCGGAAAAAGGGGATCGAGCCTTCCCATCCCGAGATCTCGCGGCCTGGCGAGAGGAAAACGCCCCCGCCGCCGCCGTCCGCCGCCAGGGCTTAGCCCGGCGGCCTCCTCCGGCGACGGCGAGGGGAAGAAGGAGGGGGGCGGGAGGGCGGCCCGGCGGCGCGACTGAGTCTCCGCCCGTGCCACCTCAGCCGAGACGACGCGGGGCGTTGCTCTTTTTAGCAGGCAAATCTTTAATCTATATAGCAGTTGTAGTGTTTCAAAACAGTTGAGAAATATGAGGGAGCAGGATATGTGCAAGGGAGGCAAACAACATGTCCATCGACACCAAATTTTCATCTGAGAAACTAAATACATATTCCGTATATCTTCACGATTCCACAAAAAGAAACACAGGTCAGAAAAAAGGAGACAACCAACCAATAAGGCACCTATTAGATAGTCGAGGGAGATCCAGGGGAGCCACCACAACACCTGACATGCTCAACATGAAAGTTATTCAAGATCTGGGGATATTGTGAGGCACCGATGTGATGCGATTGTTATATGTTTGCGGACAGATGGCCTGCCGCTTGAATGTCTGGCCGGATTTAATGATCCCATCAGTTCGTTTCCACACATGCATGAGTGGGGGGACGGAACAACAACTATAACTGAAGGCACTGACGCATAAATAGCAGCAAAAAAACACCAGTCGGAGGCTAATCAAAATAAAAAATGTGGAAAAAGACGGGAGGACGTCGCTTCAGCTTATGCATGCAAGTTTAGAGGACAAAAAAAAAAGAAAAATAAAATAATTTGTGATGTGGCATGTGTCGTGATGTTGGGACTCACTCGATGATGTGGATAGGCTGCATGTTAAGATAAATATGATAGTGAGGATGAGTCTCTTAGGTATATAGGATTAGCTTTCTGAACTAGACATAGCTAGTTATGCACTATGGATTTTCTTAGGCAACTTCAACTTGTACCGTTATGCTAAAATCGTAATAGAGATGGGGCCAATATGACTTACATATTTATCTTCAACGAGCTGGTTAGCTTGGTTTAATTGAGTTGCTCATTAAAAAGAAGCGTTTTGTTAGCCCGGTTTCATTAAGTTGCCATTAAAGGAATGGCGTTTTACATTGGAGCGACATGCAAATAGATCCTCAACCAGGAACATTAAGACTAATTTTCCCCTTCAACCGCGGGAATAATTAAGTTATAAAATACTCCCTCCATATCAGTCCATCTTAGTTTGTGCACCGCGACCTAGACGGAGAAAAAAGAAAGAAAGAAACTTGATGTTTATTTGCTAATTACAAATACCATTTGCATGCAGAGAACTAATCACGACATTGATGTGCTATATAGTCTCAAGTCATTGAAGGCATACGCGCCTCATGTCTCGTATTTGTTGATTACTTTTTACATGGCAAGAAATAGGAACCGAGGTGGGAAATTAATGCATCACACTTAAGTGTTTTGGAATTATTCGATTTTCGTAATGTGCCTAATACACCGATACATAGAAAGTACACAAGTTCATCTGTCCGCAAGACAGCTCTGCGAGCAAAGGCGGAGCTTGGCCCCAGGCTACGCAAGCAATGGCATGTGGCCTGCAAAAATTCCCAACCCATATGTAGGGAAAATGAAAGTTAGCCTGTCGCGGAATCACTATTTAAATGGTATCCCTTGCAAAAACTCACTCCTTCCCGAAAGTACCCTTCTGAGCTCGAGCTCAAATGAGCTAGGATAAACAGTAAAAATAAAAAATAAACTGATTTTTTTTGTTGCAAACTTCAACAAATATTCTAATTGATTGCAAATTTTTCTTACGAGATCACATTCGTGGAAGGCGTGGCAAAAAAAAGTCAGTCCTCCAAAATGCTTTCAAAAGTATTTTGTTTCACACATGACATGGAGGCCACTTGTTGCAACTTGACAGTTTCCCTTATTTTCATAGATTCATTTTTTAACGTTTTTATCTCTTAAACCTTGCATCCAAATACTGAACCGTTTTCACCGTTGCATTTCTCGCGTCATGATCTTTGAAACTAAATCACATGCTAATATGTTGCGATGAACTTTTCATTTCACAAAAAAACATAAACAGAAAAAAAACAAAAAACGAAATCCAAAAGACGAAAACCAAAATAAAACGGTTCGTGCAAAAATGAATACCTAAAAATGGAAGAATAAAACCAAAGCCAACAAGCACGGTTGTGGTTTTTCACTTTGTTTATAGAAGCACAAACTGTGATTTTCCTTTCTTCCTAGAGAAGTATAACTATACTTCTCGGGGAAGCAAATATGTGATTCTTGTGGAAACTCATTTTTATTTTGTAAAACACAGTTGTGCTTTCTCATGAAAGCAAACTTGTGCTTCTCGTGAAAGCATAGTTTTTTTTTTTGAAAGTCATAGTTGTGCTTCACAAAAAGCAAGCTTGTGCTTTTCATGAAAGTCAAACCTGTGCTTCACAGTCTCGCTCCTCGATATACTCAAAGCATTGTGCAATAGAACGTCCAATATACATCAGCACATTACCAGAAAAGCATTCCGTGTATGTTTCATACACGGCAAAGGCCATTTTAACCACGACTTAGCGTACGCCGAGTGTTACACTCGGTTTAAACATCATGGCTTAGAGTGTTTCGGCTTAGGGTATGTAAGCCGTGTTTTAAAGATTGAAAACACGGCTTATTTGTAAGCCGAGTATAATATGCTTGTAGCCGGCGTATATAGGAGATCACAGCCGACAGCACCTAAGGTGGCGCTACGTGGCGTGGCTATAAGCCGGCACGCCCATGTAAGCCGAGTGTCGTTCCTGCTATTACGATTTATACATAAACCGAGTGCCACCTCATGGTGTTCTGTGACCATCCGGGGATCCAGGTTGCTGGCACGTATTACCTGTAAGCCGTGCATTCTGTGGACTCACACTCGGCTTATATATCTAAACCGAGAAGAGCAATTTAGTTCTTACGGTTCTATAAGCCGAGTGTTTTTTAACTTACAAGGCAACATGTGTTTTTCCTTGTAGTGGCAGACCCATGTACTTCCTGTTGGCCGCCTCCTGTTGTAATACCAAGGTTGCCATCATCGCATGTTTGGCAGCCGCCTTAGTGTTTTTGCTGAATATGATCGATGATTTACCTCTGTTCAGCCCTGTTGAACCGTACCGTTCCTGCGTAGACTGGACCAACAGTTTTGGCTCTTCACGGTTCCTGCGAGAGCCTCCCATCGTATCATGTAGAGTCATTATTACTTCCATGTTTGTTTTCCCTATCCACGTTCTCTCCCTAAAATAAGACGCCAGTTTCCCTCGGCCCTCGGGCGTTTACCTTCGCCATGGCTAAAAGCTCAACGTCGGCAGCAGAGGAGCGCGTACCCGAGGATTCCGAGATCACCACGTCGAGAAGCATCACTGTCACGGAGAGCACCGCGACGCTCAGTCTCGAGGTGACAGATTACCCGAAGCTCAAGGGCATGGGCGTGGGCCAGTGCATCAAATCGCGCGTCTTCAAGGTCGGTGGGAACGACTGGGAGATGAGGTTCTACCCGGATGGCTGCAACAACGAATGTGATGACAACGCCTCAGTGCTTGTGTACTACCTCAACGCGCGCAAGGAGGAGCCTGTGAGCACCAGGTGGGCACTTAGCATGCTGGAGAAAAAGAGCCAGGTAGACGTGGTCAGCCCCATGGTGGGGAAGTGCGTCTTCACTCGGAGGAAACTCTGCAACTGGGGCTATCCCGAATTCGTGAAGAAGGCCAAGCTAGACTCCCTGTCGGAACTCGGCGACGGCTGCTTCACGATACTCTGTGTCTTCACCGTCATCATCGACGAGTCACCGGCGATGGAACTGCCCCGCGACCTGGAGGGCATGCGCAGGGACGGGAGAGAAACGGACGTCACGTTCCGTGTGGACGGCCAGGAGTTTCGCGCGCACAGGCCCCTCTTGGCCGCGCGATCGGCCGTCTTCGAGGCGCAGCTATTTGGCCCCATGGCGGACAAGGATATGCAGTGCGTCAAGGTCGTCGACATGGAGCCTGCCATCTTTGACATGATACTTCACTACATCTACACGGATTGGAGGCCTATATGTGATGATGAAGAAGGCTACAGTACGGCAGTGATGCAACATTTACTGGTTGCATCGGATAGGTACGGGTTGGACAGGCTGAAGTTGATGTGCGAAGAAGAGTTGTGCCAAAGGATCGACGCGGAGACCTTCACAACCACGTCGGCATTGGCGGATCAGCACCACTGCGAGCGGCTCAAGGATGCATGCCAGAAGTTTGAATTATCCCAATTGACAAAAGTTTTGTCGGTGACCACGGCGACCGACTGACGGGTTTAAGCACCTCCCACTGGCTTTTCAAGAGAAACCCGGCGACAAAGGGAAGCCTTTGAGAAGAAGAAATTGATCGAAGTTGGAAATTTTGAAGTATCCGTACAAAAAACCAATGTAAAATTTATTTTGAATAAATAACCTTAGCCAAGTGCCTAGTTGTGTGGGTAATTTTTTTGTTTTCAAGTCGAAAACCTATGGGGGTTTAGGTATTGCCAAATTAAAGCTCATAGCTTCTGGCTTCTTATGAATTTGCATACATACATACTGCCGCAATCGTCTAATGCACCTTGGAATTGCTAGCAAACCTTATTGCCCCCCCACCCACCCCCCTCAGCATCTACATGGCTTGGTTTGCCTGAGTTGTTCAAGAATAAAGGAAGATGAATGCTGGCCTTCTACGAGCTGCATGGCATCTTGGACCTCCGAATAAGAGCGCTTTGGCATGATAAGTGATAGCTATGGGTTTGACTTGGTTGTTCAAGCAAAAGGAAAGATGAATGCCATCCTTCTACAAGTTGCTTGGCATCTTCGACCTTGAAGAAGTTACTCCCTTCATTCCAAAATAAGTGTCACTGATTTAGCGCTAAATCTTAGTGGATGGGTGTTCCTCCGGGGAGCGCTGTGGCATGAGAAGTGATAGCTATGTATGGCCAACGTATAACAATAGTGCATAGATTCTCTTGTTTGATCAATCAGAATTCCAATAACAGTGGGATAGTTTGATGAAACGGGTTGCCTAGGAGTAGTTTGGTATAAGAATCTCCATTTCCCTTAGTTTTTTTCGTTCCTACACCTACCTCTTAACCTCTCGAGATGGAGGAAATTCCCAGCGGAGGTCATTAAAAAACAACTACCCAAAGTGCCGGATATCACCATGGCTTCTGCTTTTCCAAACCACCTGCGTTAAAAAAAATTAGACCTTTAAGCAATCGAGGATGACACAACAGACTACCCTCTGAGGCCGAGTCCATCAATCAATCCAGGCCTACAGGTCTGCCAGCCTTTTATTTTCCTGTTGCTCGAGAATCTTTTCTCAGATAAGCAAGTATAGGGGAAACAGAAGAAGCTTAATAGCACCTGTCCGTTGCCGTATACTGTATTCCCTCCGTCCCAAAATATAAGACGTTTTTTGATACTAGTGTAGTGTCAAAAAACGTCTTATATTATGGGACGGAGGGAGTAGTTTACACTGAAGCAAACGTTTGGCAAAAGAACAATTGTAGAACCGCTGCTAACAAAGCACAAGCTCAGTAGCGCCTCTGCATTTTAAGAGAGAAATGCAGAGGATCCACTTACCATCCAGACGCTTGTATATATTCGTCATCTTCCTAAAAGGCTAAAATGTATATACATTTTTTTCCGTTCTACTCATTGCCATAAGCTAGCTGCAAGGTCAAAAAGATTCTATGAATTTGTTTCTCCTCTGAACCTTTGACCATATAAAGTCAGAGAAGAATAAAAAAATGAATGATACTAGTGTGCTCTAGGGTTCAACCATCCACAGAAAGACCCCACTTTACGTTGAGATTCCTGTAAGCTTGGCCGAAACAGCATAAACCAAACAACAGGACCTATGTCGTCGTTGTCAGCCTGCTTTCTTTGCTGTCAACCTTCAGTTCGTCTTCCTTAACAGCAGACTGAACATCATCTGGGATGCAAATATTAAGGTCGCATCAGTTTGTTAGCCCTTGAAGTGAAAAAGAAGTCTATCAATTTAATTGATGTTCCAAGCAGAGTAAACTACCTAGGGGATTAGGAGTTGCACTTGAGGCCTCTGCCGCTGGTGTAGTTCCTACGAAAGAAGAAATTATGGACACTTTGACATGGCAGACAAGAAATATATTGGCATGTGCATATAACTATAGTAATTGTGGCATTACTATTCACGGGAGTGAAGAGAAAAAATGATCAAGATGTTTTGAAAAAAATGAAGCTTCTTATTTTGTATTATACTGTACTTTAGTCTCATACAGCCAAACAAGTCCAATCATTCATTTCCAGTTTAAGCTGATCTACACAAATCTCACTCATCATAATTTTTTTGTTCATAAAATGAGGACTCAAAAGTCATCCAAGGTATGATTAGAAAGACTAATCAGAAAGGTCGGGTCTTGGTCTACCTGAGGCTTCTGTCATTGAGCCATCAACTCCTTTCAGGATGCTAGATTCTGTCTTTGGTTCATCAGACAGTTCTGGGTTATCTGAATTTTCACACCCAAAGAATTAGCTCAGGATAACTGTTGAGCGTATCAACCAAATAAAAATAAAATTACATATTACCTGATGGTTCCTTACAAATATGTTGGTCGCTATTAGCAGTATTTGAGTGTTCCTTGGAGCCTACCAAAATAGCACCGTTAATTATTCATTAAGAAGCCATTTACTCATCAAGGACATGAGCAAGCATACAGGGCCTAATGTGATACCTGATGTTATCTCAGTCTCGTCCATGGCAGCTGGAAAACCACGCGGAGTTTGGCCTGCCAAGATAAGATCCAAAATCATGACACATGAACTGAACTCTTTTCCATATTACAGGTAGCGTTTGTTCAAATTTTTAATTGCATGCTTCTTAACTGCATAAAACTTAGATTAACCTGGAGATTCTTTCATAACTACGTCCACAAGAACAGTATTCAGTTTTTCAGGTAATAAGTGCTGAGCATTAACATAAATACAATTAAAGCTCACAAGATCAAAACTTCACATAGTACACGAAGTTTCCTGAGAGTCATGCATAACTGACAGGGTTGACAAGTTTCTGAACTTGTCCTGGGGAAGGACAGATTAGGATTTCAGGTCAATGTGGATTTTATCTGAACCACAGAAGGGCATCTAATCCAAGAAGCATACCTGATGACTCCTTGCTTCCACTTGAAGATTCAGAATCAGTGTTAAACTCAGGGACAGATTTTCCTTCAACATGCACATCTTGATCCACATGTCTGCATGATACTAATACAGGCTGGGCAGGTTTAACTGTGACTGGCACCACAGTAGCTGATGGTTCTTGGCTCAAATATCCAGTGTCTTGCTTGGGCAAAGGCCTTGATACATTCCCAGATATAACCGAAACAGGTGCTGCTGCAACAACCCCAGAACCAACGTAAGGTCTTGGAGCAGGAGGGATGATGTGCTTAGTGGTAGATGTCTCCACAGGCCTCCTCATCTGAAGAGGCTTTGCAATTGTAACGTTCTCTAAGTGGACTGGTAAGGGAGGAGCAGCTTGTCTGTGGATTGCAGATGCTTTCTTTTGAAGTTTACTTGGTTGGAGCATGGGGAGGTCAGGGGCAAGATCATCCTTCGGTGTTATTGGGCGTAGGTTAGTTTCATCTGGGATCCAACCTCTGAGCACCTGATTGTCCTTCACTCTCACCGTAATAAGAGAAAATCCAGGACATTGCTTGGTCATCTTTCCAACAAAATGCTTGCCAATGATAACATCCTTGCCTAAATTACCTTGCAGATGAGCACTACTACTGCTGGAGACTTGATTTTCACGAAACTTGACTGTGCTACCAGACTCTACAGGTCGACTGGGCCTATCACCTTGAGTCTGCTGTGCAGGCAGCACATAAACTGTGTGCATTTTAGTGTCAAGAGTACCACCTAATTTATGGTTAATATGCACCCCATCATGTTGGATATTTGGGTTATACAGCGCACTGCGAAGAGGTGGAATGCTCTGAATGGGCTGTGCCATGTGTGGCTGTTCAAATGTAGAATACTCGTACTTCCTTGGACGACCACGCTTACGCTTTGCACCAGAGCTTGCGAGTGGCTCAATGGGCAGCGGTTCATTAGGCGCAGCAGCTTTATTCCCTTCTGATGTCATCTCTACTGGCTTGCTTCAACTTTTTGCAGCGGCAGCTTCACCCAAGAGTGCTGAGACTACCCTGTTGGTTTGAATTTACCTTCAATCAGAACAACAGATTTTCTTTATAAAAGAGGCAAGAACTCTGCCGGTAACTGAATGCAAAAAAGGCAGTTTCTCATGATACTGTTTTCAGAAGCCAGATGGCCACAGTTTGAAATCAATGATGTAAACTGCATGTTGAAAATACAAAGGTACACAAGCTAGTCAAACCGAATGCTGCTGCAAACCATTTTTGTCCATAACAGCAAATTAATAAATCCCACATTAACAAAACATAATTACTTTCCTTATTTAAAATGTTATGCAATAATCGATCCAAGTGGCTTAAATTCTTCATTTACTAATGTACCCACACATCTTAAATTCTAAACAGTGAGCTCCTAGAACATACATTTCCTGGACATAAAACGCTTGATGCTGACATCTGAATGGCAAATTCTTATCAGTATCCCATCCAACGCATTAACATGTTAGACAAAATCGAACCAATATCCAGACGAGAGGGGCACGGGTGAGAACCTCCCACCCGGTCAATCTAGAAAATCATCCCATCTCGTCCTACCATGTGGCACGGCCCAAAACATCATCGGATCAAAACAGAGGAACCAGAGTCAATCTGAGACTCGGAGAACCGATCAGAATTTTTCACAAAATAAAACTGAAAGAAACAAACCAGACATGAGCCAGCCATACATGCGTGGGCTAGTACAGATGGGAGTGAGCGATTACCCCTGAAATCACGACCTCCGTCCGCGCGCCGTCGCCTTGGGGAGGAGAGATGATCGTCCGCGGGCGGGGGAGAGGAGGAGAGGGGAGGGACGCCGCGGACAGGGCTGGCGGCGGAGGAGCTCGGGGCGCTAGGGTTCTCCTCGCTGGGGGGAAGGGAATGGCGGGGGATCGGAGGGGGGGGCGGACGATGTGGCTCGATTGAAACGGCAGGCAGCCTCGCCCCGCCGCACCATACAAATCGTGGCTGGCTCCGGAGGAGGCGGAGGACTGGTGGCGCTGCTAGGTCCACCTGCCGTTGTCCGGCCCGCGAACGTGGGTACATTTCACATGGGCCGACAGTTCTCTGCAGGCCATAATTAAGGAAGGTCATCATCTTGTTCTAAAATAAAAAAAACTTTGTTATTTGTTAAAAAAAATTTGCTTTCAGTTGGTTCCCAAAAATCTGCTAAATTATTATTTTTACTAAAAATAATTATTTGTCTTCGGTTGTCGCTGAATAAACTATGAAAGCTGCTAGGCATCAGCCGACTAATCTTAGGAAATGATCAGTCGCCTAGCTAGTCGATGATTTGGGTTGGTAATATGATGTGGGTCACTTGATACGCTGGTAAAAAAGCCACACCATAACTTCCATCCTAATATTCCCACGCGATAATCCTAGACATATAGGCCTATTACATGCACTCCTTCGCTAAATTTCTTCCCCCCCCCCCCCCCCCCCACCAATTCCCACCGGGGTGGCCTGCTTCATTCCCCTTCTTTCCAATCACAGGCATGCCCTGTAATTAAATTCCGCCCGTAAGTGTCTGTACATGTACCATTACTCATTCCATGTCTCCTCGGAGCGTCTCCAACCATCAGGTAAGCTGCAACATAACACCCCCGCTTCCCACACCACATGCGCAGCTCGCTTGCATAGCCACAACACTCAGATGCAGAAATTGCGTCGTCGGTTAGCTCACAACAAAACACCGACGAGCTCGCCATGCACCGGTCACGGCAGCAGCCCCAACGAGCTTTGGGTTGTAGCAACACCGTTGTTGCGACCACCTCTTGAACCGATGATGCTCCGACGGCCCGATGATGCACCATTGCAGCGCCGACGCTTTTGTAGCACCGTGTGACACCCTCGCAGCAACCTCGTGTTGGTTCCATTAAAGCACCGACAGCTCAGTGGTGCTCCATCGCAGCACCGATGACTCCTGGAAGCAAGAAAGATGTTGCGAGATGGTGAGCGAGCCCTAGTTGCAGCACTCGCCACCTGCTTGAAGCATTGCGCGGAGCGCTGGTGACCCTCTATTGCAGCACCGTTGCGTGACCCCATTTGCAGCATTGGTGGTCTCTTGCATCAACGGGTATCGTCTCTCGGGTAGCCATTGAAGCACCCCACAACACCCCTTGGCATTGCACTGCCCGGCGATGAGCCCGTGTGAAAGTGCGTTATATCGACTAGAGGGGGGTGAATAGGCGATTTTTATGAAATCTTCACTGAGGAATTTCAGGGTGAGGAAATTCCTGAGTGAAGAACTACTTGCAACGGAATAAGTACTCAGAAGTAAACATAACAGAACATGAGCATGGTCTTCATGATGAAATGAAAAACAAGCACAAAGTACAGAAAGCGTAAACACAGTATAACACAGAATGAAGACAAACAGACTGAAGAAATTGAACTGAGTAAATAGAGAAAGTCTTCAGTCAAAGTCTTCAAACAGATATGAACAAGCTCACAACACAGAAATGAGGAAATGAAGGGGTTGAGTAAATGGAACCAGGTAGCTTGGTGAAGACAATGATTTGATAGACCAGTTCCAACTGTTGTGACAGTTGTACGTCTGGTTAGGGCGGCTAGGTATTTAAACCTGAGGACACACAGTTCTGAACACGCAGTCCAGAACACTCAGTCCTACCGTATTCCCCTTGAGCTAAGGTCATACAGACCTCGCCCAATCACTCGTGGTAAGTCTTCAGGTGACTTCCAAACCTTCACAGACTCGGTCACTCGGAGATCCACAATTTCCTCTTGGATGCTCTAGATCATGACGCCTAACCGTCTGGAAGATGCACAATCTTCAAAGGTAACAAGCGTCGGATCCACACAGGATCAATCTCTTCAGTGATACTCAATCACTTTGGGTTTGGGTTTTCCTCACTTGATGATTTTCACTCAAAGTCCTCGAAGGATGGGATGCTCTCAAATGACAAGTGTCAGTTTCTCTCAGAGCAGCCAACCATCTAGTGGTTGTAGGGGGCGGCTATTTATAGCCTAGGGAGCAACCCGACATGATAAGACATAAATGCCCTTCAATGATATGACCGTTAGGTGGGTAGATATTTAGGGACAACTGGAGCATAGCACAACAACAGTCGGAATTTTGAGTAGCAAAATCCTCAGGGCTATCATGTTCCTCACTGTGTAGGCAATCTGCACTGGCGAATTCCTAACTCCTCAGTCAGAACAAATTCCTCAGAGACCAGAAGAACTTCATCTCTGTCACTGAAGAAATTGACTAAGCTGTATGAGATTTCCAATGGCTTCACTCGAAGGGATTGGTAGCTATAGGATTTGAGTTGAGCATTACTTGGAAATTTTTCCTTAGTATTTCCTCGACCCCCTTTAATAGTACGGTGTTTCCTATGACTCAAGAAAGAGAAAATGAAACTACGAAAACAAAAGTCTTCACGCTTCATGTTCCTCGAATAAATACCAAGTCTTCAGGTCACACCAATTTCTTCACTTTCAAAGTCTTCAGAAAGTCTTCAGAATACAAAGTCTTCAGTCGAAGAACTTCATTTTTAGGGGTCGACTTTCTCTGTAAATATCAAACTCCTCATAGACTTATAGACCTGTGTACACTCACAAACGCATTAGTCCCTTAACCTATAAGTCTTCAATACACCAAAATCACTAAGGGGCACTAGATGCACTTACAATCTCCCCCTTTTTGGTGATTGATGACAATATAGGTTAAGTTTTCAACGGGGATAAACATATGAAGTGTAAATACTGATATTGAGGATTTTGATTGCAAGATATAGAAGAACTCCCCCTGAAGATGTGCATAGTGAGGAATTTTCTTTTGAATCAATGCACACTTGAAGAGTCGAATCATGGAAATCTCCCCCTATATCTTGTAATTCATACAAGAATTTAACATATAATACGAAGAGTTTGAAATGCATGAAGAAATATGGTGACTGATGTAATTCAACATGTGTGCATTAACATTAATGAGGAATAAGCATGCAGAAAAACTCAGCAAAAGTATCAGACCACCATAGAGTTTAAGTTTACAACTCGATCGAATAAAGTCTCAGAAGAACGAGAGTTGCGGGATGAGGAGAATAGGAGCTGTCGCCACCAAGGTAGGAACTTTGACCTTCTTGAATTTCTTTGGAGGAGGTGCAGACCAGTCAAAGTTCTCCTTGAGACCCATTTGCTTCAGATCTTCCTCGCCATACAGATGTGATAAGACAACCCAGGTGCGACCGAAAACTTCATGGAGGTAGTAATGGTTTTTCTTCACTACATTATGTGTAGCAGTCATGTTGTGAAGAATTGAACCAAACTGACGCTTAACCCATTTATGGTTGCGATCCACCTTCTGGTGAAGACTAAGACGCAACTCACGGTCAGTCATCACTCTTGGAGCTGTGGCTTGAGGAGTAGACTTGGGTGCATTTTCAGCAGAGTCATGAGTGGCAGAGTCATCATTGGTGGAATAAGATGCACTTTGCGAAACTGACCATCCAATGGACGAATGCCTTCATAATGACAACAAGGTGCCTTCCCTTTTTCATCGTTGAGGTAAAGGTCTGCTTGAGGACTTTAATCGGGGGCAGGTAGCTGAGGTGATTCTGAAAATCAGCCTTGTAGTTGAGTGAAGACCTTGTTCTGAGGAATCTCATAATCCAAGAAGCATAAGGCTTCAACTCAAACAGAGAGAGTGCAACATTTGCTAGAGTCCTCATGAAGAAATCATAGTAATTGACAGGAATGTTATGAATGATGTTGAATAGCAAATTCTTCATGATGCTAACAATGTCCTCATCAGATGAATCGTGGCCTTTGATAGGACTCATTGTCCTCGTCGGAATGTGATAGACTGTTCTGGGCACATAGAGTAAGTCCTTCACAAGGAATTTGGTCCTTGGGGCTTGACCGTGCTTCAGAGGCTTCATTAGAACTTGCATCTAATGAGCAGTGAGTTCAGGTTCTTGGTACATGCAATGAGCTCCTTCACTGGGTGGACTGATGGGCAGGGCATGAAGTAATTCAGATGCCGTGCCTTATAGTGAGTGTTATCGGTCATCCAGTCCAAGACCCAGGTGTTGATATCTTCAGGATCACCAGTGATATGCAGTGTAGCGTAGAACTGAAGAATAAGCTCTTCATTCCAATCAACAATGTCAGAGCAAAAGTTGAGGAGGCCTGCATCATGAAGCACACCGAGGATAGGAGAAAACAAGGCAATGATTCCATGTCCACGTGAGGAATATGCTCATGGTAGAAGATTTTGTCCTTGTTGAAAAGCAGTGAAGAATAGAAGTTTGGCCTGGCTTGCAGTCCAGAAATGCTTCCTCCTTAGACGAGCAGAGTCATAAGGATTGTAGTCAGTGAAGAATACATGCTCGCCAAAGAAGTCATCAGCCTTGAATTTTTGCTTCTTCGAGAAGGGATCCTTTGGCTTGGGGTGAGGAGTGTCAGTCAATTGCATCACAACCTCAGGGATCTCGATCTCAGGTTCCGCAGGCTGAGAATTTCAGGTTCTTCTTCAGTGGCAGCCTGAGACTTCAATTCTTCATTTACATTTTCTTCAGCACTAGTGGCTGGAATTTCTTCATGAACAGAATGGGATTGCATGCGGTTCTTCAGATCCCATTTGTACTTCAGTAGCTACAGGGGACTGAGGAATTTGTTGAAGAGGTGTTAACAGAGGAGAATTGGGGTGCTGACTTTCCCAAAAGTCATCATTCATCACTGGAGTAGTGCTTCCAATGTCCACATCTTCTTCTTCATCCATTTCTTAACGCCGGCCTCTTCAGAGTGAACTGAGGCATGGGCGATGAGATAAGTGGGGTTGAAGGGATTTCATCCACTTCAATTTCTTCATCCAACTGCTCTGACGAACAGCAAAAAGAATGTCATCATCTGATCCGCTTGGGATCACATATTCTTCATCAAAAGGAATAAGGTCCTTTGATGGCATGAATGAGATAGGAACAACATCAATTGGATTGTCATAGGAACTTGTCAGTGGCTTCATTTTCTTCGAAGTTGAAGAATCGATGCAGTTGATGCCTTCCTTTTCTTCACAGCTACATGCTCTGCAGCCTTGGTTTCTTCGCATCTGATGCAGATGGAAGGATCGGAGTTGGTGTAGGCGTAGGAGGAGCAGAGGAATTTGGTTGAATTTCTTCAGGCACAACTGATGTAGTTGCCTTGACTTCTTCATTTTCTTCAGGCACAACACTAGTGGTTGCCCTGGTAATTTCTTCAGCGCTGAAATGCAGTCATCAGCCCTGGAATTAGCATTTTCTTTAGCAGCCTGAGTGTCATCAGTGGTGCTGGCATTTTCTTCAGTAGGCTGAGCAGATGCAGCAGCCTGAGGAATTTCTTGTTGTGATTGGGCAGCAACACGGAGGTGAAGTTGTCAATGAGTCTCACAAAACGAACCTTGGCTCCCAACAAATCAGCATGGTATGCGTCAAATTCATCACTGAGTTTCTTGATCTCAGACTGCATATTGACGGGTTCTTTAGTTGTCTAGAGACAACGTTTTTCTTAGGAAGCGCTCCTTTTTATACTGCGCTTTCTTGATTTGCCTGGCCTTTTAAAATTTCCATTTCTCTTCTTGAATGAAGTGAGTCAACATATGATTTTGGCCAGGAGTCAACTTGAAATAGGCATGGGAGTGTTGGGTACCTTGTGCCAGAGATCAATGTAATCAAGGATCAACTTTGGATCCAAAAGCAGAGGCACACTTGTGCCTTAGGCTCTAGCGGCCTTGACTTGTCTATCCCTGATGATTTCAGCAAGTTCTTCATCATCAGCTTCGTCTTCATCAGACGGTACTTGAAAAGTGACCTACTTCTTTTGAGGACTTGGTCGAGAGCCTCGTCCAGCAGTTGCCTTGGTCTTCAACAGAGTGGGACCATTGAAGAATGCAGTGGTGCTGAGGAACTACAGATACTCTTGAAGGCAATAGAGATGCCTGTTGTCCTTTGGCACGTGGCGAGATGCACATGTGCTGAGGATTTGGTCGGAGCAGCTGAGGACTTTGGAGGAGCATGTGAGGGTTGAGGAATTTGCCGTGAGGGCTTTGAAGAAACTGGCCGTGAGGGCATAGCTGAGAAACTTGGCCGAGAGGGCATTTGAGTAGAAGCACTTGGCTTATGAGTCGGCTTCTTTGGCATAGCCTTCTTGGGCTTACTTGCAGAGGCCTCAGCAGTGGCGGCAGCAGCAGCAGAGTCTTCATTGAATTTCCTCACTACTTCCTTAGCAACTCTGGCAAGCTTGGCCTAGCGCTTGGCCCATTCATCAGGATAATCCTCACCACGCTTGAGGCTGGTGGGATCAGCTTCTTGGCCAGGTGCCAAGGGAGGTCTTGGGGAAGGAGATGAAGAGTGAATTTCTTCATATACTTGGGAGTGACATATCTGTATTCCCTCCATTCCCGTGCTCATCTCCTCTCTATTCTTTGGATGCGCACTTTGCGCTCATTCTTGGTTTCCTTTCCATGAGTGGCCTCATCAGGAGTGCAATAATCCTTGTATATGTCCTCAGGGATTTCAAATGCAGTGTTGACTTCCAACCTCTTTCCTCCCTTCCGAGGTTTCTTGCCATCTTCCATTTTCTTCAGCTGAGGGTTTTTAACAATTGAGTTCTCTGAAGAGGTATGCAACTTTTCTTCGAGGAACGCTGCAAATGAGTTAAGTTGATGAGAACCTAATGATTCAGCAGCGGACATCAGTACCTGTGAACAGAGTATAGGTGCGAAGAATTTGGAGAGGTCATATGTTCTCAAAGTTTTTGCAAAAAGAACAAGTTTGAGGAAATTGACCAGATGAGTCTTCAAGAATTTCACTAAGCATTCTTTGACTTAGGTTCCAGAGTTGTACAGATTTTAAAATCCACATAATTGAGGAATCTTGAAGAAAAATTGCTTAGAGAAACAGATCAAGAACAGATGATATGTGAGGTGTTTAGTGTGTGAAGAGTTGAGAATAAACACCTTTTGAAGATTTGAAGAAAACATCAGAATCAACAAGGGCAGTAAAAGTAACTCTTAATTACACTTGACGAAGAACACGACGAACTAGGAAGTGTAGATTTGAAGCTCGTCGGTTTAGATCTTCCACGCCCTAACTTGGATGAGGAAGACAGCTACGACGGCGGCGGAGTGAAGAAATCCGCCTTCGGCGTGAGTACGGCGGCGACGAGGTCGAGGCAGTGAAGCTCTTCCTCACCGGCGACGATGGAGGTAGCGGCGGCGCTATGGGTTGGGAAGCTCGAGCGAGGGAGTGAGATCGAGCGGAGTAAAAGTGAAGTGAGGAAGGGAGAGGGGTATTTATAGCCGAAGTGAAAAACCGCTCGCCCGAGGAAATAGGACGAACGTGCCCCTGAACTTTCTCATTTTCTTGACATGTGTCACCCACATATAGAGAGGTGACGATCGTGTGCGATCGTGGGTGAAAAGATAAACATCGCATAGAATGCAGAACGGTTTGAGCGGCAAAGCCGAAAATTTAGATAAGATAGGTTTTAAAGTTCCGTTCGCAATTTCTTCAGCTGACAAGAGCACAGTGAAGATTTTAAACGAGATTCAACTAGAATGCACATGAAGAATTTGTGAATAGACTGGGTTGACTTTAGCATAGAGGGGGAAAGGGTTCGATCACATTCACTTAGCAGAACAAGCAACTTGAAGAAATAGCAATAAGTGAATGCTGTAGAGGACATAAACTCACATACATATATTGAAGGAAATATGCCCTAGAGGAAATAATAAAGTTATTTATTTCCTTATATCCTGATAAATGTTTATTATTCATGCTAGAATTGTATTAACCGGAAACATAATACATGTGTGAATACATAGACAAACAGTATGTCACTAGTATGCCTCTACTTGCCTAGCTTGTTGAATAAAAGATGGTTAATTTTCTTAGCCATAGATATGAGTTGTCATTTGATTAACGGGGTCACATCATTAGGAGAACGATGTGATTGACATGACCCATTCCGTTATCTTAGCACCCGATCGTTTAGTATGTTGCTATTGCTTTCTTCATGACTTATACATGTTCCTATGACTATGAGATTATGAAACTCCTGTTTACCGGAGGAACACTTTGTGTGCTACCAAACATCACAACGTAACTGTGAAAGTGCGTTATATCGACTAGAGGGGGGGTGAATAGGCGATTTTTATGAAAGTCTTCAAAACGTGAGAGTTGTGAAGACAAACAGTGAAGATCATGCCTATTACTATGCAGCGGAAGTTAGATTACACTAGGCCAGCCATGGTCATGTATTCAATAGAGTGAAAGCGCAATGACAAACAGCTTCAGTGTAATAAGGATCAGGTAGGAAGAAGTTATGAAGCCAAACAGATCATACATTCATGTTGTGAAGACAAAAGATAAAGCAAGCATGCAATGGCTTCACAATGAATAACTGTAAGTGAAGGGAAGTGAAGATGAAACCAGTGACACGTTGAAGACAATGATTTGTTGGACCAGTTCCAGTTGCTGTGACAACTGTACGTCTGGTTGGAGCGGCTAGGTATTTAAACCGAAGGACACACAGTCCCGGACACCCAGTCAAGGACACTTAGTCCAAGACACCCAGTCCTCACCGTTTTCTCCTTGAGCTAAGGTCACACAGACCTCGCCCAATCACTCAGGTAAGTCTTCAAGGTAGACTCCCAAACCTTCACAGACTTCGTTCACTGGCAATCCACAATTTCTCTTGGATGCTCAGAACGCGACGCCTAACCGTCTGGAGGATGCACAGTCCTCAAGTGTAATAAGTCTTCAAATCACACAGACACGAAGACTTAAGTGATGCCCAATTTACTCTGGCTCTGGGTGGTTAGGGCTTTTCTCCTCACTGGGAATTTTTCTTTCAAAGGCTTCGAGGTGGGTTGCTCTCAAACGACAAAAGCCGTGCACCGAAATCTGAGCAGCCAACCGTTTATGGTTGTGGGGGGTGGACTATTTATAGCCACTTGGCAACCCGACCTGATCTGTCCGAAATGACCATGGGTCACTAAGGAACTGACATGTGTACCAACGGTCGAATTTTAAACTCACACGACAACTTTACTTGGGCTACAAGTAACGCTGACTTGTCTGACTCTGGACAAAGATTTTCTCTCAAAGTCTTCGCTCGAAGACATAGGATTTGAATTAGGCATCACTTCAGTCATTCTGACTGGTTCTCTTCGACCCCACTTAATAGTACGGTGGTTCCTATGACACAACATGAATGAAATAAAACTACGAAGGATCTAGGTCTTCGAGTTCCAAAAGCTTCATAGGGAGTCTTCTCCTGTCATTGTCTTCAATATGAATATCTTCATAAACCACCATTGTCTTCAATGTCTTCGTACATTTTTAGGGGTCATCTCTGGTAGTAAAACCGAATCAATGAGGGACTTCTACCTGTGTTTTCCTGCAATTCTCACAAACACATTAGTCCCTCAGCTAGGTTTGTCGTCAATACTCCAAAACCAACTAGGGGTGGCACTAGATGCACTTACAATCTCCCCCTTTTTGGTGATTGATGACAAACTAGTTGAAGTTTTCAACGGGAAACATAATTTGTGAAATTGTAAAAGAATTTTCTTCATAAGTTGCAAGGGCTCCCCCTGAAGATGTGCATATAAGTAATTTGCTTCTTGAATGCAAATGCACATGGCAGGTTGTACTTGTGGAGATCCACTTCAACTTATGACAATCCACTATGCATGTAAAAGTATATGAAGATAATGACATGCATAATGGAAAATGGACGTCTGCAGAATGAGATAAGTGCGGAATTTATCTTCGCAAAACGGAGTGACAAACAGGTAGCAGACGACCATCAAGGCTAAGTGTTACAACTCAATGAAGCAAATGTAGCAAAAGAACGGGAGTTGTAAGCACGAAGCAAAATATAGCAAAAATATGAAGGCACCCGCCCATAATGACCCGCTTGAAGACTATAACCATCATATGCTTCTCCCCCTTTTGTCAGTGATGACCAAAAAGGCTTGAAGACATAGAGGTTTCTACGTGTTCCCAGGCGCAGCAGGGTCGGTGGAGTTGTTTGGCGGCGGTGCAGACGAGCTTGGTGCAGATGCGACGTGCGTTGAAGCAGGTGGAGATGATGTCGCGTCGTCTTCTTCTTCAATGATCCGGGCAGACACGGTGGCAGCAGAAGAAGAGAACTCTGACTCTTCAAGTGATGGTGTGCTGCGCATCACCGCTCTTCTTGGAGGCGTGGAGTCAAATTTGAAGTGCTCTGTGAAGCCATCCTCATGCAGTTCAGCTTCAGGGCACATCATAGTGAGGCCCTTCCAAGTGCGGCGACAGGTCTCGTGTGTGACAAATGCATTCTTGGTTGCCAGATTTCTAATGCGATTGACTTCTTGCATGATGCTTCTCATCTGCCTCTTGAGCCAGTCGTGATGCCTATCTTGCTTTTGGTGAAGAGCCACAAGAAGCTCTCTGTCATTGAGTGTACGAGCGCGCTTCTTGGGTCTCTTTGCAGCTGTGCTGTTGGTGGCTTCAGTTGATGCAGGGGCACGTGTGGTGCCAGCCATTGGATACACTCGGGAGAGAGCTTCAACACCTTCAATATTTTGAGTGAAGCTCTGGTGTTCTGCATTCTGAAGACTTAGTGGTTGCTTGGCCGGCTCTGGATATATTGCTTCAGCAGATGTGTCCATATCTGGCAAAAATATCCTATGATTGCGGGCTGAGGGTTGATAGGAGATTGCAGAGTGAAGCTTGATCAGCCTCATAACCCAAGGAGCATAAAACTTTAATCCAAACAGTTCTGAAGCAGACGCTGCAAATTGACGGATGAAGAGATCCTGTGTATTGAAGCATTTGCCGTGAAGAATGCAGAAGATGAGAGTCTTCATTGCACCATCAATCGTTGCATATCGAGAGTGTCCCTTTACAGGCCATAGAGTCCGCCTTATGATATGATATATTGTTCTGGGCAGGTACTCTAAGTCTTCAACGAAGAACTTAGTTGGATAGGGTGCATTTGGAGGAAATGGCTTCATCATTGAGAGCATTTGACTCATATCTGGCTCAGGACGCTGAAATATGCTCTCAATTGCTTCAGCATGGAGTTGGCAACCTTCTTCAAAGAATTCGCCAGGAGTGGGAAGGCCGGTAAGCTCAATTAGATCGAAAGCATTGGCTTCATGATGGATATTTCCTGTCATCCACTCCAGGATCCATGTCTTCGGATCTCTGTTATAGCCTTTGATATGCAAGGTGGCATAGAACTGGAGCAGAAGCTCTTCGTTCCAGTGCTCTTCGTCAGTGATAAATGGCAGCAAACCCACTTGCTTGAAGCAATCCAGTGCTTCTTCCAGACCAGGCAGACCTGCAACAGCTTCAACCTCAAGGCGCTTGTGAGGAAAGATGCGGCTTTGGTTGTAGAGGATGCATGAATAATAGCTGCGCTGTTGATGGCTCCAGAACCTATCTGATACAATCCGTTCCCTTGAATAAGGGTTCTTGGAGCGGTCGAAAAACGTGTTATCTGCCCTGAAGCCGTTGATGTTGAAGGAACCAGGAGCTGATGCAGGACCTGGGAACCTTGGTAGTCGTGGGATCGGCTTCTGGACCTGGGGCCTGTGCACAATATGATAGTTGAATTGTGGTCCGGCAGCAGACTCAGGCACAGAATGTTCAGGAGCAGTAGCTTCGGTGTCTTCTGAAGCTGTTGTTGGGGAGGGCTCCACATTTGCTTCGGTGTTGTTTGTGGCAGCCACAACATTTTCAGCTTCAGGCACGTTCTCCTTGAGAACTGCTTCTTGTTGGTGCGGGGGAGTTGGAGCTTGTGGTATTTCTGCTTGCTCTTCGGCTGATGCAGCCGGAATGTCTTCAGCAGCCTGAGCCCTTGGCCCTTTGCGAAGCCTATGGAATGTAGGCGCTGGTGGAGTTGCAGTGGGTTGGGGCTCATCTTCCTCCTGTGGGCGATCTACCCACGATGCATTTTGTGTGATTGGCGTCAATGGACGACCAATACTTATCTGTTCGCTTGTCTCAAGCTGAGGAAGGGCTGCATCACCTTGCACATTGTCTTGGAGACCAATGTCTTCAGCAGCATTGGGGTTGGCTGCTGGAATGTCTTCAGCGTGCGGAGCCTCTTTGTAAGCAGGCTCATGCACTGTCAACTGACGGTCTGCGTCAGGATAGCGGACGCAGAGTGGTTCAACTATCAGGGGCTCTGTGGGAGCAGCCCGAGATTTCTTGGTCTTGCGCTTCTTGATGATGGGTTCAGAAGGAGAGGCTTCAGAATGTTTTCTCTTCTTAGCTTTAGCCTCTGCAGTCCGTGTCTTCTTGTGCTGTGAGGCGGTTGATCGACTCTTTGGCTTCGAGCCAGTCGTTGCAGCTGGGAAGACAATCGGAGCATCAGGATCTGACCTTGGCGCTTCAGGTTCGGGCACAGCCGCCTTCTTTTTCTTCTTCGCGGCCATCCTGGGGTCAATGCCGGGACGCCCAAGTGCCTTGCGCTTTTCTGCCTCATTGTAGGCTTGCACGCAGCGTTCAGCTAAAGTCTTCATGCGTTCTCGCGAGCCTTGAGCTTCGGCACGCGTTTTCAGGAAGTTCTATTTCAGCTCGTGCAACATGATCTTGAAGTTTTTCACTTCTTGCACACTGAGCTTGGCCACGTGCTTCTTGAACTGAGCCTTTTCATGATCAATTTTCTGCTTCAGTTCTACAATTTGCTGGGCTATTGCAAGTTCTGAAGCAATTGCACCTTGAAAGGCAACACTGAGGCCTATGGGTAGCTGCAGATCATTGAAGCTTATGTCAGGTGTGTCAAACCATTCATCGATGAAGTTGTGAATGATGGCGACATCAAACAGAGGCAGATTGTTGAAGATTTCGGCTTCCTCCTTGCTCTTGATGAGCTGCTCAAGAGCATCATCTCCAAGATCTTCATCGCTTGAGAGATCAATGGCTTCGCAGCGCAGAATGTCAGCAGCTGTGAGCTCTTTGCCTGTGTGTGGCTGAGGCTTCTTGGGGCTTGGACACTCGTGATAAGCCCTCTGACTGCACACTGGCTTCGGGAGGTGCAGTTGCTAAAGGCTTCACTCTTGCGATCTTGGGAGAAGCGGCTGGCTTTGAAGCTTTTGGTGCTTTTGGCTTCTTCTGCTTTGGCTTCGGAGCAGCAGGGGCGTCATCTGACTCAGTATATGCTGGAGGGTCATTCACAGCAGTCCCTTGGACTAGGATGCGAGTGATGAGGCCTTCAAGATTGGCATACGGCCCGATGATATTGGGATCGGCGTTGCGTGTGCCATCTGCCCTTGGTGAGGAGGGACCAGGGTTGAAGTCAAGCCCAAATTTCTTCTTGTTTATCTTTGCTGACTGTTGTGCAAACTGAAAGTTGCTCTTGAAGAGATTATCATCGCGACACCAGAGAAGTGATGACGGATGTGCCTCAGCTGGCTGTGGTCCTCTCACCATGCATGGATAGAAGCCTTGAGCAATGGCTTCGTCTCTGGACTTGGGTACGAGATTTTTGTATAATACATCTCCCCACGGTCTCTTGATGGCGCACTTCTCCGCATATTCCTGAGTGACGAAGCGGTAGTGGAACCATTGCTCTGCCCAATATCTTCGAATCCATTGGATTCGTGTCTTGCGCTGACCATAGCTTTCTTCAGGATCAGTTTTGTACATCTCTGCCAATTCATCAGGCAGATCTTTGGACGTTTCACCACGTCGCTGTCTGCCTCCCTTCTTTGCTACTGTTTCTGAAGCCATGAATAACTTGGAAGGCTTCAAGATGTTCAAAGGTTTCAAAGGCTTCCTTTTGCAAGAACTGGCTTCAGGCGAGTTGATGTGATGCTGCAAGTACTCTGCAAATGAATGCAGACTATGAGAACCAAAGGATTCTCCCACGGACATGTACCTGTGACAGCATTGAGGTGCGAGGGAAGGGGAAGAGGTCATATGCATTCTCAGAAGATTTTGAAGATAAATCGGTTTAGAAGACATTGACCTCATTATGCGAAGACATTCACTTATAGATAAGAAGTTGGTTCCAGATTTGTATGAACCCATAGATCAGTACAAGTGAGGAATCTAACTACTTTATGAAGTACAAGTGAATATACTAGGCATGTTATGAGATGCAGCGAGAGATTTAACTGGTGTGAAGAGAAACTTCTTATGGCAGAAAGTGACTGAACTGTAGGATCAAAAGAAGCTGTAAAAAGAGGTTTTATTTACCACACTTGGAACTGCTAGACGAAGTGAGAGTTGAGACGAGCAGTTCGATCCTCCGTGCCCTAACTTGGCGACGGAAGACACCTACGGCGACGGTGGAGAGAGCGATGTCCGCGGTCGGCGTGAAAACGGCGTCGGAGAGGTTGCGGCAATGAAGCGCGTCGTCGCCGGCGTCGTCGAGTGCTAGCGGTGGCGCTAGGGTTCGTGCGAGGGTGGAAGAAGGAGATAATGACCGCAGTGAATCATGTATTTATAGAGATAGAGGCGGCACAGCGCTATTACGCAGGTGCCCCTGGCGGTTCGCATTTGAGGCACAACGCTATTGGGATTTGTTTCATGTCCCACGCACGCCTAAATTGTCGGACGGTCGTTCCTGCTTCTCCGGATCTTATGTGGAGGAATGAGCATTAAAAACGGACTTTTATGGTTGTCTTAATGTCTTCGGCTGACAAGGACACAGTGAAGACATTCGACAGTTTCAACAGAATGCATATGACTTGGAGAGATAGAGTTTGAGATAGAAAGCATAGAGAGGTTAGGGTCCGATCACATTCACTTAGTTCAAAAGATTCAACCAAGAAGACATAGCTATAAGTGAATGCTGTAGAGGACAGAACATCAGTACATATATATCCATATAATCAACGCAGTGAAGATAATCATGAAGACATATTGAGAATTAAACCAAACCAATTGTGAAGACATTGAGAGGTAACGCCATGAGAGAAATGCTTCAAAATGGAACGTTTGGTGGTGGCGTTACCCACCGTATAGGAAGTATTAGACCCAGACACAGCGCACAATTATCGTGGCGCTCCGAAGTCAAATTCCACATTAATGTATTCACACTTAGAATGTATGTCTTCATTGTTTGAAGATATACGCTACTTCGTGTGTTGCACATCTAAGTCATCAATATGTTTAAGTGTTAGGATGTGTGCCTGATCACAGGACATTTGAGGATTCCAAGATATTTAGCTCACACCGTAACTTGCAAAATCTCTTCTCATCCAAGGGCTTTGTGAAGATATCTGCCAATTGCTCTTCAGTGTTGACGTGTATGATATCAATGTCTTCCTTCACAACATGATCTCTGAGAAAGTGATGACGAATTTCAATGTGCTTTGTCTTCGAGTGCTGAACTGGGTTGTTGGCAATCTTGATGGCGCTTTCGTTGTCGCAGTAAAGTGGCACTTGCTTCAGATGAATGCCATAATCCTTGAGTGTTTGCTTCATCCACAGAAGCTGAGCGCAGCAAGATCCAGCAGCAATGTATTCAGATTCAGCAGTGGAGAGTGATACACAGTTCTGCTTCTTTGAAGACCAACATACAAGTGATCGTCCCAGAAATTGACATGTGCCTGATGTAGACTTGCGATCAACTTTGTCACCAGCATAATCAGCATTCGAAAATCCAACTAAATCAAACTCTGAGCCCTTTGGATACCATAATCCTAGAGTTGGGGTGTGAGCCAAATATCGAAGAATTCGCTTCACAGCTAAGTGATGCGACTCCTTTGGTGTCGCTTGAAATCGAGCACACATGGAAACACTAAGCATGATATCTGGCCTAGATGCACATAAATAAAGCAAAGACCCAATCATGGAGCGGTATACCTTTTGATCGAACTCTTTACCATTGTCGTCGGGACCCAGATGATGCTTGGCTGGCATTGGTGTTGTGAAGCCTTTGCAGTCTTGCACACCGAACTTCTTCAGGCACTCTTTAAGATATTTCTCTTGAGATATGAAGATGCCGTTGCGTTGTTGCCGTATTTGAAGACCGAGAAAGAACTTCAGCTCCCCCATCATGGACATCTGATATTGCTCTTGCATCATGTATCCAAACTCTTCACTATACTTCTGATTGGTGCAGCCGAAGATAATGTCATCCACATATATTTGGCACACAAACAGTTCACCATCATATGTCTTCGTGAAAAGAGTGGGATCCAGGGAACCAGGTATGAAGCCTTTGCTTTTCAGAAAGTACTTGAGTGTATCATACCAGGCCCTAGGGGCTTGTTTGAGGCCATACAGTGCCTTGTTGAGCTTGTATACCATATCAGGATGTTTTGGATTTTCAAAGCCAGGTGGTTGTGCAACATACACTTCTTCTTCAATCTTGCCATTGAGAAAGGCACTTTTCACATCCATCTGATAGAGAAGTATGTTATGATGATTTGCATAGGCCAGCAGTATGCGTATGGCTTCAAGCCTAGCCACAGGAGCAAATGTTTCATCGAAGTCAATGCCCTCCACTTGAGTATATCCTTGAGCAACTAGACGAGCTTTGTTTCTGACAACTTGACCATGCTCATCTTGCTTGTTGCGGTATATCCATTTGGTGCCTATTATGTTGTGCTTCCGTGGATCAGGACGCTTAACCAGTTCCCATACATTATTCAGCTCAAACTGTTGAAGCTCTTCTTGCATAGCTTGAATCCATTCAGGTTCCATGAAGGCTTCTTCAACTTTCTTGGGTTCTGATATTGAGACGAATGCGAAATGCCCACAGAAGTTTGTTAGCTGAGTTGCCCTTGAACGAGTGAGTGGACCAGATGCATTGATGTTGTCCAGTATTTTGTCAATTTGTACTTCATTTGCAACACGAGGGTGTGTGGGGTGAAGACTTTGCTCTTGCTGATCTGTGTGGTCATTTGAAGGTATATCTTCAGGCTGAGCATTGTCTTCATGTGGATCAGATGCTAAGATGATAAGTTCTTCTTCAGGTTGAGCTTCAGAAGGTACAATTTCTCCAGTTCCCATAAGCTTGATTGATTCATTTGCTGGAACTTCATCTAGCACATTTGGCAATTGCTCTCTTTGTGATCCATTGGTTTCATCAAACCGCACATCCACTGTTTCAACCACTTTGTAGTGGTAGAGGTTGAAGACTCTGTAGGAGTGCGAATCCTTTCCATATCCAAGTATGAAGCCCTCATGTGCTTTTGGTGCAAACTTTGAGTTGTGGTGTGGGTCCTTGATCCAGCATTTTGCGCCAAATACTCTGAAATAACTGACATTTGGCTTCTTGCCAGTTAGGAGTTCATAGGATGTCTTGTTCAGAAGCTTGTGAAGATAAACACGATTGATTGTATGGCATGCAGTATCAATGGCTTCAGTCCAGAATTTTCTTGGAGTCTTGTATTCATCTAGCATTGTTCTGGCCATCTCAATGAGTGTTCTGTTCTTGCGTTTGACGATGCCATTCTGCTGTGGTGTGTTGGAGCTGAGAATTCATGTGTGATGCCCAAGGTATCCAGATATGTATCAAGGCCAGTGTTCTTGAATTCAGTGCCATTGTCACTTCTGATGTGCTTTATCTTGGCGCCAAAATTGTTCATAGCTCGATTTGTGAAGCGTCTGAAGACATCCTGCACTTCAGTCTTGTAAAGGATTATGTGCACCCAAGTATATCTAGAATAATCATCAACAATTACGAAGCCATAGAGGCATGCAGAAGTAGTAAAAGTTGAGTAGTGAGTGGGACCGAAAAGATCCATGTGAAGCAGTTCGAAAGGTTGAGTAGTGGTCATGATTGTCTTCGAAGGATGTTTTGCCCTTGTCATCTTCCCTGCTTCACAGGCACCGCATAAGTGATCTTTCTTGAACTTGACGCCTTCGATGCCTATGACGTGCTTTTTCTTCGCAAGGGTGTGGAGGTTCCTCATGCCAGCATGCCCAAGCCTTCGATGCCAAAGCCAGCATTCTGAAGCTTTTGCAAGAAGACATACTGCAAGTTGTGGTCCTGCTGAGAAATCTACCACATACAAATCACCTTTCCTATACCCTTCAAACACTAGAGATTTGTCAGATTCCATTAGCACCAGGCAGCGATATTTGCCAAACATTACAATCATATTCAAATCGCAAAGCATTGAGACAGACATTAAGTTGAAGCCAAGGGATTCAACAAGCATGACTTTATCCATGTGTTGATCCTTTGAGATTGCAACTCTACCTAGACCCAATACCTTACTTTTACCAGTGTCAGCGAATGTAATGTGGCTCTTGTCGGATGGACGTAAAGTTGAGTCCATAAGAAGGCTTCTTCTGCCAGTCATGTGATTTGTACACCCACTGTCAATAATCCATTCTGAAGACTTTGAAGTCGCTGGTATCGTACCCTACAGTGCAGTTAGGGGGATAGGCTTCACGAAGAGTGTTGTGAAGCATAAACATTTGGCGAACCAGTGGGTTATGAAAACTTAGATCCAGATTAGGACTAATGGGGAGAGTAGCATGCGATTCAGGAATGAAGTACATAATGATGCCATTTGGGCAGTTTATCTTGCGCCCCACAAGATTTTTATGGTCCCCAGCAATAGCATCAGAAGATTTTGTTTTTGTGCTGGAGACCTTTCCCTGCAAAAAAAAGGTTAAGCTTTCTTAACCACCCACATCAAGGGTGGCTTAGAAGCTATGAGTCTAAGAGCAGCATCTGAGAATTTTGGCTTTGAAGCCTTAGCAAACAGTCTAGCAGGGGGACAATAATACTCATAGGAATAAGCAGAATAATTTTTGGTCATATGAACATGACGGTTCGATGAACCACTCTCATATTCATATGCCTGAGTATGGTTCCCCTGCAAAACATTTGCGTTAGTGCGACTCAGGTGAGTTCCCTGTTTGTATGAAGCATTTGGACCATATGAAGCCTTTGGTTTGAGGTTTGTCTTCTTCAAGTGAGGTGTCATGAAGACATTCACAGGAAGATTTTCCAGACATGTTTTCGGAACCCAGATCTTCTTCATAGGCGGTCCATTCCTGCAGTTAGTACCAATGTACCTGGCAAACACTTCACCATTCTGATTCTTAAATAGCTTATAGTTTGCATCAAAGGATTCATCAATGACAATTGGGTTAGCACAAGTGAAGCCAGATAAATTGGATGGATCTGCTGAAAGTTCCTTTGCAGCAACCCACGTAGTTTTGGGGTACTGCTCAGGTTTCCAGTAAGACCCATCTGCATTAATTTTCCTCACGAACCCAACACCCTCTTTCCTAGGGTTTCGGTTCAGAATCTGCTTCTTAAGGACATCACATAATGTCTGATGCCCTTTCAGACTTTTGTACATCCCTGTTTCAAGCAATGTCTTCAACCTAGCATTCTCATCAGCAATAGCAGTGGTATCCTCAGCAGAGGGGTTAGTTACCACATCAACAGTTGAAGATATTGAAACAGTAGTAGCAGAGGAACATTCAGCAACAGAAGCAGCATTATCACGCTCAATGCATTTAAGACATGGTGGTTCAAATCCTTCCTGAGCGGGACTGATCTGTTCAGCGCGAAGTGACTCGTTTTCCTTTTGAAGATCTTCATGAGCCACCCTCAATTTCTCAAGTTCTTGCTTCCTTTGAAGATAATCATAGGAAAGCTTTTCATGAGTTGTTGAGAGAGTATCATGACGATCTTCAAGTTCCTGATACTTAACGTGAAGGTTTTTTATGTCTTCAATTAAGGATTCAGATCGAGTCATTTCAGCACCCAACAGATCATCGCTTCTGTCTAACAATTTTTGAATATGTTCCATAGCTTTCTGTTGTTCAGTTGCAATTTTAGCAAGTGTTTTGTAGCTAGGTTTTGAATCACATTCAGAGTCATCGTCACTAGATGTTTCATAGCGAGTTGTGCGTGTGATTACCTTGGCACCGCGTGCCATGAAGCAGTAGGTAGGAGTGGAGTCGTTCTTGTCATTTGCGTCGGTGTCGGTGATGCAGTCATTGTCTTCAGTATTGAAGATGGACTTGGCGACGTATGCTGTAGCCAGACTCGCAATGCCAGAATCAGACTCCTCCTCAGACTCCACCTCTGCCTCCTCAGAGGCGGACTCCTCCTCTGAATCCATCTCCTTTCCAACAAACGCGTGTGCCTTGCCAGATGAGCTCTTCTTGTGTGATGAAGACCTTGATGAAGTTTTGGAAGAAGACCTTGAGTATTTATTCTTCTTCTTGTCGTCAGAATCATATTCCTTGCTCTTCTTCTTCCTTCTGTTCTCATTGTCCCAGTGTGGACACTCAGAGATGAAGTGTCCAGTTTTCTTGCACTTGTGACATGTTTTCTTCTTGTAGTCATGAGCAGAAGCTTCATCATTCCTTGAGCTTGATCGTGAAGATTTCCTGAAGCCTTTCTTCTTAGTGAATTTTTGGAACTTCTTCACTAGCATTGCAAGTTCTCTTCCAATGTCTTCAGGATCATCAAAACTGCAGTCAGATTCTTCTTCAGATGAGGAGACAGCTTTTGCCTTCAAGGCACGAGTTCGCCCATAGTTTGGACCGTAGATATCTCTTTTCTCAGAAAGCTGAAACTCATGTGTGTTGAGCCTCTCAAGTATGTCAGACGGATCGAGTGTCTTGAAATCAGGACGTTCTTGAATCATCAGGGCCAGAATGTCAAACGAACTATCAAGTGATCTCAGCAGCGTCTTGACGATTTCATGTTTGGTGATCTCAGTAGCGCCGAGGGCTTGAAGCTCATTTGTGATGTCATTGAGCCGATCAAAGGTGTGCTGGACATTCTCATTGTCATTTCGTTTGAAGCGGTTGAAGAGATTGCGAAGGACACTGATTCTTTGATCTCTCTGGGTTGATATGCCTTCATTAACTTTGGAGAGCCAATCCCAGACCAGTTTGGATGTCTTCAAGGCACTCACACGGCCATACTGTCCTTTGGTCAGATGACCACAGATGATATTCTTGGCAGTAGAGTCCAGTTGAACGAACTTCTTGACATCAGCAGCAGTGACACCTTCTCCAGCCTTAGGAACGCCGTTTTCGACGACATACCATAGGTCGACGTCAATGGCTTCAAGATGCATGCGCATCTTATTCTTCCAGTAGGGATATTCAGTTCCATCGAAGACGGGACAAGCAGCGGAGACTTTGATTATCCCTGCAGTCGACATAGCTAAAACTCCAGGTGGTTAAACCGAATCACACAGAACAAGGGAGCACCCTGCTCTGATACCAATTGAAAGTGCGTTATATCGACTAGAGGGGGGGTGAATAGGCGATTTTTATGAAAGTCTTCAAAACGTGAGAGTTATGAAGACAAACAGTGAAGATTTTGCCTATTACTATGCAGCGGAAGTTAGATTACACTAGGCCAGCCATGGTCATGTATTCAATAGAGTGAAAGCGCAATGACAAACAGCTTCAGTGTAATAAGGATCAGGTAGGAAGAAGTTATGAAGCCAAACAGATCATACATTCATGTTGTGAAGACAAGAGATAAAGCAAGCATGCAATGGCTTCACAATGAATAACTGTAAGTGAAAGGAAGTGAAGATGAAACCAGTGATGCGTTGAAGACAATGATTTGTTGGACCAGTTCCAGTTGCTGTGACAACTGTACGTCTGGTTGGAGCGGCTAGGTATTTAAACCAAAGGACACACAGTCCCGGACACCCAGTCAAGGACACTTAGTCCAAGACACCCAGTCCTCACCGTTTTCTCCTTGAGCTAAGGTCACACAGACCTCGCCCAATCACTCAAGTAAGTCTTCAAGGTAGACTCCCAAACCTTCACAGACTTCGTTCACTGACAATCCACAATTTCTCTTGGATGCTCAGAACGCGACGCCTAACCGTCTGGAGAATGCACAGTCCTCAAGTGTAATAAGTCGTCAGATCACACAGACACGAAGACTTAAGTGATGCCCAATTTGCTCTGGCTCTGGGTGGTTAGGGCTTTTCTCCTCACTGGGAATTTTTCTTTTAAAGGCTTCGAGGTGGGTTGCTCTTAAACGACAAAAGCCGTGCACTGAAATCTGAGCAGCCAACCGTTTATGGTTGTGGGGGGTGGACTATTTATAGCCACTTGGCAACCCGACCTGATCTGTCCGAAATGACCCTGGGTCACTAAGGAACTGACACGTGTACCAACGGTCGAATTTTGAACTCACACGACAACTTTACTTGGGCTACAAGTAAAGCTGACTTGTCTGACTCTGGAAAGATTTTCTCTCAAAGTCTTCGCTCGAAGACATAGGATTTGAATTAGGCATCACTTCAGTCATTCTGACTGGTTCTCTTCGACCCCACTTAACAGTACGGTGGTTCCTATGACACAACATGAATGAAATAAAACTACGAAGGATCTAGGTCTTCGAGTTCCAAAAGCTTCATAGGGAGTCTTCTCCTGTCATTGTCTTCAATATGAATATCTTCATAAACCACCATTGTCTTCAATGTCTTCGTACATTTTTAGGGGTCATCTCTGGTAGTAAAACCGAATCAATGAGGGACTTCTACCTGTGTTTTCCTGCAATTCTCACAAACACATTAGTCCCTCAGCTAGGTTTGTCGTCAATACTCCAAAACCAACTAGGGGTGGCACTAGATGCACTTACAAACTGGGTGATTATAAAGGTGCTCTACAGGTGTCTCCAAAGGTACTTGTTGGGTTGGCGTATTTTGAGATTAGGATTTGTCACTCCGATTGTCGGAGAGGTATCTCTGGGCCCTCTCGGTAATGCACATCACTTAAGCCTTACAAGCATTGCAACTAATGAGTTAGTTGCGGGATGATGTATTAAGGAACGAGGAAAGAGACTTGTCGGTAACGAGATTGAACTAGGTATTGAGATACCGACGATCGAATCTCGGGCAAGTAACATACCGATGACAAAGGGAACAACGTATGTTGTTGTGCGGTTTGACCGACAAAGATCTTCATAGAATATGTGGGAGCCAATATGAGCATCCAGGTTCCGATATTGGTTATTGACCGGAGATGTGTCTCGGTCATGTCTACATAGTTCTCGAACCCGTAGGGTCCGCACGCTTAACGTTACAATGACGGTTATATTATGAGTTTATATGTTTTGATGTACCGAAGGTTGTTCGGAGTCCCGGATGTGATCAAGGACATGACAAGGAGTCTCAAAATGGTCGAGACATGAAGATTGATATATTGGAAGCCTATGTTTGGATGTCGGAAGTGTTCCGGGTGAAATCGGGATTTTACCGGAGTACCGGGAGGTTACCGGAACCCCCTGGGGCTTAATGGGCCTACATGGGCCTTAGTGGAAATAGAGGGAAGCAAGAGGAGTGTGGGGCACGCCCCCAAGGCCCAACCGAATTGGTTTAGGGAAAGGGGGGTCGACCCCCTCTTTCCTTCTTCCCCTCTCTCTTTCCTTCTCCCAAATCCTATTCCAACTAGGAAAAGGGGGGAGTCCTACTCCCGGTGGGAGTAGGACTCCTCCTGGCGCGCCCTCTCCCTAGCCGGCCGCACCCCCCTTGCTCCTTTATATATGGGGGCAAGGGGGCATCCCATGGACACAACAATTGATCATTTGATCCTTTAGCCGTGTGCGGTGCCCCCCTCCACCATAGTCCACCTCGATAATACTGTAGCGGTGCTTAGGCGAAGCCCTGCGTCGGTAGAACATCAACATCGTCACCACGCCATCGTGCTGTCAAAACTCTCCCTCAACACTCGGCTGGATCGGAGTTCGAGGGACGTCATCGGGCTGAACGTGTGCTGAACTCGGATGTGCCGTACGTTCGATACTTGATCGGTCGGATCGTGAAGACGTACGACTACATCAACCGCGTTGTGCAAACGCTTCTGCTTTTGGTCTACGAGGGTACGTGGATAACACTCTCCCCTCTCGTTGCTATGCATCACCATGATCTTGCGTGTGCGTAGGAATTTTTTTGAAATTACTATGTTCCCCAACAGTGGCATCCGAGCCAGGTTTTATGCGTAGATGTCATATGCACGAGTAGAACACAAGTGAGTTGTGGGCGATATAAGTCATACTGCTTACCAGCATGTCATACTTTGGTTCGGCGGTATTGTTGGATGAAGCGGCCCGGACCGACATTACGCGTACGCTTATGCGAGACTGGTTCTACCGACGTGCTTTGCACACAGGTGGCTGGCGGGTGTCAGTTTCTCCAACTTTAGTTGAACCGAGTGTGGCTACGCCCGGTCCTTGCGAAGGTTAAAACAACACCAACTTGACAAACTATCGTTGTGGTTTTGATGCATAGGTAAGAACGGTTCTTGCTAAGCCTGTAGCAGCCACGTAAAACTTGCAACAACAAAGTAGAGGACGTCTAACTTGTTTTTGCAGGGCATGTTGTGATGTGATATGGTCAAGACATGATGCTAAATTTTATTGTATGATATGATCATGTTTTGTAACCGAGTTATCGGCAACTGGCAGGAGCCATATGGTTGTCGCTTTATTGTATGCAATGCAATTGCGCTGTAATGCTTTACTTTATCACTAAGCGGTAGCGATAGTCGTGGAAGCATAAGATCGGCGAGATGACAACGATGCTACGATGGTGATCAAGGTGTCGTGCCGGTGACGATAGTGATCATGACGGTGCTTCGGAGATGAAGATCACAAGCACAAGATGATGATGGCCATATCATATCACTTATATTGATTGCATGTGATGTTTATCTTTTATGCATCTTATCTTGCTTTGATTGACGGTAGCATTATAAGATGATCTCTCACTAAATTTCAAGATAAAAGTGTTCTCCCTGAGTATGCACCGTTGCAAAAGTTCATCGTGCCCAGACACCACGTGATGATCGGGTGTGATAAGCTCTACGTCCATCTTCAACGGGTGCAAGCCAGTTTTGCACACGCAGAATCCTCAGGTTAAACTTGACGAGCCTAGCATATGCAGATATGGCCTCAGAACACTGAGACCGAAAGGTCGAGCGTGAATCATATAGTAGATATGATCAACATAGTGATGTTCACCATTGAAAACTACTCCATTTCACGTGATGATCGATTATGGTTTAGTTGATTTGGTTCACGTGATCACTTAGAAGATTAAAGGGATGTCTTTCTAAGTGGGAGTTCTTAAGTAATATGATTAATTGAACTTAAATTTATCATGAACTTAGTCCTGGTAGTATTAGCATATCTATGTTGTAGATCAATAGCTCGCGTTTAGCTCCCATGTTTTATTTTTGATATGTTCGCAGAGAAAACTAAGTTGAAAGATTTTAGTGGCAATGATGCGGATTGGATCCGTGATCTGAGGTTTATCCTCATTGCTGCACACAAAAATTATGTCCTTGATGCACCGCTAGGTGACAAACCTATTGCAGGAGCAGATGCAGATGTTATGAACGTTTGGCTAGCTCAATATGATGACTACTTGATAGTTTAGTGCACCATGCTTAAACGGCTTAGAATCGGGACTTCAAAGACGTTTTGAATGTCATGGACCATATGAGATGTTCCAGGAGTTGAAGTTAATATTTCAATTAAATACCCGAGTTGAGAGATATGAAGTCTCCAACAAGTTCTATAGCTAAAAGATGGAGGAGAATAGCTCAAGCAGTGAGCATGTGCTCAGATTGTCTGGGTACTACAATCGCTTGAATCAAGTGGGAGTTAATCTTCCAAATAAAATAGTGATTGACAGAATTCTCTAGTCACCATCACCAAGTTAGTAGAACTTTGTGATGAACTATAATATGCAAGGGATAACAGAAACGATTCCCAAGCTCTTCGTGATGCTGAAATCGACAAAGGTAGAAATCAAGAAAAGCATCAAGTGTTGATGGTAAACAAAACCACTAGTTTCAAGTAAAGGGACAAAGGGAAGAAACGGGAACTTCAAGAAGAACGACAAACAAGTTGCTGCTCAAGTGAAAAAAACCCAAGTCTGGACCTAAGCCTGAAACTGAGTGCTTCTACTGCAAAGGGACCGGTCATTGGAAGCGGAACTACCCCAAGTAATTGGCGGATAAGAAGGTTGGCAAAGTGAACATAGGTATATTTGATATACATGTTATTGATGTGTACTTTACTAATGTCTATAGCAACCCTTTAGTATTTGATACTAGTTTAGTTACTAAGAATAGTAACTCGAAACGGGAGTTGCAGAATGAACAGAGACTAGTTAAGGGTGAAGTGACAATGTGTATTGGAAATGGTTCCAAGATTGATATGATCATCATCGCACACTCCCTATACTTTCGGTATTAGTGTTAAACCTAAAATAAATGTTATTTAGTGTTTGCGTTGAGCATGAATATGATTGGATCATGTTTATTGCAATACGGTTATTCATGTAAGTTAGAGAATAATTGTTGTTCTGTTTACATGAATAAAACCTTCTATGGTCATACACCCAATGAAAATGGTTTGTTGGATCTCGATCGTGGTGATACACATTTTTATAATATTGAAGCCAAAAGATGCAAAGTTAATAATGACAGTGCAACTTATTTGTGGCACTGCCGTTTAGGTCATATTGGTGTAAAGCGCATGAAGAAAATCCGTGCTGATGGGATTTTTGAATCACTTGATTATGAATCAGTTGACGCTTGTGAACCATGCCTCATGGGCAAGATGACTAAGACTCCATTCTCCGGAACAATGGAGCGAGCAACAGATTTGTTGGAAATCATACATACTGATGTATGTGGTCCGATGAATATTGAGGCTCGTGGCAGGTATCATTATTTTCTGATCTTCACAGATGATTTGAGCAGATATGAGTATATCTACTTGATGAAACACAAGTCTGATACATTTGGAAAGTTCAAAGAATTTCAGAGTGAAGTGGAGAATCATCGTAACAAAAATAAAAGTTTCTACGATATGATCGCAGAAGTAAAATATTTGAGTTACGAGTTTGGCCTTCAGTTAAACAATGTGAAATAGTTTCACTACTCATGCCACCTTGAAAACCACAGTGTAATAGTGTGTCCAAACATCGTAACCATACTTTATTAGATATTGTGCGATCTATGATGTCTCTTACCGATTTACCACTATCGTTTTGGGGTTATGCATTAGAGACAGCTACATTCACATTAAATAGGGCACCATCTAAATCCGTTGAGAAGACATCGTATGAACTATGGTTTGGCAAGAAACCTAAGCTGTCGTTTCTTAAAGTTTGAGGTTGCAATGCTTATGTGAAAAAGTTTCAACCTGATAAGCTCAAACCCAAACCGGAGAAGTGCATCTTCATAGGATACCCAAAAATAAAATGTTGGGTACACCTTCTATCACAGATTCGAAGGCAAGATATTCATTGCTGAGAATGGATCCTTTCTAGAGAAGGAGTTTCTCTCGAAAGAAGTGAGTGGGAGGAAAGTAGAACTTGATGAGGTAACTGTACCTGCTCCCTTATGGGAAAGTAGTTCATCACATAAATCTGTTCCTGTAACTACTACACCAATTAGTGAGGAAGCTAATGATGATGATCATGTAACTTCAGATCAAGTTATTACCGAACCTCGTAGGTAAATCAGAGTGAGATCCGCACCAGAGTGGTACGGTAATCCTGTTCTGGAGGTCATGTTACTTGACCATGACGAGCCTACGAACTATGAGGAAGCGATGATGAGCCCAGATTCCGCGAAATGGCTTGAGGCCATGAAATCTGAGATGAGATCCATGTATGGGAACAAAGTATGGACTTTGATTGACTTGCCCATTGATCGGTGAGCCATTAAGATTAAATGGATCTTCAAGAGGAAGACGGACGCTGATAGTAGTGTTACTATCTACAAAGCTAGAATTGTTGCAAAAAGGGTTTTGATAAGTTCAAGGTGTTGACTACGATGAGAGTTTCTCACTCGTATCTATGCTTAAGTCTGTCCGAATCATGTTAGCAATTGTCGCATTTTATGAAATCTAGCAAATGGATAAACAAAACTGCATTCCTTAATGGATTATTAAAGAAGAGTTGTATATGATGCAACCAGAAGGTTTTGTCAATCCTAAAGGTACTAACAAAATATGCAAGCTCCAGCGATCCATCTATGGACTGGTGCAAGCATCTTGGAGTTGGAATATACGCTTTGATAAGTTGATCAAAGCATATAGTTTTATATAGACTTGCGGTGAAGCCTGTATTTACAAGAAAGTGAGTGGGAGCACTACAACATTTCTGATAAGTATATGTGAATGACATATTGTTGATAGGAGATAATGTAGAATTATTCTGCAAAGCATAAAGGAATGTTGTATTAAGCCTTGCAAGCATTGCAACTAATGAGTTAGTTGCAGGATGATGTATTACGAAACGAGTAAAGAGACTTGCCGGTAACGAGATTGAACTAGGTATTGAGATACCAACGATCGAATCTCGGGCAAGTAACATACCGATGACAAAGGGAACAACGTATGTTGTTGTGCGGTTTGACCGATAAAGATATTTGTAGAATATGTGGGAGCCAATATGAGCATCCAGGTTCCGCTATTGGTTATTGACCGGAGACGTGTCTCGGTCATGTCTACATAGTTCTCGAACCCGTAGGGTCCACACGCTTAACGTTATGATGACTGTTATATTATGAGTTTATATGTTTTGATGTACCGAAGGTTGTTCGGAGTCCCGGATGTGATCAAGGACATGACGAGGAGTCTCAAAATGGTCGAGACATGAAGATTGATATATTGGAAGCCCATATTTGGATGTCGGAAGTGTTCCGGGTGAAATTGGGATTTTACCGGAGTGCCGGGAGGTTACCGGAACCCCCCGGGGGCTTAATGGGCCTACATGGGCCTTAGTGGAAATAGAGGGAAGCAAGGGGAGTGTGGGGCGCACCCCCAAGTCCCAAACCGAATTGGTTTAGGGCAAGGGGGGCTGGCCCCCTCTTTCCTTCTTCCCCTCTCTCTTTCCTTCTCCCGAATCCTATTCCAACTAGGAAAGGGGGGGAGTCCTACTCCCGGTGGGAGTAGGACTCCTCCTGGCGCGCCCTCTCCCTGGCCGGCCGCACCCCCTTGCTCATTTATATATGGGGGCAAGGGGGCACCCCATGGACACAACAATTGATCGTTTGAGCCTTTAGCCGTGCGCGGTGCCCCCCTCCACCATAGTCCACCTCGATAATACTGTAGCGGTGCTTAGGCGAAGCCCTGCGTCGGTAGAACATCAACATCGTCACCACGCCGTCGTGCTGACGAAACTCTCCCTCAACACTCGGCTGGATCGGAGTTCGAGGGACGTCATCGGGCTGAACGTGTGCTGAACTCGGAGGTGCCATATGTTCGGTACTTGATCGGTCGGATCATGAAGACGTACGACTACATCAACCGTGTTGTGCAAACGCTTCCGCTTTCGGTCTACGAGGGTACGTGGGCAACACTCTCCCCTCTCATTGCTATGCATCACCATGATCTTGCGTGTGCGTAGGCATTTTTTTGAAATTACTACGTTCCCCAACATATATATCCAATGAAGAAAAATGACGGAAATGGTGAAGACAATGCAAGTTGAAAAACAACTGAGGAATTTCAAAGAACTGAGGAAAAACTCAATTGAAGATTTTCAACATTCTGTGGTGGCGTGGCCCACCGTATAAGAATGATGATTTCAGACCCGGCGTACAATTGTCGTAGGGTTCTGAGAATCAAATTCTTCGTTAATTTCTTCACACTTAGAGTGTTATTCTTCATTGATTGAAGAAAAACGTTTCTTCATGTGTTGCACAAATAAGTCATCAATTTTGCATAAGTGTTAGGATGAGTGTCCTTTTCAAAGAACATTCGAAGATTCTAGGATATTTAGCTCACACCGCAACTTGCTAAATCTCTTCTCATCCAAGGGCTTAGTGAAGATATCGGCTAGCTGTTCTTCAGTCTTCACATGCTCAATAGAGATGTCGCCCTTCAACACATGATCGCGAAGAAAATGATGACGAAACTGAATGTGCTTTGTCTTCGAGTGCTGAACTGGGTTATGAGCAATCTTGATGGCACTGTCATTGTCATAGTATAGTGGCACATTCTTCACGTTGATGTCGTAGTCCTTGAGTGTTTGCTTCATCCATAGTAGTTGAGCACAGCAAGAACCAACATCAATGTACTCAGCTTCAGCAGTAGACAGTGATACGCAGTTATGTTTCTTCGAGGACCAACAGACCAAAGATCGTCCGAGGAAATGGCATGTGCCAGATGTTGACTTGCGGTCCACACGATCACCAACATAGTCTGAGTCTGAAAATCCAATGAGATCAAAAGCCGAGCCCTTGGGGTACCACAATCCAAGTGTTGGTGTGTGAGCTAGATATCAAAGAATATGCTTCACAGCCTTATGGTGTGATTGATGACCCACAAGTATAGGGGATCTATCGTAGTCCTTTCGATAAGTAAGAGTGTCGAACCCAACAAGGAGCAGAAGGAAATGATAAGCGGTTTTCAGCAAGGTATTCTCTGCAAGTACTGAAATAAAGTGCAGCAAGGTGGCCCAATCCTTTTTGTAGCAAAGGACAAGCCTGGACAAACTCTTATATAATGAAAAGCGCTCCCGAGGACACATGGGAATATTGTCAAGCTAGTTTTCATCACGTTCATATGATTCGCGTTCGGTACTTTGATAATTTGACATGTGGGCGGACCGGTGCTTGGGTGCTGTTCTTACTTGAACAAGCATTCCACTTATGATTAACCTCTATTGCAAGCATCCGCAACTACAAGAAAAGTATTAAGGTAAACCTAACCATAGCATGAAACATATGGATCCAAATCAGCCCCTTACGAAGCAACGCATAAACTAGGGTTTAAGCTTCTGTCACTCTAGCAACCCATCATCTACTTATTACTTCCCAATGCCTTCCTCTAGGCCCAAATAATGGTGAAGTGTTATGTAGTCAACGTTCACATAACACCACTAGAGGCTAGATAACATACATCTCATCAAAATATCGAACGAATACCAAATTCACATGACTACTAATAGCAAGACTTCTCCCTTGTCCTCAGGAACAAACGTAACTACTCACAAAGCACATTCATGTTCATAATCAGAGGGGTAATAATATGCATAAAGGATCTGAACATATGATCTTCCACCAATTAAACCAACTAGCATCAACTACAAGGAGTAATTAACACTACTAGCAACCTACTAGCACCAATCCCGGACTTGGATACAAGAATTGGATACAAGAGATGAACTAGGGTTTTGAGATGAGATGGTGCTGATGAAGATGTTGATGGAGATTGCCCTCTCCCGATGAGAGGAGCATTGGTGATGACGATGGCGATGATTTCCCCCTCCGGGAGGGAAGTTTCCCCGGCAGAACAGCTCTGCCGGAGCTCTAGATTGGATCTGCCAAGGTTCCTCCTCGTGGCGGCGGAGTTTCGTCCCGAAAGGTTGCTTCTTATTTTTTTCTCGACGAAAGACTTCATATAGGAGAAGATGGTCATCGGAGAGCCACCAGGGGGCCCACGAGGTAGGGGGACACGCCCTAGGGGGGCGCCCCCCACCCTCGTGGAAAGGGTGTGGGCCCCCTAGTCTTCATCTTTGGCGAGGATTTTTCATTATTTATTATAAGGTATTCCGTGGAGTTTTAGGACTTTTGGAGTTGTGCAGAATAGGTCTCTAATATTTGCTCCTTTTCCAGCCCAGAATTCCAGCTGCCGGCATTCTCCCTCCTTATGTAAACCTTGTAAAATAAGAGAGAATAGCCATAAGTATTGTGACATAATGTGAAATAACAGCCCATAATGCAATAAATATCGATATAAAAGCATGATGCAAAATGGATGTATCAACTCCCCCAAGTTTAGACCTCGCTTGTCCTCAAGCGAAAACCGATAACAATAAATATGTCCCCATGTTTAGACATAGAGGCATCGATAAAAATAAAATACAGACATGAGGGCATCATGATTATTCTCATAACAGCAACATACATAAATATTGTCATATGATTACTTATGTTCAAGTGATGATCTATTCACAATGCAAAAGTATGAATCAGAAACCTTATTGAGAACCAACAAACTATAACCTCAGTCATTGAAGCAATTGCAATTTATCATAACATCAGAAAGAGTCTATGTCAGAGCTAAAAAGCAAGTCCACATACTCAACTATCATCTAGTCTTCATAATTGCTAACACTCACGCAATACTTGTGGTTACGGAGTTTTAATCGGACACAGAGAAAGATAGGGGCTTATAGTTTCGCCCCACAACCTTTTACCTCGAGGGTGATGTCAACAATAATAACTCATGCCCCCCTACATCCAATTAGATATATATATATATCAGGTTCTTTCCAACATGCTGGGCTTGCCAAAGGATAAAATGAAAAAGGGAGAGGTGAAGATCACCATGACACTTGCATAAGGTAGAAGATAATAATAAAAGATAGGCCCTTCGCAGAGGGAAGCAGAGGTTGCCATGCGCTTTTATGGTTGGATGCACAAAATCTTAATGCGAAAGAACGTCACTTTATATTGCCCCTTGTGATATGAACCTTTATTATGCAGTCCGTCGCTTTTATTACTTCCACATCACAAGATCGTATAAAGCTTATTTCTCCCACACCAATCATACATATTTAGAGTAATTTTTATTGCTTTGCACCGATGACAACTTACTTGAAGGATCTTACTCAATCCATAGGTAGATATGGTGGACTCTCATGGCAAAACTGGTTTAAGGGTATTTGGAAGCACAAGTAGTATCTCTACTTGGTGCTGAGAATTTGTCTAGCATGAGGGGGAAAGGCAAGATCAACATGTTGGATGATCCATGACAACATACATTATCTCAGATGTAAGAAAACATAACCCATTACGTTGTCTTCCTTATCCAACATCAACTCTTTAGCATGTCATATTTCGATGAGTGCTCCCAATCATAAAAGATGTCAATAATAGTATATTTATATGTGAAACCTCTCTTTCCTTATTACTTCCTATTAATTGCAACGACGACCAAAGCTATGCCTGCCAACTCCCAACAACTTTTAATCGTCACACTCTTTCTATGTGAAGTCATTACTATCAATAAGATCAATATGAACTTTTGTTTCTTCTTATTCTTTTTCTCTTTTCTTTTATTCACCCAAAATCATAGCAAGAAAATCAAGCCCCTGACACAACACTAATCTTTATTATATAGCTCACGGACTCGATTACATAGAAGGACATAAGGCAAAACTCAAAACTAGATCATGCCATAAACTTTATTCTACTAGATCAAAATACTACTAATAGGATCGAACTAAGGAAAACGGTAAAGATAGGAGTTGTGATTGTGATACGATACCGGGGCACCTCCCCGAAGCTTGGCGGTTGCCAAGGGGAGTGCCCATACCCATGTGATTATATCTCCTTGGTTGATGAAGAAGGTGGAGGTGTTGTTGACTTAGTTGATGGCATAGACTTCTCCCTTAATTTACGCTTGAGGACGGCATTTTGATCCCTCAGATCATCAATCTCCCACTCCAGGGTTAATATCTTTTTGCATAGGTCCTGCTTATTTTCGTGCAAGAGACGAAAATGGATAAACTCAAATTTTGGTTTCTTTACCCTATCAGGGAGACTTGACTTTTTGAACTCCACGTGCATATCCCCCGGTTGAGGTAATGGGGCTTCATCTTCATCTGAGCTCGTCTCCTCCTTACCATTGGGTTCATAGTCCTCTTCTTCCTCCGTGGTCCAACCATCGTGCTCCACATCTCCATAGACCTTAGGATTAGCTAAGTAATCATCCACATAGCTTTCTCCTTCCGAATCCTGGGAAGACATGTTGATCTAATCTGCAGCGGGACTGCTCGAAACAAAAACAGAGGATAATTGCGTGATACGGGAGTCAAAACCTTCGGGGGAATATATAGTGAATTTTTACCGACCAAAATATGTATCGTGCAAGAAAACGGAGTCCGGAAGGCACACGAGGTGCTCACGAGGTAGGGGGGTACGCCCAGGGGGGTAGGGCGCGCCCTCCACCCTCGTGGGGCCCTCGTGTCCTTCCCGGACTGCTACTTAATTTTCTATTTTTCTAAATATTCCAAAACGGAGAAATATTGCCTTAAAAATTGTTTTGGAGTCAGTTTACTTACCGTACCACATACCTATTCCTTTTCGGAGTCTGAAACGTTCTGGAAAGTGTCCCTTATGTATTCCTCCAGGGTTACAGTTTCAATAATATTGGTTTCAATATTTATGGGATTACCTGAGATATAATGTTTAATTCTCTGACCGTTTACCACCTTCGGATTTGTGCCTTCGAAGTTGTTGATTTTTATGGCACCAGAACGATAGACCTCCTCGATAACATAGGGGCCTTCCCATTTAGAGAGAAGTTTTCCTGCAAAAAATCTTAAACGAGAGTTGTATAATAGTACGTAATCACCTACATTAAACTCACGCTTTTGTATCCTTTTGTCATGCCATCTTTTAACCTTTTCTTTAAACAACTTGGCATTTTCATAAGCTTGCGTTCTCCATTCATCAAGTGAGCTAATATCAAATAACCTCTTCTCACCGGAAAGTTTGAAATCATAGTTGAGCTCTTTAATAGCCCAATATGCCTTATGTTCTAGTTCGAGAGGTAAGTGACATGCTTTTCCATATACCATTTTATACCGAGACATACCCATAGGATTTTTATATGCAGTTCTACAGGCCCATAATGCATCATCAAGTTTCTTGGACCAATTCTTTCTAAACCTATTGACAGTATTTTGCAAAATTAATTTGAGTTCTCTATTACTCAATTCTACTTGACCACTAGACTGTGGTGATACGGAGATGCAATTGTATGATTGACGTCATATTTAGCAAGCATTTTATGGAAAGCACCATGAATAAAAATGTGAACCACCATCAGTCATTAAATATCTAGGGACTCCAAACCTCAGAAAAATAGCTTCTTTAAGCATTTTAATAGAAGTGTTATGATCAGCACTACTAGTGGGAATAGCTTATACCCACTTAGTAACGTAATCAACAGCAACTAAAATATGTGTATATCCATTAGAGGTAGGAAAAGGTCCCATATAATCAAAGCCCCAAATATCAAACGGTTCAATAACAAGTGAATAATTCATAGGCATTTCTTGACGTCTAATAATATTACCAATTCTTTGACATTCATCACAAGATAGGACAAACTTACGGGCATCCTTGAAGAGAGTAGGCCAATAAAAACCGGATTGCAATACCTTATGTGTGGTTCTATCTCCCGTGTGGTGTCCTCCATAAGTTTCGGAGTGGCACTTGCGTAGGATATGTTCCTATTCATGCTCAGGTACACAACGTCTAATAACACCATCTACTCCTTCTTTATAAAGATGTGGGTCATGTTGGAAATATGCCCTAGAGGCAATAATAAAAGGATTATTATTATATTTCCTTGTTCATGATAATTGTCTTTTATTCATGCTATAATTGTGTTATCCGGAAATCGTAATACATGTGTGAATACACAGACACCAACATGTCCCTAGTAAGCCTCTAGTTGACTAGCTCGTTGATCAACAGATAGTCATGGTTTCCTGACTATGGACATTGGATGTCATTGATAACGAGATCACATCATTAGGAGAATGATGTGATGGACAAGACCCAATCCTAAACATAGCACAAGATCGTATAGTTTGTTTGCTAGAGTTTTTCCAATGTCAAGTATCTTTTCCTTAGACCATGAGATCGTGTAACTCCCGGATACCGTAGGAGTGCTTTGGGTGTACCAAACGTCACAACGTAACTGGGTGACTATAAAGGTATACTACGGGTATCTCCGAAAGTGTCTGTTGGGTTGACACGGATCAAGACTGGGATTTGTCACTCCGTATGACGGAGAGGTATCTCTGGGCCCACTCGGTAATGCATCATCATAATGAGCTCAAAGTGACCAAATGTCTGGTCATAGGATCATGCATTACGGTACGAGTAAAGTGACTTGCCGGTAACGAGATTGAACGAGGTATTGGGATACCGACGATCGAGTCTCGGGCAAGTAACGTACCGATTGACAAAGGGAATTGTATACGGGGTTGCTTGAATCCTCGACATCGTGGTTCATCCGATGAGATCATCGAGGAGCATGTGGGAGCCAACATGGGTATCCAGATCCCGCTGTTGGTTATTGACCAGAGGGCCGTATCGGTCATGTCTACATGTCTCCCGAACCCGTAGGGTCTACACACTTAAGGTTCGGTGATGCTAGGGTTGTATGGATATGAGTATGCAGTAATCCGAAAGTTGTTCGGAGTCCTGGATGAGATCCCGGACGTCACGAAGAGTTCCGGAATGGTCCGGAGGTGAAGAATTATATATAGGAAGTGCAGTTTCGGCCATCGGGAGAGTTTCGGGGTCAACGCTATTGTACCGGGACCACCGGAAGGGTCCCAGGGGTCCACCGGGTGGGGCCACCCATCCCGGAGGGCCCCATGGGCTGAAGTGGGGAGGGAACCAACCCATAGTGGGCTGGTGCACCCTCCCTTGGGCCCCCATGCGCCTAGGGTTGGGAACCCTAGGGGAGGGGGCGCCTCCACTTGCCTTGGGGGGCACTCCTCCCCCTTGGCTACCGCCCCCCCTAGGAGATCCCATCTCCTAGGGCCGGCGCACCCCCTAGGGGGCTTATATAAAGGGGGGGAGGGAGGGAAGCTGCACACTGAATTCTTGGCGCCTCCCTCTCCCCTGCTACACCTCTCCCTCTTGTAGTAGAACGGCAAAGCCCTGCTGCGGTGACTGCTGCATCCACCACCATGCCGTCGTGCTGCTGGATCTTCATCAACCTCTCCTTCCCCCTTGCTGGATCAAGAAGGAGGAGACGTCACGCTTACCGTACGTGTGTTGAATGCGGAGGTGCCGTCCGTTCGGTGCTAGGATCACCGGTGATTTGGATCACGTCGAGTACGACTCCCTCATACCCGTTCTCTTGAACGCTTCCGCTCGCGATCTACAAAGGTATGTAGATGCATCCGATCACTCGTTGCTAGATGAACTCATAGATGGATCTTGGTGAAAACGTAGGAATTTTTTTTGTTTTCTGCAACGTTCCCCAACAGGTCATCCCAAAAGTAATGTCTCAAATCATAGAAGAACTTTTTCTTTTGTTGGTATGTGAAGCTAGGTGGTATAAATTTAGCAACTATGTAATTAGCATAATCAGCATACCAAGTGGTACTACGAGAAGTACTTATGACATTTAATTGTTCATCATGAAAGCTATGATCAATAGGTAGTGGGTCATCAAGAACATTTTCTAACCTAGATAAGTTGTCTGCAACGGGGTTCTCAGCTCCTTTTCTATCAACAATATGCAAATCAAATTCTTGTAGAAAGAGAACCCAGCTAATAGGTCTAGGTTTAGCATCTTTCTTCTCCATAAGATATTTAATAGCAGCATGATCAGTGTGGATAGTTACCTTAGAATCAACAATATAAGGTCTGAACTTATCACAAGCAAATACAACTGCTAAAAGTTCTGTTTCAGTAGTAGCATAATTTCTTTGAGCATTGTCTAGAGTCTTACTAGCATAATGGATAACATTTAATTTCTTATCAACTCTTTGCCCTAGAACATCACCTACAGCATAATCGCTAGCATCACACATAATTTCAAAGGGTAAATTCCAATCAGGTGGCTGAACAATAGGTGCAGAGACTAATGCTTTCTTAAGTATTTCAAATGATTCTACACAATCATCATCAAAGACAAATGGTATATCTTTTTGTAATAAATTAGTTAGAGGCCGGGAAATTTTTGAGAAGTCCTTAATGAACCTCCTATAAAATCCGGCGTGACCAATGAAACTTATTATACCTTTGATGTCCTTGGGACATGGCATCTTTTAAATTACATCAACCTTGGCTTTATCAACTTCAATGCCTCTTTCAGAAACTTTATGCCCCAAGACAATACCTTCATTAACCATAAAGTGGCATTTTTCCCAATTCAAGACAAGATTAGTTTCTTCACATCTCTGCAAAACTCGATCAAGATTGCTCAAGCAATCATCAAAAGAAGATCCATAGACGGAAAAGTCGTCCATGAAAACCTCACAAATCTTTTCACAAAAGTCAGAGAATATAGCCATCATGCATCTTTGAAAGGTAGCAGGTGCATTACATAAACCAAAAGGCATACGTCTATAAGCAAAAGTACCAAAAGGGCATGTAAAAGTAGTCTTTGATTGATCTTTAGCCGACACAGGTATTTGAGAGAAACCAGAATAACCATCTAGAAAGCAGTAATGTGTATGTTTGCATAATATTTCTAGGATTTCATCGATAAAAGGTAAGGGGTAATGATCTTTCTTAGTAGCCTTATTTAATTTGCGGAAATCAATTACCATCCTATAACCTGTAATAATTCTTTGTGGAATCAATTCATCTTTATCATTAGGAACAACAGTAATACCTCCCTTCTTATGGACACAATGAATAGGACTTACCCACTGACTATCAGCAATGGGATAAATTATACCTGCCTCTAGAAGCTTTAGTATTTCTTTTCTTACCACTTCTTTCATTTTAGGATTCAGACGTCGTTGAGGATCACGAACTGGTTTGGCATCTTCTTCCAAATTTATTTTATGTTGACATAGAGTGGGACTAATGCCCTTCAGATCATCAAGAGTATATCCAATAGCAGCACGGTGCTTCTTTAGAGTTTTCAATAATCTTTCTTCTTCATGCTCTGAATGGTTAGCACTAATAATAACATGATATATCTTCTTTTCATCAAGATAAGCATATTTAAGATTATCAGGCAACGGTTTAAGCTCAAACACGGGATCACCCTTAGGTGGAGGGAGATCCCCTAGGATTTCAACAGGAAAATTGTGTTTCAGAATAGATTCATGTTTAAAGAATACTTCATCTATTTCCCTTCTTTCATTCATAAACATATCATTCTCATGGTCTAGCAAATATTATTCTAAATGATCACTAGGAGGTACGACAATAGAAGCAAGACCAATAATTTCATCCTTAATAGGCAATTCTTCTTCATGGTGTTGTTTACTAAATTTAGAGAAATTAAACTCATGACACATATCATCTAAGCCGACAGTAACAACATCCCTTGTGCAATCTATGGTAGCATTAACAGTATTTAAGAAGGGTCTAAAAAATATAATGGGACAAAAGCTATCTTGTGGGGAACCAAGAACAAGAAAATCAGCAGGATATTTAGTTTTCCCACACAAGACTTCAACATCTCTAATAATTCCCATTGGTGAAATAGTATCTCTATTAGCAAGTTTAATAGTAACATCAATTTCTTCTAACTCAACAGCTGCAATGTCATGCATAATTTCTTTGTATAAGTCAATAGGTATTGCACTAGCACTAGCACCCATATCACATAAGCCATGATAACAATGATCTCCTATTTTAACAGAAATTACAGGCATGCCTACCACATGTCTAGGTTTATCTGTATCACGGGGTTTAGCAATTCTAGCAGTTTCATTACAGAAGTAAATAACATGCCCATCTATATTATCAGACAAGAGATCTTTAACAATAGCAATATTAGGTTCTACTTTAACTTGCTCAGGAGGTGTATATGTTTTAATATTGCTTTTACGAACCACAATTGAAGCTTTAGCATGACCCTTTATCCTAACAGGGAATGGTGGTTTCTCAACATAACAAGTAGGAACAATAGGATCATTATAAGTGACAGTCTTTTCTTCAACTTTAATGGGTGCAACTACTACTTCAATGTGAGGATGATATTTAAACCACTTCTCCTTAGGGAGACCAACATAAGTAGCAAAAGATTCATAGAAAGAAGCTACTATCTCAGAATTAAGTCCATATTTAGTGCTAAACTTTACGGAAAATATCGGTATCCATAAAAGATTTAGCACAATCAAACTTAGGTGTCATACCTGACTCCTTACCTTTGTCGAGATCCCAATCTTCAGAGTTGTGTTTAATTCTATCCAATAAATCCCATCTAAATCCAATAGTCTTCATCATAAAAAAGCCAGCACAAGAAGTATCGAGAATGGTGCGATTGTTTTCAGAAAGCCAAGCATAATTTTTTTTGAAGAATGGTTTCTCTTGGGAGCTCATGATTGGGGCATTAATATAACATTGATTTAAGCCTCCCCCAAGCTTGAGCGATGCTTTCTCCTTCGCGAGGACAAAAATTATATATATAATTGCGGTCACAATGAACAAGATGCATAGGGTAATACTTTTGATGAAATTCCAATTTCAATCTTCTATAGTTCCATGATCTCGTATCATCACATAGCCTATACCATATCAATGCGTCTCTCTTCAAAGATAAAGGGAAGACCTTCTTCTTAGCAACATCATCGGGTATACCTGCAAGCTTAAATAATCCACAAACATCATCCACATATATTAGGTGTTCATCAGGATGCTTTGTTCCATCTCCTGTAAAAGGATTAGCTAGCAGTTTTTCTATCATACCCGAAGGATACTCATAAGGAATTTCATTTTCAATAGGTTCAGTAGGTTGAGGAGCAACTATTTTCTCTACTGGTCGGGGTGAAGATACCCCGAACAAGCCTTAGAGGATTACTTTCCATAGTAACAAGTGACAGTAAATTTCAGCACATTATATAAATTTTTCCTTACCAAATTCCACCTACCAAAGGCACTTCACTCGCCGGCAACGGCGCCAGAAAAGAGTCTTGATGACCCACAAGTATAGGGGATCTATCGTAGTCCTTTCGATAAGTAAGAGTGTCGAACCCAACAAGGAGCAGAAGGAAATGCTAAGCGGTTTTCAGCAAGGTATTCTCTGCAAGTACTGAAATAAGTGGTAACAGATAGTTTTGTGATGAGATAATTTGTAACGAGCAACAAGTAAAAAAAGTAAATAAAGTGCAGCAAGGTGGCCCAATCCTTTATGTAGCAAAGGACAAGCCTGGACAAACTCTTATATAAGGAAAAGTGCTCCCGAGGACACATGGGAATATCGTCAAGCTAGTTTTCATCATGTTCATATGATTCGCGTTCGGTACTTTGATAATTTGACATGTGGGTGGACCGGTGCTTGGGTGTTTTTCTTACTTGAACAAGCATCCCACTTATGATTAACCTCTATTGCAAGCATCCACAACTACAACAAAAGTATTAAGGTAAACCTAACCATAGCATGAAACATATGGATCCAAATCAGCCCCTTACGAAGCAACGCATAAACTAGGGTTTAAGCTTCTGTCACTCTAGCAACCCATCATCTACTTATTACTTCCCAATGCCTTCCTCTAGGCCCAAATAATGGTGAAGTGTTATGTAGTCGATGTTCACATAACACCACTAGAGGCTAGACAACATACATCTCATCAAAATATCGAACGAATACCAAATTCACATGACTACTAATAGCAAGACTTCTCCCTTGTCCTCAGGAACAAACGTAACTACTCACAAAGCATATTCATGTTCATAATAAGAGGGGTAATAATATGCATAAAGGATCTGAACATATGATCTTCCACCAATTAAACCAACTAGCATCAACTACAAGGAGTAATTAACACTACTAGCAACCTACTAGCACCAATCTCGGACTTGGAGACAAGAATTGGATACAAGAGATGAACTAGGGTTCTGAGATGAGATGATGCTGATGAAGATGTTTTTGGAGATTGCCCTCTCCCGATGAGAGGAGCGTTGGTGATGATGATGGCGATGATTTCCACCTCCGGGAGGGAAGTTTCCCCGGTAGAACAGCTCCGCCGGAGCTCTAGATTGGATCCGCCAAGGTTCCGCCTCGTGGCGGTGGAGTTTCGTCCCGAAAGGTTGCTTCTTATTTTTTCTCGACGAAAGACTTCATATAGGAGAAGATGGTCATCGGAGAGCCACCAGGGGGCCCACGAGGCAGGGGGGCATGCCCTAGGCGGGGCACCCTCGTGGAAAGGGTGTGGGCCCCCTGGTCTTCATCTTTGGCGAGGATTTTTCATTATTTATTATAAGGTATTCCATGGAGTTTCAGTACTTTTGGAGTTGTGCAGAATAGGTCTCTAATATTTGCTCCTTTTCGAGCCTAGAATTCCAGCTGCCGGCATTCTCCCTCCTTATGTAAACCTTGTAAAATAAGAGAGAATAGCCATAAGTATTGTGACATAATGTGAAATAACAGCCCATAATGCAATAAAAATCGATATAAAATCATGATGCAAAATGGACGTATCAGTGATTCCTTCGGTGTAGCTTGAAATCGGGCACACATGCAAACACTAAGCATAATATCTGGCCTAGATGCACATAAGTACAGAACCAATCATGGAGCCGTATACCTTTTGATCGAAGTCAATACCATTTTCATCAGTGCATAGATGACCATTTGTGGGCATAGGTATTTTGACTCCTTTGCAATGTTGCATGCCGAATTTCCTCAATACGTCCTTGAGGTATTTCTCCTGAGATATGAATATGCTATTGCGCTGTTGACGAATATGAAGACCTAAGAAGAATTTCAGTTCTCCCATCATAGACATTTGATATTCTTCACTCATCTTATAGCCAAATTCATCACTGTAACGTTGGTCAGTACAGCCGAAAATGATATCATCAACATAAATTTGGCACACAAACAATTCACCATCATAAGATTTAGTGAAAAGAGTTGGGTCAAGTGAACCGGGTTTGAAGCCTTTCTTCATAAGGAATTCCTTCAAAGTATCATACCACGCCCGTGGGGCTTGCTTGATGCCATAGAGGGCCTTATTGAGTTTGAAGACTTTGTCAGGATGCTTTGGATCTTCAAAACCTGGGGGTTGAGCAACATATACTTCTTCCTCAAGCTTACCATTGAGGAATGCACTTTTCACATCCATTTGATATAAGATGATATCATGATGGTTAGCATAAGCAAGTAATATGCGAATATCCTCAAGTCTAGCAACAGGTGCAAAAGTTTCATCGAAATCAATTCCTTCAACCTGTGTGTAGCACTACAAAAAAAGACACATCCGTGACATTTTGGGCCGAACGAAATTTTTTTCTGTCATACATATGACACTTCTATGACGATAATTGTGACAAAACCCGGTATCATCATAGATGTCGTGGGCTCCTACTTCTATGACAAAAAATCATGACAGAAAATGGGCTTTTCGTCCTGGGTGGGCCGGAGACGCACCTGCATGACATTCTTTGGGCCGTCCATGATGGAAAAAACCGTGGTAGAAGCGAGGGCGAGGAAAATTTCGGGGAGTTCCCGGTTACGGTGGGAGGTCAGGGGCCGAGCGATGCGCGTTTCTCTCGTACATGTACGCGCGTGTGTGCGAGGCGTTGGCTCTAACTGAACCCGAGCGAGGCGTTGGGCTCTAACTGAACCCAGGCGATTGCACTGCAGGCTACGCGTTACTGAACCCGAGCGATCGATCGATGGCTGTTAACTGAACCCGATCGAGCGATTCCTTCGCTACTGCTGCTAACTAAAGCCGATTGATGCTGCCTCTGGATGAACAGTGAGCGTTGCCGGGGGGGGGGGTTGGATGAACAATTCCTGGTGGGGGTGGATGAACAGGACCCCATGGTGTTGCCTCTGGATGAACAGGACCCCGATCGATCGAGCCGGTTGGGGCTGGATGAACAGGACCCCGTGGAGGGCTGGATGAACAGGACCACCCCGTGGAGGGCTGGATGAACAGTAGATGGTGGAGGGCAGGATGAACAGTAGCCCGTGGAGGGGTGGTTGAACAGTAGCCGGTGGAGTAGCACGCGGTGGAGGCTGGATGAACAGGAGCCCGTGGATGAACAGTCGCAGGTGGAGGCTGGAGGAGGTCGACGGTGGATGAACAGTAGCTCGTGGAGGCTGGAGGGGGTCGACGGTGGAGATGAACAATATCCCGTGGAGTCCCGTTTTGTAGTACGCCACACCCCTCTCGATGAACAGGACCCCCGTTTCGACCGTAGCGCTCCAACACAAGTCCGTTTCGTCCGTTTTGCAGTACGCCACACCCCTCCCGATCAACAGGACCCCCGTTTCGACCATAGGAGGTCCGTTTCCTCCGTTTTGCGGTACGCCAGACCCCTCCCGATGAACAGGATCCCGTTTCGAACATGGCCAGTCGAACAGAAGGCCGTTTCCTCCGTTCTGCGGTACGCCAGGCCTTGTTTCCATCGCCTGTTCCGTCCAAGCCCTCCCGATGAACACGACGCATTCCGTTGCCTCCCGATGAACACGACACATTCCATTGCCTCCCCATGAACACGACGCATTCCGTTGCCTCTGTTGGGTTTCGGGTTCTGGCAGACCCTTGAGGTTCGAACACTGGGGTGCGCGCGGAGATCTCTCCCCTACCGATCTATGTCCGATCCTCTCGTGCGAACTAGGATGAAAATGATGAATAACACAAGAGACACGGTGTTTATACTTGTTCGGGCCACCGTTGTGGTGTAATACCCTACTCCAGTGTGTGGTGTGGTGGATTGCCTCTGGGGCTGATGATGGACAGTACAAGGGAAGAACAGCCTCGCGAGAGGTGTTCTTGAGCTGGTGCGATGAACTGCTAGGGTGAGTTCAGTCGCCTCTCTCTCTGCTATGGTTCTACCAGATTTCCAGCCGTCCCCTCCTTCTGTTGTGGCTAGCTCTATTTATAGAGGCCCTGGGCCTCTCCCCAAATAATGAGCGGGAAGGGCGCCAACAATTGGCCATTTTGAAGGGGAACATCTAGTACAAGTTATCCTGACCAAAGGTGGTCTTCGGCTGCCAAAAGCACTGGTGATGACGCCATCTTGGGCTCCACGGTGACCTCCGTCCTGCCGTCCGGCTGGTCTTGGTCTCGTTGCACCGGAATGGTAACCTTTGCCTGACGCCTTGGCCTGTGATTGCCCCCTTTGCACCAAAGGGGAAACAAGGACACTGCGCAGGCGGCGCCCGCCTGGTCTCGATCGTCATGGCTTGCGTCACGGGTTCCTCGCGAGGTACCCTTGCATTGATCTCTCCGCCTCCTCGCGAGCCTGCGTGATGAGGCCGCCTCTGAGAAAGCTTCCTGTCATTCGCCCCGCGAGGCTTGGCCCCTCACGAGGGTCTTGAGCTTGAGCTGATGAAGATGGGCCATGCTGGGCCCCGCTTGAGCCACGCCGCAGGCCGCAGGTAGGCAAGTGTGGGGACCCCCATTCCCAGAACACCGACAGCCTCCCCATGAACACGACGACGACGCTGTTTCTCCGTTCCGACCCAGCCATGTACACGAGCCCTGGCCGTACGTATGCGCGAGTAGGCGTTCGAGACCCCGCCCGTATGTACACATACGTGGCCGTATTTTCTTTCTTGCACCCTGGCCGCTGTACGTACTACACGTGCGCGCCTCTACTACGACACGTGCGTGCCTCTACATGGACCAGTATGTACGTACACGTTCGCGACCAGAATGACAACGCTACGTACGCTTCGACCAGGTGGGTCCTGACTGTCAGGCACTTCCTTGCCTACGAAGATGTAGCTGGTGGGTCCTAGTAGTCAGGGGGCGAATCGTTTTTTTTTGCCCGGACGCACTTCCTTGCGTGCGAAGATGTAGCTGATGGGTCCCAGCAGTCAGGGGGAAACGTTTTTTCACGAAATACGGTGGCCCGTCCGGTGGATACCACTGTCAGGTGGAGGAATAATTATTTTGCACGTAATAAGGAGGCACTTCCTTGCTGCGGCCGTGGACCCAGCTATCAGCCTCTCCATGTACAGTCCATGTTCGATGGAAGCCATTCCTTGACCATGTTGACCACGCCGCGCCGAGAGCACCAAGGCGGTGGACGACGGCGAGGCCTAGGAAGGGGACGACGCAGAGCCGGGGAAGACGCGGCAGTGGATGCCCACGCGTAGAGGAGTATGAGGATTCACTGGTTCGCTGCGGTGTGAGGCTACCGTCGCCACAGAATAACAGGGGGTGTGGGTGAGTAGAGGGATGGTCTGGCCAGCGGTGGGAGTAGTAGGGGGCGGTGAGGCCTCCGCCGCATCGCAGCCGGCCACGGGAGGCAGGAGCACGAGGCACGACCGGCGCTAGTTTGGGCGGCTGGAGCAAGAACACTAGAGGTTGAAGAAGCACTACGGCCGTTGGATGGACATCATACGGTCAATGGAGCTAGAATCGTGCATATTGAATAAGTTGACAAAGCCCTCCGTCCCCGTCAACTTAGTAGGCCCACAAGTCAGCCTGCCACTATACTGGGTCCCAGCTAACAGGGGGAGTATTCTTTTTTTTGTGCGTAATAAGGAGGCACTTCCTTGCGTGCGAAGATATAGCTGGTGGGGCCGAGCTATCAGCAGCGGTAACATTTTTTTCGCGAAATACAGAGGCCCTTTCGGTGGGTCCCTGATGTCAGGTGGAGGAATCATTATTTTGTGCGTAATAAGGAGGCATTTCCTTGTGTGCGGCCGTGGACCTAGCTGTCGGCCTCTCCACGTAAACTCCACTTCAGATGCATGTCAGTCGTTGACCATGTTGACCAGGCCGCGCCGAGAGCACCAGGGCGGTGGACGACGGCGAGGCCTAGGAAGGGGATGACACGGAGGCAGGGAAGACTCGGCAGTTGTTTCCCACGTGGAGGGGAGTACGACTATACGAGGGTTTACTGGTTCGTCTGCCGTCACCGGAGAATAACAGCAGGTGTGGGTGAGTAGAGGGATGGCTAGGCCAGCGATGGGAGTACGGTCGGGCGGTGAGGCCTGCGCGGCAGCACAGCCGGCCACGAGGAGGAGGGAGCAAGCAGTCCCGCCGACGCTTGGTTGAGCGGCTGGAGCACGAAGAGCAGAGATTGAAGAAGCACGACGGCCGTTGGATGGACATCCAACAGTCAGTGCTTGTGCGTCAACCTTTTCTTTAAGGAAAGCCTCAAATTTGTGGAAAACAGCATACAACCCATCTGCCATTATTTCAAATAATTTACAGCCCATTTGCTAATTCTTAAGGTTTTTTTTGGAGCCCATATTCTTTTTGTTAGCATTACAGCCCATATTGTGGCAACAGTTAAAAAATTATACGAAATTTTGCATATTTCGGTGCGGTCCGAACTGTTTTAATCCTGAAATTTTGACTCACATTCAAACTGGTTTTAAAAATAAATGTATATCAATATAAAATCCAACAAATTCTCCACGCATAAAAAATAATATAATTTAAAATCTTGAAATGAAAAAAGATATTTGAAACTAATTGCCGGTTTGATGTGTTTTAAAAATGTACAATGCATTTCTCATTACTGATGGGCCATTTTCTCGGCCAGTCAAATGAAAGCTCTCCTCGTCTTGAAAGATTTGCAGCCCAACAGGCCTGACAAAGCGACTTACTTGGCAAATCACAAAAAAACTGGGCTGTGCCCGTGGACCCAGCTGTCAGCCTCTCCACGTATAGTACTATTCCGATGGAAGTCGTTCCTTGACCATGTTGACCACGCCGCGCGAAGAGCACCACGGCGGTGGACGACGACGAGGCCTAGGAAGGGGACGACGTGGCAGTGGAAGCCCGCGCGGAGAGGACTACGAGGGTTCACTGGTTCGGCTGCGGTGTGAGGCTGCCGTCGGCGCAGGGCCTGGCCAGCGGTGGGAATAGTAGGGGCGGTGAGGCCTCTGCGGCAGCACAACCGGCCACGGGAGGCAGGATCATGCGGCACGACCGGCGCTGCTTTGGGCGGCTGGAGCAAGAAGACCAGAGGTTGAAGAAGCACTACGGCCGTTGGATGGACATCGTACGGTCACTGGAGCTAGAATCGTTCATATTGACTAAGTTGACAAAGCCCTTCGTCCCCATCAACTTAGTAGGCCCACAAGTCAGCCTCCCAGCAAGGTGGGTCCCAGCTAGCTGGGGGAGTATTCATTTTTTTTTGTGCGTAATAAGGAGGCACTTCTGGTGGGTCTGACCTGACAGCGGGGGGAACGTTTTTTTCGTGAAATATGGTGGCCCGTCCGGTGGGTCCCAGCAGGCAGGGGGAAACGATTTTTTCGCAAAATACTGGTGGCCCGTCCGGTGGGTCCCCACTGTCAGGTGGAGGAATAATTATTTTCCGCGTAATAAGGAGGCACTTCCTTGCGGCTTCCGCGGACCCAGCTGCCAGCCTCTCCACGTACAGTACTCTTCCGATGGAAGTCGGTCGTTGACCACATTGACCACGCCGCCCCAAGAGCATCACGGCGGTGGACGACGGCGAGGCCTAGGAAGGGGACGACGCGGAGCCGTGCAAGATGCGGTAGTGGATGCCCACGCGGAGAGGAGTATGAGCGTTCACTAGTTCGGCTGCGGTGTGAGGCTGCCGTCGCCGCAGAATAACAGGGGGTGTGGTTGAGTGGAGGGATGGCCTGGCCAGTGGTGGGAGTAGTATGGTGGCAGTGAGGCCTTCGCGGTAGCACAGCCGGCCATGGGAGGCAGGATCAGGCGGCACGACTGGCGCTGCTTTGGGCGGCTGGAGCAAGAAGACCAGAGGTTGAAGAAGCACTATGGCCGTTGGATGGACATCATACGGTCACTGGAGTATTGAGTAAGTTGACAAAGCTCTCCATCCCTGTCAACTTAGTAGGCCCACAAGTCAGCCCAACAATATGGTGGGTCCCAGCTAGCAGGGGGTATTCATTTTTCTGGGCGTAATAAGGAGACACTTCCTTGCATGCGAAGATATAGCTGGTGGGTCCGACCTGTCAGCGGGGGGAACGTTTTTTTCATGAAATACAGAGGCCCTTCCTCTGGGTCCTAGCTGTCAGGTGGAGGAATCATTATTTTGCGCGTAATAAGGGGGCATTTCCTTGCGTGCGGCCGTGGACCCAGCTGTCAGCCTCTCCACGTACAGTCCACTTCCGATGGATGTCGTTCATTGACCATGTTGACCAGGCCGCGCCGAGAGCACCAGGGCGGTGGATGACGGCGAGGCCTAGGAAGGGAACGACATGGAGCCAGGGAATACTCGGCAGTTGTTTCCCACGCGGAGGAGTACAAGGGTTTACTGGTTCGTCTGCCGTCGCCGGAGAATAGCATCATGTGTGGGTGAGTAGAGGGATGGCTAGGCCAGGGATGGGAGTACGGTGGGGCCGTGAGGCCTGCGCGGCAGCATAGCCGGCCGCGGGAGGAGGGAGCAGGCAGTCCCGCCGGCGCTTGTTTGAGAGGCTTGAGCATGAAGAGCAGAGATTGAAGAAGCACGACAGCCGTTGGATGGACATCCAACAGTCACTGCTCTCGTGTGTTGACTAAGTTGACAGGGCGTTGCGTGTGTGTCAACCTTTTTTTTTGAAAGCATACGCGTCAACTTGTACTAGGCGCACAAGTCAGCCTCAAATCTGTGGAAAACAGCATACAACCCATCTGCCATTATTTCTAATAATGTACAGCCCATTTGCTAATTCTTTAGAAATTTTTTGGAGCCCATCTTCTTTTTGTTAGCATTACACCCCATATTGTGGCCACGGTTAAAAAGTATACGAAATTTTGCATATTTTGGTGCGGCCAACTGTTTTTAATCCAGAAATATCGATTCACATTCAAACTATTTTGAAAAATAATTTATATAAAGATAAAATCCAAATAATTGTCCATGCATAAAAATCAATGGAATTTAAGATCTTGTAATCAAAAAAAATTGAAACTAATTCCCGGTTTGATGTGTTTTAAAAATGTACAGCCCATTTCTGGGCAAACCAAATGAAACTCTCCTCGTCTTGAAAGATTTGCAGCCCAGCAGGGCCGATAAAGCAAGTAGGCCTTGTTTGGGTATTTCTTTTAAAAAAATAGAACCGGGCTAGCCATTTTCAGCAAGAAAAAAACACAACTGGGCTCATGATGTGGTAAACATAAATAAAACCCTGGCTAGACGGGCCACAGCCCCCGCACAGCCCCGTTGTTACCCTAATTCGTCGCTAAAACTACTATAAATAACAACTGCTTGTTCCTCAAAAAAACTGCGCGACTTGCTGGGTCCCTGGTGTCAGCCGCTCGTAGTGTAATTCTCTTGTTTATTGACTATGTTGACAATGGCGTGAGCCCCAGATGTCCAACCATTAGGAGGGACCATATTTTTGGGCTTGTACTATAGAGGCACTTGCTTGCGTACTGCCATGACGCTAGTGGGTCCCTACTGTCGTCCTCTCCACGTACAGTCATCTCCTTGTTCCTCTCGGTTGTTGACAATGTTGACAACGCAAGAGGGCGGCACACCGCGCACAGAGAGCGAACAAAGGCCGCAAGGAGGAGGACGATGGCGAGGCCTCGGACGGAACGAACAGGAGCCGTTGAAGATGCGCCGGTCCAGTCGCAGGCGGAGGGGAGTACGAGGGTTGACTGGTTCGGGCGCGGGTGCGTGTTGGGGCTGACGTCGCTGGAGAATAACAGGATGTGTGGGGGAATAGAGGGAGGGACTGGCCAACGTTGGACGGTACGTACGGTAGGGCGGCGGAGGCGCCGCCAGCCATGGGAGGCGGGAGCAGGCGGAGCCGACGGGGTGGTTTGGTTTGAGCGATTAATTGGAGGAAGAAGAAGACAAGAGATAGAAGATACATGACAGATGTTGGATGTCAATCCAACGGCTGGTAGGCAGAATTGTTTGTTGACTGGCCAGTAAGTCGACACCACCTTGGATAGGCTATTTCCTCGCGGGTCCCAAATGTCAGAATCCAAATCTTTCACGGTCATGCAACCTTTCCTATGAAAATTTACAGCCCATTTGATGTGCTAGTTCGAAATAAGTTTGTGGGTGCTGGTGGGGGCTAATCACTTGGCTTCTGTAATGCACAGTGAGCTCAAGCAGCCGGCGAGAGTGATGTTATTTCCCTTGGTTTGGATTTGTTACAATATTTCACTCTAAATTAAACGAATGGCAAGCCATTTTCCTTGTTTGAAGGAAAATATGACAGTCATAGCCGAGTTGAAAAGGGCAGGAACATCTAACTCCAGCTTACAAACTGTACAAAAGCACGAGGGTTAATTGTTCATCAGGTTTACAAAAAAAACATATTGAAAAGGGCAACAACATCTAACTCCAGCACTGTTTTCGGCAGTCACAGTCAAATGGATCGGTCAGGTCCATAGAATGAACATCCCGGGTCGTAAAATTTACTGGATTATGACCACAATATGTTGTAAATAGAAGCCCGGCACGTTCAGAAGCTCTTTTGCCCACCTGAAACTCCTTTTTTGCTCTTCGACATACCCATCCATCAAAACCATGTTGTTGATAAACTTAAGCCTGATGGACAATGGTAACCTCGCATTCAGCAGGAAGAATGTGACAAATCTTGTGTTTGCACGGTTGGCTACATATCGTTCTAGCATTATTGTCTTTAATCGAATCTCATGAGAAGTGAGAAAATCCCGATGCTTACGAATCCAGCGATTGGTTATAACTTTCTTACCCCGTCCTATTGCCTAAATAGACATGAAGATTGAAAACAGTTAAGGTCTAAAAGAAGAGTGTCGAAAGAGCAACAGCTGAATGGTTAATTCTAGTACACTATAAGCGGGCTTCCAATGTGCGTGAAATTATCACCTTTATATACAACTTCTCCAGACATGGAAAGCATTGCAGCAAGCGAATAATCTTGTTCAGATCAAAACTATTCATTTGGATATATAAGATCTTGACAGAATCCAACACCATTGATAGGCCATCCATGGAGAAACTCTTCATTGAGCATAGAACATAATATTAGTACAAAATGTGTACTCCAAGATGATATATAAATTATGCGTAGAATTTAAAATGCAGCTTATGGTTACAAGTGTAGATGATAATATAAAGTACCTGAAGAACTATGAAGCCAAACACCATATTGAAATGAGCACAGAGATCATGTATTACACCCAAGGTCTCCAGTTTAGGCGCAGAGAGGACGGTTATTTGCAACGGTGAATAACTAGAATCAAGGATCAACCTTTGAAGTGAAGGGGCATCTTGGATGATGAGCTGCCTTCCGTCAAAAGAAATTCCAATTCTTACAAGGTTAGGCGACTTTATTTGGAGAGAACCGATTCTAACTGTGAAAACAAGCACCAAGCACTCCAGCGCAGGGCAACTGGAGTGGATGATGATGTGCAATGAGGCCTCCGATATACGAACCCGCACAAGTGAAAGTTTCTTGAGAAATGGGAGTCGAAGGTTTAGTACCAGATTGTCTGTTAGGTAGCACTGCGCAAAGGTGATGGTGTGGAGAGAGGACGAAAACCCCGAGATGGACATTGGTGTTGAGGGCACAAGTTCATGGCGTTCGGTATGTGGTATGTGATTTCCAGGGGAATAGTAGAAATCAGGCAGCTGTAGTTCTATGAATTCAGGGGATTCCAGCCAGGCGTCCACCATGCAGGGCATGGTATGCTTGCTCAGGTAGCATGACGGGATGCAGAGGCTTTGAACGGAGCCCTGGTCGGAGGAGATGATGGCTCTGGGGATTTCAAAATCATTGAAGAGAGATAGTTGACGACAGTCGAGATTAAGGGGAACGGCGCGCCATAGAGGGCGCCACCGAATTGAGAGGACTTGGGTGTGGCAGCAATCCTTGGTGGGGAGAAGCGAGATGATCTCCCCAAGGATGGCGTCCGGGAGATCGCTGATGCGGTCCACCCAAGATTCTACGGGTTCCTGGGATCCGGTGGGGGCGGGGTCGCCGCTTCTCCCCGCGCTGCCGGGTGCGGGATCTACAACAGGCGTCGCTGCTGGTGGGAGCCTCATCTTCTTGGCGCTGGGGTCAGCCGACTCCATTTTCCTCGAGGGTGTCGCGTCGCGCTCATGGATTTGAGAAGAGTAACGAGTGACGAGCCTAGTTGTAGTGCGAGCGAAGAAGAAGGGGAGCTGGGGGTTTTCTGTAGGAGTGAGGAAGAAGGGGAGCTGGGGTTTTCTGTAGGAGTGAGGTGAGGAATTTGGTGGTACGAGTGGAGTGAGCTGACGTGAGGTGGGTGGGAGCGAGGAGGAAGAAGAGCACCCAGGTTTTTGAATTGATTTTACTATTTACTAGTGTGGATGGGCTGTTTTGTCTTGGGACCTGAGAAACAATTACTACTAGTATAGTGGAGACACTCTACAGCTACCCAGAAAAACAATTACTACTAGTACAGTGGAGACACTCTACCGCTTCTGGCTCCTCCTAGGTCATTGAACCGTCTCCCTCTACTGAATGCCGTTATACTTTTGTTCACCGACATGCGGGCCATGCAGCGCGCGGGCCCAAATGCCATCCACCAAATTAGAAGGCGGTATGCAGGCGGAGAGTCACCCTGGTCGTAGCGCGGCAGTAACGAGCCGTCGTATCACAAAACCCCACCTCCCCGCAGTCTAAGTTTGTCGGACGAAGCAACCATCATTTCACTCTTCGCTGAATCCCCTTCTCCCTCATCGTCTTCAAGAAAGGCAACACTTGCATCTGCACTGTTCTTCTCTCTGAACGAAGGGAAGGTAAGCGGAACCGTGATGTTGGTATATTTTCGTTCAGAGGAAAAAAAGAACTTTTGCAAAGCAGTAACCGATCCTCACTCTCTTTTTTGTTTCATTGTCATTGCGATTGTGTTTTCCTTTCAGTGGACTCCTAGTATTCGTCAGTTTCATGATGGACCAAGGAGAACCAGGCAAAGATCTGCCGATATTGGAGCAGACGTGGGAGGCTGATCCCCACGAGACAGAGAGCTCCAAGAAGATGGAGGCAACCACCGAGGCGACCCCAGATACTGAGATGGTCAACGCCCCGTTGAGGTTACAGCCCCCGTGGCACTGCAGGAGCAGTTTTCCCCCTTCGAGGATGTGTCCCCGCGCTGAGCTGCCCAAGGTGATTTCCTTCTTTGCCGATCTCGATTGTGGTTTTCCATCTAAGTATGTGGTGATTTTTTTAGAAAAGGAAGTATGTGGTGATTAATAATGCAAAATTTTATTAGCTTCGATGCCATGGTATACGTAGTGGTTTAAATAACTTGTGTTTCTTATACTGAAAAATAATTCAGAATTTGTTTCTGTTTCAATTAGATCCCTGATGCAGACAAGGATTGTGTGGTTGTACATGTCACTCGCTATGAGGCGGACGACCTGAATATACGCACTGGGAAAACAGAGTTCTTAGGCTATTGGATCCTGGAAGCCATTTGCGGTTATACCAATGAAGAGTTGTATTCCAGCCTCACTGTTGTCAGGCGTGTTGTCCAGGGTGTACTGAAGCACAACAAGTTCAAAGCTACTCCTTCGTTTGTGAGGAATACTGTTCTTGTCAAGCTTACGCAGGAAGATGACGTGGCATGCCTCCACAAACAAGTTTATCAGTGGCAATGCCACAAGGTTGTCTTCATGAAGGTTCACAGGATTGAGCTGCTGTGGGACGTCCTCGATGATGTTCATGGCAAGGTCCGTCTTGTGTCCAGCCCAAATTAGATCGAGGAATGAAATAGTTGCCCAGCTAGTGTTTAATAGTAGTTTGGATTGTGTCTAATTATCTGAACCTTGCCTGTTATTGACCCCTCTGGGGCTAGTACTCTGTTTGAATCCGTCTATGGGAACTGCTGCTACTTTTGTGTGCCCGTGAATCATGTGAGAACCATCGTAATTGTTGCCGAAACAGATGCGTCCTCACTAGTTTCTTCATGAATATTGCATGGTAAGACATAAGTTTTCATGGTTTATCACACGAGCAGTGTGTGTTTTGATGAAATAGAGCACTCATTCGAGAACCGTGCGCCGACGTATACATAAGTACTTGTAAACACTGTTGGTGCTACCCCACTTGTAAGCAGTTGTGCAAAACACGGCACATTGACTCAGATCGCTTCAACACTAGGCTATCGACCAGCTAACAATCAACAATCTGCTGTCTGACATATAAGCAACTATGTATCTTGTTACAGTGGTTCATGCAGTTAATTGAGGCCACAATGTAATAAATTCCAAACGTTCACACGCTAGTCCAGCGCTCATGTGGAACACTCACATTAAACTCGTCTTCATAAAAAACTTGAAAAGCATAAGTTAAGCAATTTTATACATCTCAATGATTCATAGAACATAACAAACATATACTAGTTCACAGCAAAAGACAAAGTTGTGAGAAGATTTAAAAATCAGGAAAAAACAAGCAAGGCTCCTCTCTGAGCAAAGGGCCTCCCAGCAGGCTTAAATTTCCTGGAGTTCACTCTGGTTTTTTCTTGTTGCCACCATTCAGGGTTAGGTTCTCTCATTCTAGAATAACCAATTATATTTGTGGTATCAGCTGGAATGCTGAACTGAACCATGCAGTGTACTGACCTGCTGAAATGCTTGTGCATTCCACTAAATTTAAGCACCGCTATTTGCAGAAATAAGCAGACCACAATGCCTCTTGTCTGCGCACCTGTCCAAAAAACCGCCGTGCATCCATGCCAGCTAGTCCTTGGTCCATGGATGAACTGGTAGAAAGTTCCGGACTAGGATGCAGTTGTTTTCGCTCGTCCCTGCACTGCAATCAGGAAGTAAAACATACGAATCAGATTCTTTTAGATTGCGTTGGTCATTCTACCTTAGTTACTACCAATGTAGGGATACCTTGAAGACGGGAGGTTAGACGACGGCAATGAGGGATAGCCATCTCATTTTGCGTAGTTGTACTAAAACTGAGGTGTGTGCTTTTGATTGCGCGCATAGAAACGATACGGAGACAGACATCCCGAAACGATATGGAGACAGACATCCCTGTTTGCGCAAATAAGATATACGGTTATTTAAACAGTGACAGATATTACTACTTTCCCCCGTTTCCTCTTAGAACCAAGTCCTAGATTCATGCTACAGCTTTCCCACTTTCTTCCCTGTTTGAGCCAACGCTTTGAGTCGACTGTATGAAATAGCTTTACTTCTAATCTACTTCTACTATCTACTACTACTATAATGCACCAGTTTTGAAATTGGATTTACCACTCCATCTTCGGTTCTCCCGCCCAAACAAGCATTGGCTCAAAATCCACCGTTCATTTCCCCTCTCATGCATATCACTGCTGTCCATCAAACAAAGGATGACATGATCTGACGGCTAAGAGCTGCCGGATTTGCTCCCGCTCCTTGTGCACATGGACGACTCTGCTCTCCAAGTAAACAAATAAAGAAGTCCTCGTTGAATCTGGATTGCACCTACTGAACTTGAGAAATGTCTAGAAACTGCTGCCACCTCCTCACATGCAAGTACGACAAGTTTGCAAATAGCTAGCACATTTTGGTTCCCCGTTGTCACCTGGGAAATAAACACTCTACTACTAACTTATTTTTTTAGATTACTGTAAAAATGGATTTTTTTAGATGCCGCTATACTGCAAAGATTACACTGTTCACATAACATAACATTGCATGGCTGATGCTAGATAAAGTTTTATTCTGCTTCATCGAGAAATCTAATATTTTTATTATTCGCAGAAAAAGTGTAATATTTTATTCCAGTCATACATAAGCTATACCTCAAGCTTATACATGACATGAGTGTCTGTCAGACCTAAATGCCTTATTTAGTTGCACAAAATAGTCCATAAACATGCATGTAAACCGTCAAACAACTCTGGAACTATACATCAGTGAAACCCAGGAAACAACATATAATAAAACTACAACTTTTATCTTGTAATCAAATTCTTACTTGGAACTCAGTTTGATTTGTGCAAGTGATTTGCTTCTTATTTCAGAATAGTCCTTAGATCATGCAAACGAACACACTATGATATCTACTCAAGATACGAGTAGCCATTTCTCTCTGTAAAAAGAAGGTATATGAGTATCTATCATACAGAACATACGTGCAAAGCACGTGCCTTAGTAGAAGTCTAGGTGGCTTTGGAACAGCGGACAGAAGTAGAAAAGGATCCACACGAAGGGAGCTGGGGCAGTAGAGCAAGGCAGGTTTCGAAGGAATATATACCTGAGGGTCGTCGGCATGTCGCAAAGACGGCGTCGGGAGGCCACATCTTGGCCACAATACCACAGGGAGGAAGAAGGGGTCGGAGGCCCTCCCGAGCCGGCGCTCTCTCGGAGAGAACGACACGGCCGCCAATCGGGATGCGCAGGCAACCGTTGGTCTCCTCCCTCGCCGCCGATGACAGCGTGAACGATGCACCTACACCCCTGCCCCGGTCGAGGTTGTCCGGCCGGATTTGTGACCAGCCGTGAGCTAAGAGAGAGTGTGGCCACCTATGTGTTGCTTAGATCTGGAGAGCATGAGAGAGTGAACGACATGAACCCTAGTAAAGCAAGCGCTAAGGCTCCTGCTTTTATATATAGTGGAGTGATTTTGTTGTACCAGCTTCAAAAAAATGCGCTCCTACGTGTACCCGCGAGTGGGTGTGAGAGAACTAGTGCGTGCGTGCACCGCTTCTCTTCGTGAGAGTACAATATACTATGCCCAAAGAACGTGCTTAGTTTTGTCAAAGAATTCCAGGATGCTTAGAGGGTGCTTGGATCCAAGGGACTTATTTTAGTCTGACTAAAAATAGTCTCTTTAAGAGGCTAAAGTTCCAAGCACCCCTGACTAAAGAGGGGCTAAAACTAGTCTTGGGACTAAAAAATTTTAGTCAGGGGTACCCCTACTAAAATGTGGATTACTCCTCTCTCTACTCATTTAGCTCCTCTCCTTTAACACAGGCGAGTTCTGGATTGGAGGGTTTGGAGGATAATAAATGCTCATTAACTTGATTTTAGCCTTTTTAGTATTTGGATCCAAGCATGGGTGAGGCTAGCATGTTTTAGTCCCACTACTTTTAGTCATGGGACTAAAATGTATCCAAGCACCCTCTTAGTTTTATTTGAGGGGTGGGTTGTGCTGGACACCATTATTGTGACTAGCCTTTTTAATAGTACTATATGCATAATTTGGCGACGAGCGCTCTCTATATGTACCACCTTTTTTAATTTCAATTTTTGCTCCATGGCGCAATCCATCGATAGTACTACTGTACAAAAGTATACATTTTTTTAAAAGGCTAGAGTACTATTCATCACATATATAGCTAGTTAAATTCTCAACCTAGAACGACGTGCATGCCATGTAGTAAACCGATAGGGAGGACGTATAGTAAAAATGGCATGATTTTACCAAGCGATCAGCGGGGGAGCATGGCCTGTCATGCGGTCCCACGTGTCATGATGTACCAAGGCGATGCGCGTGTCCCTCTTGAGGCAGAAGCAATACTAGTACGTGGTTTGAGATGATGGCGAACCGAAGTGTGAAATAATGGTGGCTTCGTCCGTCTGGGAAAGTGCGGCATTGTGATTTGACGTCTCACTGCTCATTACTACTACTGGGCCGGTACGAGTGGGGTGCGTCCCACCTGCTGTTCTGCACTGTTATTTGGTGCTTGACACGTAGACCCGGTTTCTATATGTCCCACATGTCGGCGACAGGAAGTACAGAATTCATGAAAGGGAGCGTCGACGGAGGAGTATACTACAGACTTCATGAAAGGGAGCGACTTAGTTTTGGAAAAATCTGTTTTTACGGAGTACGTACCCACTAGGGTTTATAGGACTCATCTAAAAAACATTCGTTTTTCCGTTTGATAAGTCTCAATTCTACTATACTAGTAGTAGTACCATCACATGTTGGATTTCGAGGTGCGTTAGATCACCCGACGCAAGTAGTGTCAAGAGGAAACTAACCAATGCATGTACAAGTTCATGGAAATTTAGTGGTCATTCATGCATTCGTTCTAATTAATGCCTTGGTAAACATAACTTCTTGAGAAAACGAGCGTACTAATTACTTGTGCAAAATACGAAATTAATTCGACCACTCACCGTCTACCTTGGTTGGAGAGATTTTGAAATTGAGCAATAAACTGGAAAGGAGGGAGTAGTAACTTTTGTCTCGATTACTATTTGTGGCCTTGTATAGATGCAAAATGTATTTTTTATAGTGGCCTTGTATAAGTAAATGAAGGGAGTACTAACCAAAGTACGTAGTAGGGACAAGGAGTAAACGGAGGGAGTAGTAAAATTTTCTCCTCATGCTGCGAGCCACCACACGCGTGGGCGAGGGAGCGGGCGTAAGGCGTAGTAAGCAAGCTTCACCTCATCCTGCGAGCCACCGCGCCCGTGGGCGGGGGAGACAGCGTACTAAGAAAGCTTCTCCTCGTTCTGCGAGTTGACGGGACACATCAAAAGTACTCCAATGTATAGAGCCTTGCCTCTAAGGTAGGCCCCACATGATTTGCCTCTTTTTTTAATTTAACATAACGCGGTAAGTCGCAATTTGTTTGTCCACCTGTGGTAGACGATCCTCCCTCCACCAAGTGGACAACCAGTACACATGCCAAATTACCACGTGGGCTGCCTTTTTTGTACAAAAATGAGCTCCACCGTGTACCCGCACGGGTGTGGTTGGGAAAGAGACGGGAGTACGTGCACCGTGCGTGCACCTCTTCTCTTCGTGCACGTCCCCCATCTACGTGTGTGTGTGAGAGAGATACAAACCTAGACAAAATGCGCCGTCCATCCCCATGCCTCCGCCTAGTCCGACCACTAGTCACCACCACGCCCCACTCCTCCTCACCTTATCTCTCATCTTTCTCCCTCCATTTTTATATACAAGGGGCCACTATCAAAATTACAATTTGCAGATGTACAAGGCCACTAACACTAATCGATGCAATATTAATGGTGTTTGCCTCGTGGTACTAGCAAAGGAGGACATTAATTATCCCTTGCATGCATGCAGGAGTTTGTAAAAAATGCATCTTGATGTTCCGTGCAATGCACAGGCATCTTGCTAGTCCATGAAAACAACTCATGGCAAAATTCGACTCTGACCTAGGACACCGCGCCATTCTTCCACTGACATGTGGGCTCTTTGGGTGCATGGCATGCATGGCAGTGACCCAACGCAGGCAGCGCACCGCAGAGGAACCTTTGGTGGGCCAGGGCGGTCAGATGCGGGCATTTCATAAACTGATGATTGTTCATTGAGTGTGATGTCATGTTTTCCATGTAGATAAGCCTACTATGTTGATATCCCATTCGATACGTTGTGATTCATAAAGACCGCTGCAAACATCAATGTTCTGCTTATCACAGATAAGATTGATTAATACCCGTAAAAATCCATGTCCTTAACAAAGGGTGCATGCACGTATAGGTTGAACGTGTGTCTTGCGTCGTGTGCTGTGTGCATGCAGGCGTGCGAGTGTTGCGTGCGCACAAGGGTACGTTTCAGTGTTGCATGCATGGGTGCATACGTGCGTGTGTTCGTGAGTGCATGTGTACGTGTTAGTGTTGCACGCAAGCATGCGTGCGTGTGTACGTGTAGTGTTGCACGCCTACATGCGAGCGTGTCTTGCATGCATGTGTACGTGCAGGGTGAGGCTACACGTCAGTCGACTGACTTTTTCATCTCTGGTCATTAGATTTTCTAGCCGTTGGATACGAAATCAAGGGCCTCCAGTTTATCATCAAACTCCACCCCCCTGAGCCGCCAGCCACCACCGGCCGAACCTCCAGCCCCCACCGCCCGCGGCCGGCCCGCCCTCCCCGAAACCACTCCCCACCACTGGTCCGCCGCCGCACTGGCCATCCCTCTAGCCCCCCCCCCCACGCCGAGCTTTTTCTCCGAGGATCCCCACCGCACCGCCCAATGAACGCCCCCAACCGCCGGTGACTACCAACCAGAGGTCTCAAGACTTCGAATAACCATCGACCACTAATTAATTACCATTTCTGTCCTTCATATACGCGCTGACGGGTGGGCCCTATGGTAATGTGCGCTGCTGAATGTGGACCGTTTGACTGGTCAATTGATCGTGTTATCAACAAATTACGGAGCTGTATGGTGAGCCAGTGACCGTATGATCACCCTAAAATGTACTCCTATTTTATTAACACAGTACAAACTCAAACTTCCATTTCTTTCTTTCATATACGGGCTGACAGGTGGGCCCCACAGTTACGCGCCCCGATGGTGCAACACTAGTTGTGCCGCGTGGAACGTTTGACTGGTCAATTGATTGTGTCATCAACAAAATATGAAGTTGTACAGGTGAGCCAGTGACCGTATAATCATGATAAGTATTTGTTTAACACGGTACAGACGCAAGGGCTCATATATACGCGCAAGCACTCACCACTATAAGCGCACACACGCGAACCCTACCCCTATGAGCACCTTCGAGAGAGTGGGCCAGCATATATGATCTTGAGATTTTACGAAGTCACCATAGGTGCCTCGTAGTCGAGTGGAACGTCTCCTCCCACTGAACGTACGTCACCGGAAAATACTGAAATTAACAAAAGATAAATGCGAGCACCGGGACTTTAACCTTGGTGGGCTCGAGAAACCACTGTCCTCTAACCATCCAACCACATGTTGGTTAGCACGACAAAATGTATGTGGTGACCGTGATGAGCTTATTCTGAGGTCTTGTGACCATATCCTGCTTTCGCTTCAAATACTATGACCGTAAGTGTCGTCAACAAAATACGGAGCACGCATCAAATGCAAAGTCCGTCAGTGTCATCAACAAAATATGTGGACGTATCGTGAGCTAGATACTGTTGTACTATTGTATATGCTTATTTTCTTAGTGGCCGATTGCGTGTGTGGTGTGGTGGGCACATCATTTCTAGTTGTGGTGGGTCAACATGAAGACTCATGGGTCGGTTCCATCCTGCGCCACATATAGGTTGGACCGAAACGTGTTATGCGAAGACCCATGTGGAGGACTCGGCATACAACACGAAGCTACCAAAGTTGCGGAGGACTCTATCGCCACTGGTGATAAGCCAACTATATATGATTTGTAACCCTAGGCCCTTAGTATGTTATACAAGCTTGGGGGCTAGTTCGTCGATAGTATACACACACGCACAATGCCTAGTATTCACGTGTACTTTGTACACACCCCTATCACTAATATATAGTACCAGGAGTAGAAAAAATGGACTGACCTATTTGCTTTCAGTCGACTGTTATTTTCATAGAATCATGTAGTAATTTAGTGTGCCATGCATGTTGTAGAGCTATCATATGTCTCCCATCATTTATTTCTCATCGACCTGCTATCTACTACCTTTACACTGTACTAATTGTGCACACACTTCACCCATACTCACACTATTGGGTATTTCATACTCTGACGCAGTGTTGATGAATGCAGAAAAGAAAAGACAGAAGTCGCTCCAGTGTAATTCGAAGATAAGCACTAAGCGTTCCAGCGCTCTAACGGGTGCAGTGTCAGCAGTTGGAGACACTAAACTTAGCTCTGCAGTTGATGATCTCAATTGCCACACACAACCATCCCAGGTGCTTGCTTTAACTTTGCGCTGTCAAATGTGGTTGCATGTTGCATATGGTGTCTAGCTTGTATTGCTTCCAATTTGGTTAAATTGCATCTGCTTACTTTACACATTATACCTTTGATAATGACATGCCTTCCTGTTTTTGATACATACTACATATGTCTATTAACCATGTTCGTACATCAAACTAATGCTCTTTTGTATCCCTCGTCAATCACTTATGATGAGACAGTCACCCGGGTGGGTTTCTGTGAGACGCCATACTCGTTTAAAGGGTGTAGTGTCATCTTCCCCACATGATTCTCAAGAAACAGCAAGGCTAAATGAAGATAGTCAACGTAGCTCTCTAGTTGATCACCGCAATTCCCCCACACCACCATCGCAGGTGCTTGCTCTTACTTGGCAGTGTGATATGTAGTGTTTGTCTTACATGAAAGTAGTGTTCGTCAGTATCATGCATCAATGAGTTCTGAAGAGAAAATTTTATTCCTTTTTCTTGTGGGTTTGACTTGACAAGGCAAAATCAAGAAAGAGGAAGGAAAAGAGTAAGGAAGGCGATGATGGTGGTCCTCTGCAGCAACGTAAACGGAGCATCTGTACCAATTCTCCTTGTACTGATAGTGCATTACAAGGTCCAAGTCTCCGCTCCCCTACTCCACCATCCAAGGTGCTTGCTCTAAGTTGGCAGTGTGATATCTGGTTGCATGTTGCATATGGTGTCTAGCTCGTATTGCTCCTAATTAATGTAAATTGCATCTGCTTAGCTTACACATGATACATGTGAATATGACACGCTTTCCTGTTTTTGGTACATACTATATCTTATGATAAGGCACCTTTAAGTCGCCACTGTGATATTGGTTGTGTCTTGCATATGATTTCTAGCATGTACTATTTCTAATTTGTTGAAACGCCATAGAGTTTGAACTTGGCAGAGTGATATTGGTTGCATCTTTCATATGGTGTCTAGCTTGCAGTGCTTCTAATTTGTTGAAATGCCTTCTGCTTAGTTACCAAATCATAGGTGTGAATATGTCACACCATCCTGTTTTTCATACATATTCCATCCTCGCATCATGTGTTTGCCTTTCATCCGAGTAGTGTTCGTCAGTATCATGCATGAATGAGTTCTGAAGAGCGAATTTTATTCCTTTTTCTTATTGGTTTGACTTCACAATGCAAAATCATTATAGCTGAAGGAAATTAGTCCGGCAGTGGATGATGGTGGTCCTTCGGAGCAACTCAAATAGGGGGTCTCTACAGATTCTACTCCGCCATCCTCCCAACAAGATTCGCAAGACAACACAAGGCTGGACAGTCAACGTAGCTGTGTAGATGATGAGCACATCTCCCCTACTCCACCATCACAGGTGCTTGCTCTAACTTGACACTGTTATATGTGGTTGCATGTTGCGTATGATGTCTAGCTTGTATTGCTTCTAACTTGAATTGCATCTGCTTACTTTACACATAATGCCTGTGAATATGACACATGGTCCTGTTTCTAGAACATACGTGTACATGATGAGCACATCTTCCCTACTCCACCATCATAGGTGCTTGCTCTTACTTGGAACTGTTATACGTGGTTGCGTTTTCCGTATGATGTCTAGTTTGTATTGCTTCTGATTATGTTGAATTGCATCTGCGTAGCTTACAACTTATACCTGCAACGATCACTTACCCGTAAGACACATTTAACTTGGGACTGTGATGTAGGTTACATCTTGCATTGTCTTCTAGCTTGCACTGCTTCTAATTTCTTGAAATGGCACTTACAACGAGACACTTTTTACCTGATAGAGTGATATTGGTTGCATGTTCATATGGTGCCTAGCTTTCATTTCTTCTAATTTTGTTGAAATGCCTTCCGCTTACTATTTTTTCGTACATATTCCATCCTCCTAGCGTACGTGTGAATATGAAACGCTGTCTTTTTTTGTATATATTCCATCCTCCTATCCTGTGCTTGCCTTACATCAAAGTAGTGTTCGTCTGTATCATGCATCATCCAGTTATGCAGAGCTAATTTTATTCATCTTCTTGTGGTTTTGACTTCATAAGGCAATATCAGAAAATAGGAAGGAAAAGAATAAGTTAGGGGATGTTGGTGGTCCTCCGCACCGACGCAAACAGAGACTCTCTAGATTTGCCACTGCTACTGCTAATGAAGTTGAAGTCCCAAGTCTACATGATGAGTTCATCTCCCGTACTCCACCATCGCAGGTGCTTGCTCTAAGTTGACGGTGTGATAATTGGTTTCATGTTGCATATGTTGTCTAGCCTATATTTCTTCTATTTTGATTAAATTGCACCTGCTGAGTTTATATGTTATACATGTGCATATGACATGGCTTTCTGTGTCTAGAATACATTGCATCTATCTATCATACCATGTTCTTACATCAAAGTACCGCAGTTGTGTATCCCGCATCAGTCACTCATGATTGGACGCTTTTAACATGGCAGTTTGATAGTGGTTGCATCTTGCATTGATTTCTATGTTGTACTACTTCTAATTTTCCGAATTGCCACTTATGACAAGACACTTTTAACTTGGCAGAGTAATATTGGTTGCATCTTTCATATGGTGTCTAGCTTGCATTACTTCTATTTTCTTGAAAATCCTTCTGCTTAGTTTGCACATCGTAGCTGTGAATATGTCATGCCGTCCTGTTTTTCTTACATATTCCATCCTCATACGGTTGTCTTACATCAAAGTATTGCTTGTCTGTATCATGCATCAATGAGTTCTGAAGAGTGATTTTATTCTTTTGTGTTTTGGGTACAGCTTGACATGGCAAAGTCAAAAAAGAGCAAGGAAAATAATATAGTAGGGAGTGCTATTACTCGTCGGGTGAAACAGAAAAGGTTCTGCCGCTGAGATTCTGCTGGTAGTTATAGTGCAGTAGAAGGTCCAATTCCACCGGCTAAATCTACAAACACAGTATCACCTGCTCCACCAGCTGCAGCATCCGCTTCAACTGTACCAGCATCTCAACCAGTTACTCGTTCGTTTTCTCCAGAACTGGCCAGTTCCCAAGCTGCCTTCACACCTAACACTACTTCCGAAGCACTGCTGACACAACAGGACTTGGCAAGATCAGATGAACCTCATGAGCATCAACACCAAGACGGTACCTGACCGAGTCAAGTTGCAGTTGCATGCTCCTTTATATGTACTCTCACAGTTTGATGTACACTAACACTTTCCATATTCGTTGTTGAACTAGCACCACGGCGCAAGCGGAAACAGACATCAGGGATAATGCTTGATAGATTAACAAAATCTAAAGGAGGAAAAATGGAGATCCATTTTGAGGCAGGTTTAAAAAGGCCACGTGATGCTACAGAGTCAGCCAAGTTAGTATCAGAGGCAGCTGTTGCCGTTAGGTGTCATGCACGTATCCTCCCAACATGGATCCAGTACAGGAATGAGAAAGACAATACCCAGTTTAACACCTTCCTTGACCATTTATCCGTAAGTAATGTTATTCATCGGAATTAGTAAAATTGTCTTGCTCTATCCCATACTTTCTAGCTTCCTCCTAATAAGACTCACATTCTTTTTTCAACAGATGAGGTTCAAGTTGGATCCGAAAGATGATGCAACTAGACAAGCATGCAGTCATGTTTTTCAGTCTGCTCTGCGACAGTATCGGTACCACCTTAGAAAATCTCACTTTGAAGGCAAGGCTAACAATGAAATCGCCCAAACATCTCCAGTGGAATATATTACAGATGAAGACTGGACAGCCCTCGTTAAACACTGGTCTGATCCAAAGTATCAGGTAGGCTATATGTATTTGATCAGACCACATATTGAATTTGTATTTATGTATGTGCCTTACAAGTGTATCTTCTTCTAGGCTAACTGTTTGAAGAACAAAACCAACCGTTCTAAAGTGAAATTCCAACAGACCACAAGATCTCGTAGCTATATTGCACACTGCGAGGCTCTTGTAAATAGCTGCTACTTCCTTCTTTTTTGTGCCATATTATCGTATCTATATTGACTTGTTCCAAATACAGAGGAAATCCCGTGCGGACCAAAAAGAACCTGAACCGAATGCAGTGCAAATCTTCAAGGATTGCCACACCAGCAAGATGAAGGGCATGAGCACACCAGTTCAAGCCGCTGTTGTAAGTCCTTACTCCTCCTGCCTTGAACTGATTGGTACTATGATGCGTTCATTTAACTACTTAGTTTGCAGCCAATGTCAGTTACTCTGTTCACTTTTATTCACAGTTGTCTTAACGTATCATTTCACCTTACATGGTTTAAAAGAGATGAAGGATATTCTTTTGGTATTGATCTGTAATCTAGTTGTTATGTTCACGTGCGCACACAATGATAAAATAGCCTGTTTTTTTTATATCTGTTTTCCCATGATATGACTGATGTCATACCATGTTCATCCTACTTTAAACCATGTCTCTTTATCCTTAGATGTCAACGAATGTGAGGAAATAGACAATACAGTAGGCATGCTACATGGACATATGTTCCGAAAGTGATTTTATTATGTAGTTGGCACTACAATACATGCTAATGTATTACAGTAGTTCACCAAAATAAGTTATGTATAAATGTTTAACCTACTTTGTTTGTTTTTGTCTCATCAGTAACTTATCTGGTACACTAATATACAAGTTCAAACTTTCAGGAAGCTATGGAACAAATAATTGAACAGCCACAAACCACCTGAAGGTGACGAGGCTACTACAGGCACAATGTCACCTCTTGCTGCAGTGCGTCAATATCTCTCCACTAACAGTGCAAAAAGCACCTTCCTGCGTAATTCTGGGTTGGTTGTCAAGGTAACCTCGTCCAAATCGACTACTGAACAAAATCTTCCTGCTAGACAGAGTGATATATCTGTGCTCCAGACACAAGTCCAGTCCCTAATGGACGTTGTTTCGGAAAAAAAGAATAGTGGTTGAGAAATGTCGTCAAGATATGAATGGTTTTGAAACCAGACTATCAGACATTCGCTTTGTTGTTCAAGAGCAATGGCGGAAAAAGGTGGAGATCGTGCTGCTCCATCAGATTCTACAGCCTGAAACATTAGCACTCAGGTCAAATGATCTGTGCTTCTATACATCTGATGGTGCTTTTATCTGGAAGGACTGTAAACTTTATGCCAACAGGCCTTTTGTTGTATGGTTGGAATTTATTTTGTTGTGATACAACATTCCTAATACACGGGCCTTTAACATGCCGGAACTTCTGTCGGGCTAGATTATCATCATTTTTATATGGGACGTAATGGGCCCGATATGACGTTGGGCCACATATGGCCCATGGTTTATGTCCGGCGTTAACAGGCCAAAAATGACAATAGGCCGAAAGTGGCCCAAAGCTATAGTGGGCCTCTAACAGGCCGAATGTCAGACATGGCCGAATATGACCCAAATCCTTCACGGTCGTTTATGGGCCGAAAGTTTTGATGGCCTATAAATGGGCCCAAATGAAGCCGGACCTTTAACAGGCCGGAAATACACCGGGCCGTAATTCGGCCCAATTACTTAGCGGACTGTTAACGGGCCAGAAGTGACCATGGGCCGCGTTGATGACAAGTTAAGGACAGGCCATTGACAGGCCGATTTGACAAAGAATGTTGGGCCTTTAGTTGGGCCGGCCCATTATGGTCGGCAGAATCTTGTGGGCCTTTAGCTGGGCCGGCCCATTGTGGTCCGCAAAATCTTGTGGGCCTTTAGCTGGGCCGGCCCATTATGGCCTGCAAAATCGTGTGGGCCTTTAGCTGGGCCGTCCCATTATGGTCCGCTAAATTTTGTGAGCCTTTAGCTGGGATGGCCCATTATGGTCCGCTAAATCTTATGGGCCTTCGGTTGGGCCGGCCCATTTAATCTTTATGGGCCACTTTTGGGCCGGTCCATGTGTCAACATATCATAGGCCCATCTCGACCGTTGGATGAGTGACACCTGTGCCAACGCGGAGCTGACGCGTGGATCCGTCAGCCAATGAGAATTTTACACGTGGAAAATCGGCATTGGTCGTGGCTCTTAACGGGTTATCGGATCCAAAATCCAACCCGATAGCTTAATAGTGTTCCGTTACGGTGGATGCCACGTGTCGGTCACCCTTGATGACAGCACTTCTGTGACGCACGATTTATCGTCATGGAAGTGGACACTTCCGTGATGATAATTTTGGCAATGTCATGGAACACTTCTACGACAGCATAGGTATGACTATCTTGATTCTATCATAAATTTGTCATGGATGTACATGCATGACAGAAAACGCGACCTACTGTGACAAACATGTATCATCACGGAAGTGTATTTTTTTGTAGTGTAGCCTTGAGCTACAAGCCTTGCCTTATTCCTCACCACAAGGCCATTTTCATCTTGCTTGTTGCGGTAGATCCACTTTGTGTCGATGATATTGTGCTTGCGAGGATCTGGGCGTTTGACCAGTTCCCAGACGTTGTTGAGCTCGAATTGATGTAATTCCTCTTGCATAGCTTGAATCCACTCAAGCTCCAGAAATGCTTCATCTACCTTAGTGGGCTCTGTGATAGAGACGAAAGCAAAGTGCCCACAAAAGTTAGATAAATGTGAAGCTCTTGAGCGTGCGAGATGACCTGGAATGTTGATGTCGCTGATGATTTTCTCAATTTGCACTTCATTTGCAACACGAGGATGAGCGGGTTGACGTTGAGGAATTTGATCAGCATTTTCTTTAGCACCATTTTCCTCAGGTGCATCAGCATGACGTTCTTCATGTTCTGGAATGACTTCTTCAGCAGATTCTTCAGTAGGAATGACATCCTCAGTAGCCTTGAACTTAATAGATTCCTCAAGAGGTATTTCATTTGTCACAGGAGGTTGGTGCTCTCTTTGCGAGCCATTAGTTTCATCGAACCGCACATCTACAGTTTCAACAACCTTATGGTGACAGGTGTTGAAGACTCTGTAGGTGTGCGAGTCCTTACCATAACCGAGCATAAAATATTCATGTGCTTTCGGTGCAAATTTAGAACTGTGATGAGGATCTCTAATCCAACATTTAGCACCGAAGACTTTGAAATAACTCACATTGGGTTTCTTGTCAGTGAGGAGTTCATATGCGGTCTTCTTGAAGAATTTGTGAAGATATACCCTGTTGATGATGTGGCACGCATTATCGATTGCCTCATGCCAAAAGCGAGGAGGCATCTTGTACTCATCAAGCATAGTGCGGGCCATCTCAGCAAGAGTCATGTTCTTGTGCTCCACGATGCCATTTTGCTGAGGAGTATAAGGAGCAGATAACTCATGAGTAATACCGAGTTCATCAAGACCAGTGTTCTTGAACTCAGTTCCATTATCACTTCTGATGTGTTTGATCTTCACACCAAAGTTGGTTGAATCCCTCGATGAAAAACATTTGAAAACTTCCCGCACTTCAGTTTTGTAAGTGATGATATGGACCCATGTATATCGAGAATAATCATCAACAATAACAAAGCCATATATGGATGCAACATTAGTAGATGTGGCATAGTGAGTAGGTCCAAAGAGATCCATGTGAAGTAATTCAAATGGTCGAGAAGTAGTCATGATAGTCTTTGCTGGATGCTTGGCCTTGGTCATCTTTTCAGCTTCACAGGCTCCGCACAAGTGATCCTTGAGGAATTTGACATTCTCAATGCTAATGACATGCTTCTTCTTCGCAAGCGTGTGCAAATTCCTCATGCCAGCATGACCAAGTCGACGATGCCAAAGCCAGCCTTCTGAAGCTTTTGCAAGTAGACATGTAGCAGGTTGTGGTCCTGTAGAGAAATCAACAATATACAAATCTCCTCTCCTAGAGCCTTCAGAGACTTTGGAATTTTCATCTTCCATGATCACAACACAATGATACTTGCCAAAGACAACAACCATATCAAGATCACGAAGCATTGAGACAGACATGAGGTTGAACCCTAAGGACTCGACAAGCATGACTTTGTTCATGTGTCGATCCTTTGAGATTGCAACCTTACCTAGAGCCAATACCTTGCTTTTGCCTTTGTCAGCGTAGGTGATATGCTTCGGATGTGATGGGCATAAAGCAGTGTCCATCAATAAGCTCATGTCACCAGTCATGTGATTTGTACATCCACTATCGAGGACCCACTCAGTGGCTTTGGGTTGATCATCCTGCAGATGAATTAGTGCAACTTACGAACTCATATACTTCAGCAGTGAATAATATGTTATCAATTTCATCAGATCAATTTCATCAAGCAATAGAACAGATAAAGCAGTATGAGGACGTGAGAAATGAAAATTCATTTCTTCATGATTAGCTTGCATCCTTTCAAGCACATTCAGGTCTCTAGCAAATTCTTTAGACAATTAAGTTCGTCTAGAGACCTGATCCTGCATATGAGATTAGTTCTTTTTCTTCACCACCCATATCTGAAGAGGTGGCAAAGAGTTCATCATTCTGTGGGCTCCATAAGAGAAAGATGGCATAGAGGCCAATCCACTTCGTTTCACATAAGAGGGGTTAGGGTAAGCATAAGAGTAAGCAGAGAAATTCTTCGAGGACTTATGAACATAATGATTTGAAGAATAATGCATATATCCATAATCCTTAGATCTTCCCTGCGAAACAGACAGGTTAGCACGATGATGTTCATATGAGGACTTTGATCCTTTTGAGGAATTTGATCCATGTGAGAACTTTGGTCCGTATGAGGACTTGGATCCATATGAAGAATTTGGTCCATATGAATAATTTGATCCGGGGTTCCTATTCTTCACAGGTGGTGTCATGATGACATTCACCTGAAGATTTTCAAGGCACCTTTTGAGAACCCAGATTTTCTTCATAGGAGGACCGTTCCTGCAGTTAGTGCCAACATATCTAGCAAATACTTCACCATTCTGATTTTTGAACAGTCTATAGTTGGATTCAATTGACTCATCAGAAGAATATGAAGATTCACATGTAAAGCCAGATAAAGTAGATGGATCCACACAAGATCCCTTTGTAGCAACCCATGAGGTTTTGGGATACTGCTCAGGTTTCCAGTAGGTCCCATCAGCATTAATTTTCCTCTCAAAGGCAATACTCTCTTTCCTAGGGTTCTTGTTGAGGATCTACTTTTTAAGCACGTCACAAAGAGCCTTATGCCCTTTGAGGATTTTGTACATGCCTGTCATATACAATTCCTTCAGCCCTGCATCATCAGTGATACTAGGAATGTCCTAAGATGAGGAATTAGTGATAGCAGAGGCAGTTGAAGAATTTGCAGCAATGGAAGTATTTGAGCATTCAGGTGAAGAATTAGCAGTTTCACGTTCAATGCACTTCAAACATGGAGGAACAAATTCATCCTGAGTAGCACTGATCTGTTGAGCAAGTAATGAATCATGCTCCTTCTGAAGATCTTCATAACTCACTCTTAACTGCTCAAGATCTTGCTTTCTTTGAAGAAATTCATAAGAAAGCTTATCATGATCAGATATGAGAGTGTTATGATGACCTTGAAGATTGTCAAACTTGGACTAAAGTCTCTGAAGATTTTCAGTCAAAATTTTAGTGCGATCCATTTCCTCGACCAACATATCATCGCTTTTATCTAGCATGTTTTGAACCTTTTCAAGAGCCTTTTGTAGTTTCACAGCAATCTTAGCAAGTTTAGAATAGCTGGGTTTGAGGTTTTTCATCAGATTCATCCTCACTAGATTCAGAGGAGGGATATTTGAGTACCTTTAAGCCTTTTGCCATGAAGCAATAGGTGGGAGCGTAGTCCTCATCGCCGTCATCGGTAGTGTTGGGGAGGTCCTTTTCTTTAGAGTTGAAGATGGACTTGCTGACGAATGCGGTAGCGAGGGCTAGGCTCAGCACACTAGAGTCTGACTCCTCAGATTCCTCCTCTTCCTCATTTTCCTCAGATTCAGCCTCAGAGTCCATTTCCTTTCCAATGAACGCCTGAGCCTTCTTGGAGCCACTCTTCTTGTGAGATGAGGACCTTGAAGGTTTTGATGACGAGGACTTTGAAGATTTCTTCTTCTTCTTTGAATCATCAGAACTGTAATCCTTGTACTTCTTCTTTGATCCCTTTTCCCACTGAGGACAATCTTGAATGTAGTGTCCAGGATTCTTGCATTTGTGGCAGAGTCTCTTCTTGTAATCATGGGATGAGGAATCTATTCACAAGTCACCACTTCTTGAAGATTTACCAAAGCGACCACGTCTTGAGAACTTTTGGAACTTCCTAACGAGCATAGCTAGCTCCTGGCTCAGTTCTTCAGGGTCACCAAGGCTGCTGTCAGAATCTTCACCATCAGATTCAAACACTGCCTTGGCCTTCAGAGCCCGTGATCTACCATAGCTTGGTCCATAGAGATCTCTCTTCTCAGCAAGCTGGAACTCATGAGTGTTTAGTCTCTCGAGGATATCGGCGGGATCAAGTGACTTGTAGTCTCCATGTTCTTGTATCATCAATGCCAAGGTATCAAATGAGGAATCAAGCGATCTCAGCAATTTCTTCACCACCTCATGGTCGGTGATATCAGCGGCACCAAGTGCTTGAAGCTCATTTGAGATGTCAGTGAGGCTGAGGGAGTCCTGGATTAGGGGGTTTCCGGATGGCCAGACTATACCTTCGGTCAGACTCCTGGACTATGAAGATACAAGTTTGAAGACTTCGTCCCGTGTCCGAAAGGGACTTTCCTTGGCGTGGAAGGCAAGCTTGGTGATACGGATATGTAGATCTTCTACCATTGTAACCGACTCTGTGTAACCCTAGCCCTCTCCAGTGTCTATATAAACCGGAGAGTTTTAGTCCGTAGGATGAACAACAATCATACCATAGGCTAGCTTCTAGGGTTTAGCCTCTCTGATCTCGTGGTAGATCTACTCTTGTACTACCCATATCATCAATATTAATCAAGCAAGACGTAGGGTTTTACCTCCATCAAGAGGGCCCGAACCTGGGTAAAACATCATGTCCCCTGCCTCCTGTTACCATCCGACCTAGACGCACAGTTCGGGACCCCCTACCCGAGATCCGCCGGTTTTGAAACCAACATTGGTGCTTTCATTGAGAGTTCCTCTGTGCCATCGCCATCAGGAAGGATGCCTCATCCCATCTTTAAAGACGGCACTGTTGCTAAGGGAGCTTTGGCTGTTGGCTAAACTCTCCGGCTAGGCGGTTTCCTTATGACCGCCTGTTCAGCTGCTGCGCCGACAATGACCTCTCGGGTCATCGAAAGCAATCTTCACGTCAGCTCGGAATTCGCCGAGCAGCTAGATCCAATGGAGCTCTCTTCCCTAAATGAGCTCTTGGATCGCATCGCCGCCCTGTCGCTACGGATTACGACCAGATTGGGCCTAAACCCGATCTGAGAGAGATTAACTATCCCCAGGTCACCCATCACGTTGCCGTAGTAGAGGGACAGTGCGGCGACCCTTCATCTATCTTAAGGACTAGCTATGTCCGGATTCACGATCCCTCCAAGCCAGATACCCGCGGAGGGGAGGATATCACTCAAGACCTGAACTTAAAGTTAGGCGACGGACTAGATTCATTGGGCCGCATCCAAGAATCCCAACGTCCGAGTTCGGAAACTCCTTGGCCCCTGGGTCTCAGATTGGGTGAGGTTTCGGATTTGATTCCACCCACCCACCCATACATAAGCGATCTATCCCAAATTAGGCAAGAGCCCGAAGAAACAGTACATCATTACTGGGCCAGATTCCTCCTGGTTATGAACAGGATAAAGGACTGCTGCGAGGAAGACGTAATTTCATTCTTCTACAATAATTGCACGGACAAGGGAATCCTCAACGCCATAAGTTGCCGTGATATTACACGCTTTGCTGACTTGGCGTCCATAGTACGAAAGTACTGTGTGATGGAAAGCGCCTGGAAAACCGAAACAAAATTTTGGGACAATCCGGCCTTGAATACAAACCCAGTCCAAAATAAAAGGGTGCATCATCGTCAGACACCCGGGTTAAATACCAAAAAGCAAAATCCCTCTACAGGGCACGAAACCGTACTGGAAGGATGGCTTGATGGACCCTGTAAAATTCACAATGCAGAGGGCGCCACACCAACTCATAACCTTAGAGCATGTTGGATACTCCGGTAGGTGGCAAAAATTGGCGAAGATCTTCTAATTCTAGAAGCCACAGAAAGCCACCCCAGAGTAACCAATACGGTATTAACAGTCTTTGAGACTTTCGCATCAAATAATATGCGAAAAAGAACACTCCGCGGCCTTGCCGAAGTCTACCAAGTAGCAACAATAAACCCATGGAGTGACACGGCTATCACTTTTAACGCAAGTGACGAACCTAAATTCCGAATAGCCCGAGCACCAGCCGCATTGGTCCTCAGTCCAATAGTGGACGGCTTTCGTCTTACCAAGGTACTCATGGATGGCGGCAGCGGATTGAACCTCATTTATGAGGAAACCCTTCAAAAAATGGAAATAGACTAGAACCGCATTGAGCGAAGCAGCACAACCTTTAGAGGAATAATCCCCAGTCGGGAAGCGCGCTGTACAGGAAAAATCACACTAGATGTGGTGTTCGGCACGCCGGATAATTACAGGTCTGAAGAGGTCACGTTCCAGGTGGCCCCGTTCAGTAGCGGATATCACGCTCTGCTAGGGCGGGAAGCGTTTACAGTCTTCCAAGCAATACCCCATTACGGGTACATGAAGCTCAAGATGCCCGGGCCTAACGGAATCATCACTCTCATTAGTGATCCGGACATAACACTCCATGCCGAAAACAAGACAGCCGAACTGGCCCTCGAGGCGCTATCCGAAGCCCTAGCGGCTGAGGAACTGACTGCGTTGCGCTCCATGGTAAATAGGGACGATGTGATACTCGATAAGAGATCCAAGTCCACCTCCTTTAAACCGGCGGACGAAATAGTCAAATTCCAGGTCCATCCAACGGACCCCAATAAAATAGCTTCCATTGGGGCACAGTTAAACCCTGATGTAGACGCCGCACTGCGAGAGTTCCTACGAGAGAACTGGGACATTTTCGCCTGGCACCCTTTAGACATGCCAGGAATCCCACGCAGGCTGTCCGAACACAGCTTAAATATCCTAAAAGGATTCAAGCCAGTCAAACAGGCTCTTCGGCGTTTTTCCGAACCTAAGAGACAGGCCATGGGAGAGGAACTAGCCAAGCTATTGGAGGCCGGATTCATGAAAGATATCAAACATCCGGACTGGGTAGCAAATCTGGTGATGGTACCAAAGAAGGACAAATCCTGGCGCCTGTGCGTTGATTTCAAAGACCTTAACAAGGCTTGCCCAAAGGATCCCTTCCCTCTCCCCCGCATCGATCAAATTATCGACGCTACCGCAGGACACGATTCATTGTGTTTCCTCGACGCATACTCCGGCTACCATCAAATAAAGATGACAGAGTCAGACCAAGATGCAACGGCATTCATCACACCATACGGCCCATACTGCTTCAACACAATGCCCTTCGGGCTCAAAAACGCCGGCGCAACATATCAGCGCATGATTCAGACATGTCTGGCAAACCAGATCGGCAAAACAGTGGAGGCATACGTAGATGATGTGGTCGTTAAAACAAGACATGTCGAATCTCTAGTAGACGACTTGAGGCTAACATTCGATAACCTCTGAACATACGACATCAAGCTCAACCCGGAAAAATGCGTTTTCGGCATTCCAGCCGGAAAGCACTTGGGCTTCATTGTATCCGATAGAGGAATTGAAGCAAATCCAGCCAAGATCCGAGGTCAGTTACAATTGGATATCCCGAAGGACCTCAAACAAATACAAAAATTAACCAGATGCATGGCGGCTCTAAGCCACTTTATCTCCCGCTTAGGAGAAAAGGCCCTACCCCTTTACCGCCTCCTTCGGCGCACCGAACACTTCGAGCGGACGGATGCAGCCATGGCCGGACTCGACGAAATAAAAGCCATCTTGGCAACAAACCCAGTCTTGGCCGCGCCAAACATTGGCGAACCAATGCTATTATACATTGCAGCAACCCATCAGGTCGTAAGCGCAGTGCTCGTCGTCGAACGAGAAACGGACGGACACAAATTCCCCCTTCAAAAGCCGGTCTATTATGTGTCCATTGTCCTTACTCCATGCAAGTCACGGTACCAGCACTATCAAAATATTGCGTACGCAGTATTTATGGCATCCCGGAAGCTGCGACACTACTTTCAAGAGTGTTCAATAACAGTAGCCTCAGAAGTGCCACTTAACGATATTATAAATAACCGACGCGACGGTCTGGATTGCAAAATGGGTCATTGAGCTCCTCCCGTTTGACATAACTTACAAGCCACGGCGAGCTATCAAGTCGCAAGTTTTGGCTGGCTTCGTCGCAGAATGGACGGAGGCCGAACTCCCTAAAGATTATGGCACATATTCAAACTGGGTCATGCACTTCGACGGCTCCAAAATGTTGGCCAATCTAGGGGCTGGCGTCGTTTTGACGTCCCCCACAGGAGACATGGTTCAATATGTACTCCAGATAATGTACACAGACTCCAACAACACAGCCGAATATGAGGCCCTTTTACATGGTCTCCGGATGGCCGTATCCATGGGCATTCAACGCCTAGAGGTGCGCGAGGACTTGAACCTCGCAATATCCCAAATAAATGGAGACTTTGATGCCAAGGATCCAAAAATGGTAGCTTATCGCAACGCCGTCCTAAAAATGTCAGCTCGGTGTGAAGGGCTCGAATTTCACCATATAGTCCGGGAAAATAATCAGGCGACAGATGTCCTGGCACACATCAGCGCAAAACGCGATGTAGTCCCCCCCAACATCTTCTTGGAAAGGCTGTTCAAGCCGTCCGTAGTATGGGAAGGGGAACCTGACAATAGCAGCCCGGACCCAACCGCACTGCCCGACACCGAACACTCTGACTCAATTGGAGGCTCTGCTAATGAAATAACACCTTCAGCCCACGTAATAATGGACGTCATCGCCCCGTGGACAGAACCATTCCTCGCCTACCTTACCAGGCAGGAACTCCCTGAGGACCAAAATGAGGCATGCTGCATAGTGCGGCGATCTAAAGCCTATAAAGTCCATGAGGGAGAGCTTTATAAGAAAAGCACTACCGGAGTCCTTCAAAGGTTCATCTCCGAAGAGGAAGGGCAGAACCTCCTGGCTGAAATTCATGCCGGACTCGGCGGACATCACGCTGCAGCTCGGTCCCTTGTAAGCAAGGCCTTCCGTACAGGCTTTTATTGGTCGACGGCCCAGGCAGACGCCCAGGACTTAGTCCAACGATGCGTCGGTTGCCAGCTTTTTGCAAACCAAAGCCATATGCCACCCACCGCCCTCCAAACTATCCCCATCACTTGGCCCTTCGCGGTCTGGGGGCTTGGCATGGTTGGACCCCTTAAAGGCGGAACCCACAAGAAAAAATACTTACTGGTCATGGTGGATAAGTTCACCAAATGGATAGAAGCCAAGCCTGTTAAGACGGTCGAATACGGACCGGTGATAGACTTTATATCCGGGGTTGTACACCTTTCGGCGTCCCCCATAGCATCATCACTGATAACGGCATGAACTTTACGGCCGATGAGGTAAAACTATGGTGCAAAACATGGGCATCAAGCTCGATTATGCTTCCGTCTATCACCCACAAACCAACGGCAAGGTCGAACATGCAAATGGTCTTATCATGAGCGGCATCAAACCCAGATTAGTGCGTTCCCTTAAGGAATCTAATACGCACTGGGTAGAGGAGCTCGACTCCGTACTCTGGGGGCTGCGGACCATGCCGAATCGCACCACCGGATACACACCATTCTTCATGGTGTACGGCGCAGAGGCAGTTTTGCCCTGCGACATAATTCATGACTCACCTCAAGTGCGCATGTACGAAGAAAGATAAGCCAAGCTCGATCGGCAGGACAGTTTGGATGCCTTGGAGGAAGAGCGTGACGTGGCAAAAGCCCGTTCCACATTCTATCAACAGCAGGCTCGAAGATACCAAAGCAGAGAAGTACGGGCCAAAAAATACAACGTTGGCGAATTAGTTCTACGCCTGCTGGAGAAGAAAAAGGACAAACCCAAGCCCAAGTGCGAAGGTCCCTTCATAATCGACCAAGTCCTAACTGGTGGAGCGTACCGCCTGCGAGATGCATCGGATAACCGACTCGAGCCGAACCCATGGAACGCAGCCCATCTACGAAGATTCTATGCCTAGCGCCGGACTCCGTGTTCATCTCCTTCCTCTGTCCATTTTTTATATACTTTCTGTCTTACATTTCTCTCCTTCTCTCTCTCTCTCTCTCTCTCTCTTATAGCCTTTAAAGGCTCATAAAGTGACGCGCTATCCGCGCTCATTAAACCTGGGGGCTTCTTTAAACAGAAGCTTATTTATGCGGGCTTCATGCCCAACACATGTGTCACACTTCCGCATGTACCTTTTATTCGCCATTATATGGATCGATATGACTTAAGTTTTGGCCAAGCTGGGTTGCCTGGCTCCTGTGCTTACCCCTACGTTCCCGATTGTTCAGCTAGGTGGTAAAGGGAGCACCTCTGCGATTGTTACTGCCGGGTCAGCCAGATGTGTACCTCAGACCGGGTGAAGCCGAAAGCTAGCGTTCTTAAGGGAATATTCGGTCGGTGAACTAAAGATGATCTTTTCTTTCACTTATTTATCTATACGCCCCCAGATGTTTTTTCTGCGTCTCTTTTCGTAGAATGGACATGCACTTTAGGGCATGCCTCCCAGGGAAAGGAACCCCTAACGGAACTATTCTCCCTGGAAGATGTTTCTTACTAACCATGTAATATAACATAACTAGTTGGGCACTTGTCTGTTCAAGCACTAATGACCCCTACGCCTGGTCTCCATGCATACCCCGGTTCTTATATAATCGCGAGGGTATTCGGCCACACTCCGGACCGTCAGGTCCCGAGGTTGAAGCAAAAAGGTCGGCCATGACAAACGATCTACAATCCGGCTAGAAGGCATTACACATGTCAATTAAAATTACATAGTCAATCTGACTGATTGTATTCCTCTTCGATTCCATCTAACAGGCTGTCTAGTTTACAGTCCTGTTGGGAATACTTTGCGGCCAACTCTACTTGGTCGTATACTAAGCTTACAGGGATCTCCTTCCCATCGGGCCCTACGGGTCCGTCCTCAGCCATGTGGTCTGGGTCGGCCTTCGTGTACCGCGTCTTCACCATGGCCCAGGCCTCCCTGGCGCCTTGACGGCAGGCCGATATCTTCCACAATCGGAAGCGCCGCCGCGCTCCCTTTAGCTTCTCTACAAGCTCTCCAAGGCCTTCGGGCATGGAGACGGACGGCCACAAGGCCTGGGCGACGCCTTGCATCACCTGCCGAACTCGCTTGTGCAGTTGTGAGAGTTCGGGAAGAAGGTCACCCATAGAACCGGGCATTTCCTCTGCAGGACGACCTGTCAGCATACCTACAGACATTACTCTGTTAGTCGACTTCCTCGCCGAACACTTTTTTCAAAGTTCATTTAAGCACTTACTATATATGCCGTGTCGAAGCCGCTGATTCTCCTTCACGGAGTCCAACAGCTGGGCATGAACGTCCTTCAGTTCAACGCCTAGCTTGGTGTTGGCATCTTGGAGATCGTTCTTCTCCCGCCTCACCTTTGTCAGCATGCTCTCACAAGCCTTTAGCTGGCGTCGGAGTTGTTGCACTTCCAGATTTAATCCGGCGCCATCTGCAATTTCATTTGTCAGATTTGCACCCACGCCACACTTCGCAAAATACTTATCTTTCGAAGCGTATATTACCAGAGGGGGTCTCCTTGGGCTCCCCTGCCGCGGCTAGTGCGGCCGCAAGTTGGGCTTTGCACTCTTCCAGCTCCTGGGACAGCAGGGTATTCTTTTCTGTAAGAACCTGCATAATAGATGATCCTTAAATCAGTTATTCTAACTGTTTCAAGTCTCGGGGGCTACTGGTATACATATATAATTACCAAAATTTTCTTACCCGTATGTCTTTCACATACTGCTCCGTGGCTCTGGCTAGACCATTTTGAGCGGCACGGAGGTACGCGTCTCCCGAACTGAAGGCATCCAATGCCTCTTGGGAGAAACCAGCGTCGCGAAGAACTATCTGGTGACGCCTGTGGTTCATGGCACTCTCCACCTCAGAATTGGTGGCAGACAGCCTGTCCGCATCCTCCGTCGGAGGAGCGTCCGGTGCGCGCCTCATGTTCGCCTCCGATTCCGGACCAGGCTTTGGAGCCTGGCTGGTGGAGGCGTGATTGGCAGCCTCTCCGGATATAGTCCGGCGAGGTCTCTTCGTCTTGAAGAGAGCACGAGTGTTAATATGCCTCGAAGGAGTAATACCTGGGAATAAGGTGGCGCGCTATACCTTTGCGCCGGTGCCGCAGTCCGGACCGCACTTCTTTTCAGCTCGCGGGGCCTTGCCGCCCCTCGTTGGCTAGTCGCCGCAGGCTCGGCCTCCCGTCTCAAGGACCTCCCCTGCAAAACACGGTTGTCATACGGTAATCGAAAACAGGCGAGGATAGATCCCTTTTCAAAGTGCTGAGACTCCGGTCTCAGTTACCTGTGAGGCTGGGAGTAGCCCTGGATAATCGGCCGTAATGGCCACCAAGGCGTTGTCCCTGCTCAATTGATGAAACACTCCATCAATCAGCTCCACAGATAAGTCTGGATCCTCTTGAGAGGCCGGGTCGAGGGACCATCCCGGATCCTCGGGTTGTGGAGGAGGGTTGTTTATTTCTTTAACAGCCTGGTGCAGTTCCTGCGTTGAAGTCGTTAGACTAAAAATTTAACAATGGGAATATAAAATGAATGGGCAAGTAAAAGTGTCCACTTACCCAACTCGGGGGATTGTACATAGAAAATCCACCCCGTGGGTTGACGCGGAGAAATTCCTCCTCTTCTCCCTTGTACAAAGCGGACAAGGTCTTTATTAGAGCCGCAGCCGAATCCGGCCCCTTACGGCCATAGCGGGTGGCGTCGTCCTCCCCGTTGAAGTCCCACATGGGGCGGCCTCTATACTGAAGCGGCTGCACCCCTCGCATGATGCATGCGGCCATGACCCCGATCATGGTCAGTCCGGAATGAGCTAACAATCTTATCCGGCCCATCAGGTAAATAATGTCCCTGTCGCTTTCCCTTTGAGGGCTCCGTGGACGCCAGCTTAGGCGCTTCTTTAGGGGAGCACTGTCAAACTCAGGGAGGCCGATCCGGACAGGATCCGGCAGCGGAACATCCTCTATATAAAACCATTCCGAAGGCCAGTCCTCGGACACCTTCTTTGGGGTTCCGGATAGATATCCGGTCCCGGCGATGCGCCATACTTCGGCTCCGCCCACTTGATATATTGACCCCTCCTTAAAGCGGGGCACAAGGCAGAATAGCCTTTTCCACAGCACGAAATGAGCCTCGCAGCCTAAAACAGCTCGCAAAGAGCTATGAAGCCCGCGATATGCAATATGGAGGCAGGCGTGAGGTTGTGCAGCTGGAGGCCATAGAACTCCAGAAGCCCCCAGAGAAACGAATGAATTGGAAATCTGAGCCTTCTTATTAAGTAAGGGGCAAGGCATACCTGCTCTCCTTTGGAGGGATTTGGGGCGCTCTCCGCTTGCTCTCCGCCATTATAGGTGGCAAGTCCGGCTCGAACCGGGACCATATAGGCTGGGGGGAGAAATCCATTGGTCTGGAGCTTCACTAGCTCGCTGTGCGGATGGAGCACCTCTTCCAATCTGCAGGCTGAGGGCTGGAAGGGCGAGAGGAGGAGCTGCGGCAGCTGGCCATGATAGAATGGACCTCTGTTGGATACGCTCCGATGAATACTCGCGGAAGGGAGAAGGTGTGGTTTGGATCTAAATCCTCGTCCCCTTAAATAGGCGGCTCATTCACGCGGCTAGGTGTGTAAATATAAAAAACACCTTGACTTTTCGTATTCGTTTGACACGTGGAAAAAGGCCATTATTAGGCGTATAAGCCAAGGAGCACTACATTTACAAGAAACCGGACACTATTCAACAGGTACACAGAATTTGGAGGAGAACCCGCCTTGCAATGCCGAAGACAATCTGCGCGCCGGACTCGTCGTAATTGAAGCCTGGTTCAAGGGCTACTGAGGGAGTCCTGGATTAGGGGGTGTCCGGATGGCCGGACTATACCTTCGGCCGGACTCCTGGACTATGAAGATACAAGATTGAAGACTTCGTCCCGTGTCCGGAAGGGACTTTCCTTGGCGTGGAAGGCAAGCTTGGCGATACGGATATGTAGATCTTCTACCATTGTAACCGACTCTGTGTAACCCTAGCCCTCTCCGGTGTCTATATAAACTGGAGAGTTTTAGTCCGTAGGACGAACAACAATCATACCATAGGCTAGCTTCTAGGGTTTAGCCTCTCTGATCTCATGTAGATCTACTCTTGTACTACCCATATCATCAATATTAATCAAGCAGGACGTAGGGTTTTACCTCCATCAAGAGGGCCTGAACCTGGGTAAAACATCGCGTCCCCTGCCTCCTGTTACCATCCGACCTAGACGCATAGTTCGGGACCCCCTACCCAAGATCCGCCGGTTTTGACACCGACAGAGGCGATCAAAGGTCTGCTGAACATTTTCATTATCGAGTCTTTTGAAGCGGTTGAAGAGATTTCGAAGAACGTCAACTCGAGAGTCACGCTGTGTTGAGACTCCCTCTTTGACCTTGGACAGTCTGTCCCAGATAAGCTTAGTTGTCTCTAAAGCACTCACTCTGCCATACTGCCCTTTGCTCAGATGGCCACATATGATATTCTTCGCTTGAGAGTCGAGTTGCATGAATCTCTTCACATCAGCAACGTTAATGGTGGGAGTGACAGAGGGAACACCATTCTCCACAACGTACCAGAGATCGTTATCAATTGCCTCAAGATGCATGCGCATCTTATTCTTCCAGTAGGGGTAGTCCGTCCCATCGAAGGTAGGGCACCTAGCAGAAACCTTGATCATACCTGTGGTCGACATAACTAAAACTCCAGGCAGTTAAACCAAAATCACACAGAACAAGGGAATAGCTTGCTTTGATACCAATTGAAAGTGCGTTATATCGACTAGAGGGGGTGAATAGGCGATTTTTATGAAATCTTCACTGAGGAATTTCAGGGTGAGGAAATTCCTGAGTGAAGAACTACTTGCAGCGGAATAAGTACTAAAAGTAAACATAACAGAACATGAGCATGGTCTTCATGATGAAATGAAAAACAAGCACAGAGTACAAAAAGCGTAAACACAGGATAACACAGGATGAAGACAAACAGACTGAAGAAATTGAACTGAGGAAATAGAGAAAGTCTTCAAACAGATATGAACAAGCTCACAACACAGAAATGAGGAAATGAAAGGGTTGAGGAAATGGAACCAGGTAGCTTGGTGAAGACAATGATTTGGTAGACCAGTTCCAACTGCTGTGATAGTTGTACGTCTGGTTAGGGTGGCTAGGTATTTAAACCTGAGGACACACAGTCCCGGACACCCAGTTTTGAACACGCAGTCCATAACACTCAGTCCTCACCGTATTCCCCTTGAGCTAAGGTCACACAGACCTCGCCCAATCACTCGTGGTAAGTCTTCAGGTGACTTCCAAACCTTCATAGACTCGGTCACTCGGCGATCCACAATTTCCTCTTGAATGCTCTAGACCATGACGCCTAACCGTCTGGAAGATGCACAGTCTTCAAAGGTAACAAGCGTCGGATCCACGCAGTATCAATCTCTTCAGTGATCCACTTTGGGTTTGTAGGTGTTTGGGTTTGGGTTTTCCTCACTTGATAATTTTCACTCAAAGTCCTCGGAGGATGGGATGCTCTCAAATGACAAGTGTCAGTTTCTCTTGGAGAAGCCAACCATCTAGTGGTTGTAGGGGGGCTATTTATAGCCTAGGGAGCAGCCCGACATGATAAGACATAAATGCCCTTCAATGATATGGCCATTAGGTGGGTAGATATTTAGGGACAGCTGGCGCATAGCACAGCAACGGTCGGAATTTTGAGTATCAAAATCCTCAGGGTATCATGTTCCTCGCTGTGTAGGCAATCTGCACTGGCGAATTACTAACTCCTCTGTCAGAACAAACTCCTCAGAGACCAGAAGAACTTCGTCTCTGTCACTGAAGAAATTGACTGAGTTGTATGAGATTTCCAATGGCTTCACTCGAAGGGATTGGTATGTGTAGGATTTGAGTTGAGCATTACTTGGAAATTTTTCCTTACAGTCCGTTTGGATGTAGATATTCAGGTCTCGAATCGATATTTGGCATTTGCCTAGCCCGAAAGCCGTTGTTTGGATGGTTGAGCTATTCGCGCCTGGAATCCAACCTCAATATCGAACTAGTTCCCGTCGCTCCGCGAATTCGCAGCCCCCACGCTCGACTTTCCGCGGTATTCGGTCCATGCCTCCCCCTGCGCCTCACTTATCGCTTGGGCGGGCACCGAAAAATAAAAGGAGGCGAGACTGATGGTCATGGCTGGAAACGAGAACCCCGCCGTCCTCTCCAACTTCGGGCATCCCTACCCCGCCGCCCTCTCCAACTTCGGCGATGTGGGAGCTCCTGCTGCTCGCCCTGTGCTTCGCCTATCTGGGGATCCTCCTCATCCTGGTGCTGCTTGAGCCCCCGCTCGCCGAGTGCATCGGACGCCTCGACAGCGTGCACGAATACATCTTCGAGGGCACTGTCTAGTTCATGTACGTTGCATACTTGCATAGGTGGGAGGACACCTGTGATGTCATGCCCCTGAGTTGCTCGATAGAATGCCAACTAATTCAGCTCGGCGTGTTGTTACACCCGAATGACCCTGGCATGGAGGTGCGAGCACTCGATGCGGATGGCAAGCAAGAGACACTCCTTCGTACGATCGACCAGCCTGCTGGATGTGCCGCCCATCGGCCGATGGCGCCGACCAGGTTGCCGGGGAGGCCGCCAAGCTCGTCCATGAACTGCAGGCATACATCTCATCCCTGGCCTTCTAGTTGTCAGCGCGCCAACATCAGTACTGCATAGCATCATGTACCTCCATTTGCTCCTTTTCATCACGGCAACAGTAGTCAGTAACTGTACCAATTAGGCAACTAATGAAGTGCAAAAGTATATGCAACAACATAATTGCAAGTACTCCCTCCGTTCCAAAATAGATGACCTAACTTTGTACTAACTTTGTACTAAAGTTAGTACCAAGTTGATTCACCTATTTTGGAACGGAGGGAGTATAATACAGTAGCTTGGTCTTGCTACAGGTCTAATAGTACTAGTAGTGGTCAGTTTAAAACTGATGCATGTTTGTATGTGTGCTTTAGAGACAAAAAGAAATCATGAATATTATGAAAGTGAGATATTCTCTTTGTCCATCGAAACATGAATTGGAATTGTTGCTTCCCTTAAATTCCAAGTGCCAAATACATGAACATCCAAACACTATATTTGGCATTGAAGCCCAATATCAATGTCTTGAGATATTTGGCATTGGAGCCAATGCAATGCCAAGCCCTTCAATATCTACATCCAAACAAAGGGTTAGTATTTCCTCGACCCTTTTAACAGTACGGCGTTTCCTATGACTCAAGAAAGAGAAAATGAAACTACGAAAACAAAAGTCTTCATGCTTCATGTTCCTCGAATGAATACCAAGTCTTCAGGATTACACCAATTTCTTCACTTTCAAAGTCTTCAGAAAGTCTTCAGAAATACAAAGTATTCAGTCAAAGAACTTCATTTTCAGGGGTCGACTTTCTCTGTAAACATCAAACTCCTCATAGACTTATAGACCCGTGTACACTCACAAACGCATTAGTCCCTTAACCTATAAGTCTTCAATACACCAAAATCACTAAGGGGCACTAGATGCACTTACACCTTGCCACAACATTGTGTCTGAAAGGATCGATATAGTTGACTAGAGGGGGGTGAATAGGCAACTAACAATTTTTAGCTTTTCTTTACCAATTTAAACTTTGCATCAAAGTAGATTGTCTAGATATGCAACTAGGTGAACAACCTATATGATGCAACAACAACAAGCACACAAGCAAGCAAGGGATATAATACAAATAAGCTTCCACATGTAAAGGCATGAGATAACCAAGAGTGGAGCCGGTGAAGACGAGGATGTGTTACCCAAGTTCCTTCCTTTTGAGGGGAAGTACATCTCCGTTGGAGTGGTGTGGAGGAACAATGCTCCCCAAGAAGCCACTAGGGCCACCGTATTCTCCCCACGCCCTCGCACAATGCAAGATGCCGTGATTCCACTATTAGTGCCCTTGAAGGCGGCGACCGAACCTTTGCAAACAAGGTTGGGGCTCTCTCCACAACTTAATTGGAGACTCCCAACGAAACCCCGGAGCTTCACCACAATGGAATGTGGCTCCAAGACCTCTTCCGTCTAGGGCGCCCAAGCACCCAAGAGTAAAAAAATCCACACAAGAAAGTATGGGGGAATCAAATATCCTTTGGTGGAAGTGTAGATCTAGGTCTCCTCCTTCAATCCCTAGCAAATCAACGAGTTTGAGTGGCTAGAGAGAGAGATCGGGCAAGAGAGCTTTAATGGCAGTAATGGAGGAGAGAGAGAGGCAAGAGGTAGGTGGGAGGTAGGAGAAGCACCTCCTTAAATACCCCCCCCCACAGATCCTGTTATGTGCAGAAACGCATAGGAGCGGTACTTCCGGTGGCGCACCCGGTAGTACCGGTTTATCGGAACAAATCGGAACTACCGCACAACCACCGCTCAACAACCGGGCCATAAACAGAAAGTAAACCCCTCGGGCCGGTAGTTGGGGCGGAGGTTGGGCCGGAACTACTGCTGGGCCAGCAGTCCCTGGGTGGTGGGGTCCGAGGCGGTACTACCACCCTGAACACCGGTAGTACTGGTTTGTCAAGACAAACTGGAACTACCGTTCCACCACCGGTCTACCACCGTGCCCGGTACAGAAGGGAGTCACCCCTGTGCGGTACTTGGAGCGGTGGTGAGACCGGAACTACCAGCCAGCGGTACAACCGCTCAAGGGAGCGGTACAACCGCCATGAGCAGAACGGCACATAACAGAGGATGGGGAACCTCTCTCTCCTTGAACGGAGGGTATATGGTGGGTGGAGAGAATGTGTACGTGAAGTGATTCACCCAATACCTTCCGATGTGGATTCCCTCTTAATAGTATGGATATCCTACGACCAAAGGAATAAAAACGTCAGAAACTCCGTCTTCAATCTTTTCCGCATGGAGGGAAATCCTAGTCGTCTTGTGCCACACAATGTGTACCTGAGAAAACTATGGCGCACGATTAGACCACACATGTGTTGTCATTATCACCAAAACCCTAAGGCAGAATATGCCCTAACAGTGTCTCTCGCTGTCCTTGAATCGCCGGTTAGGTTGCATCATCTTTGCCCCAATTACAACATCTCCTTCAAAAAAAGAGACATGCGGCAACTCCTCTACTAACTGTGTGTAGAACCGACAATACCCTCGGTAGGGTGGCGAACGCGGCCGGAAGTATTAGAAGGGAGGGTTCGGGCCCTCTAGGATAGGTAATACCCTATGTCCTGCTTCTGATATGTATTCATGGTGGAGTACCTTGTGCGAGGAGTTACAATGGAGATGATGTATATACAACCAAGAGTTATGGACTATGGAAGTAGATAGGAAAGACTACCCCTAGCCCAGCCTATATAGATGACAGGGGCAAGGGTTTACATGGCGGTTCATCCGATCTCATGTCGTTATTATCTTGGCTTGTACCCCAAGATGGTCCTCGAGCTTTGTCGGGGCCTCCAGTCTCCCTCCTTTTTTAGGCTCCATCCAGGCCGCATGGGTCGTCCTAGCCTCCTGCTGGGCTTCCCCTCCAAAGGCCACTGCAGCCCTATAATAGGACACGAAAAAATTGTTGGACACCAAAAAGTGGATTTAACATCACCTGATTTTGTTTCTACAACAACGACCTTATAATATGACACCAAATTTCTCTAAGAGCTGCCCTAAAATAGAGCAATACAATTGCATACATAAACATATTCATATACAAACATAACATCAAATTATTACATGGTTCATCACACGATACAAGAAACGTAGAGATAAACTATGAATGTTGTTCCCCATGCCACATCCACCACTCCTCCATGAGATCTTTTTGAAGGTCTTCGTGTGTATCAGGATCTCAAATGTCATTATGCCTATCAAGAAGGCGTCTGATTCGGTCTTCCCTTCTATGCGGCTGCATTGAATTTCCCATGACTTCATAGAAGGTGTAATCCAAATATTTTCCACGCTCATTCTCAATGATTTTGGTGTGCATGATCATGCAAGCCGTGATGATGTATCAAAAGATCCCTTGATCCCAAAACCTAGTCGGTCCACGCACAATAGCAAATTAGGCTTGTAAAATTCTAAAAGTCCTCTCCACATCTTTTCTAGTGGTCGCTTGAGTGTTATGAAAGTAGAGTTCTTTCTTACCTTCGGACTTCAAATTAGCTTTACAAAACTAGCCCACTTTGGATATGTCCCATCCAAAAGGTAGTAACTCATGTTGTATGTGCGGCCATTTGCATGGGACTCCACTGGTGGTGATTCTCCATTGGATAACTTGGCAAACGGAGGTAACCACTCGAGACATTGATGTCATTGCAAGAACCAGGCATCCCAAAGTATGCATGCCAAATTCATGTCTCCTGATCGGCCACAACCTCAAGAATGATGGTGGCATCCTTCGTGTATCCTTTGAACTATCTATACCATAATCCAGGGAAGTTTTCCCACTTCCGGTGCATGTCAATTGAGCCAAGCATACCTGAACACCCACGGCCTTTGTTCTCCAAAAGCCTCATCATGTCCTGAATATTGAGTGCCCTCAAACACTCTGGTTGAACACCTCCTGTTAGAGTTGTGTCGAATATTGTGTACAAGGTAGGTTACAGTTGGACTAGAAGTTGTATTGTGTTTACATAGGATGTGGAGTTGTGTCCTAATAGGACACTTGTATCCTAGGCCTCTCATATATAGGCGTTGTTTGGATAGGAAGAATATACAAAACTAGATCTCTATAAACTAGGAAAACTGTTTAACCGTATAAAACCTTGTTTGGCTACTCCACCAAATCCATGGATTTAGGAAACTTAGTTTCCAGAAACCCAGGATTCCGGGTTTGTAGAAAAACGACTATTAGTCGTTTTTGCAAAAACGTGTTTCACAAATACTGATCACAACTACTTTTCTCCGCATCTCTCTCGTTCCTCAACATTTCATTAGCTCTAGTTTTGCTTGAGGAAGAGTATAAGTCCTTCGGTAGCTCCATTGGCGACCACAAGACGTGCGCAGCAATTTGACCTTCAGGCAGGTGATAGACTGAGCTCCAGCGCCGGCATGGTGGCCGCCGCATGGCTGACCGCCATGGACGTCAGGGTGGACGGCGGCGAGCACTCTCACGAGTTATGCGATGGCTTGGTGTGGCTGCTCCATTCGCATCAAAGGCGGCCTCGACCACCAAGGTAAATGCTCGCCGGCGGCCCCGCCCACATGAGGGAAGTGCGAGGGCAGGCGAGCAGCAGCCCAGGCGGAGCCTGTGCCGGGAGGAAGCAACGACCTCGGTGCCAGGGAAAGAGCCATCGCCGGTCGATAGCACGCGGAGCCATGCGGGCCCGACTAGAGGCGAGCAGGAGCCTGGGCGAAGGAAGAATCATATCTGGAGCTTGGTCATGTACTCTCGTCAATGGACGATAGGGGAAGAAGGAGAAGGTCACGGGCTCACCGATCACAGCAAAAGGAAAATAAGAGTTGGCTATCCAAACAATGAACTTACCAGCCCGGTTCTATTCTTTGCTAACCCAAACAAAGTTTTCTATAAACTCGTTAACCATAAAAAATATTGTAAAACTGGTTTTACGAAAATTCAGCTAAAAACTCGTACTATATATACCCGTGGCTAAAATTCACTATCCAAACAACGCCATAGCGGGGGTAGACACACGATGTAACCTATGTCAACATAATAGCACAGGCGCGCAAGGGGGGCCGGCGGCGTGTGCCGGCGCCCGGGTGGCCGGGGTGCGGTATTGTGACGGTGTCACGGGGAGGAGCGCCCGTAGTCAGGCCCCGGGGATGTAGCCATATCGGTGAACCTCGTTAACAAATCTCGGTGTCGTGCTCGTGTGATTGCTTGGTCCTCGGATGATCGACGGTATGCCTTGAATTTAATTTTAACAAGTGGTATCATGAGCAAGGTTACGAGAAAGCTGCGGATCGTTGATTTAGAGGAGAACACGTGAAAGTTGTCGACGAGATCTTGCAAGATGCAATATGTGCGATTGGAGATGTGGCTGTGGTTGTCGTGTCGGTGGATCCACGAGGTTGATCTGAGCGGAAGATTTCATGGAAGACAGCATGTATCGTGTTTGGAAAATAGCAATCGGGCAGTGTTCTCGGCGAGATCAGAAAGCAACGGCGGCAGCAAGGCGGATCGATTCATGCCGGCCGGCGGTGCATGAGCGTATCAAGGCTGAGGCCCGGGCGAAGAGCAGGCTGGCTCGGCCCAACTTGGGCTGCTAAAGGGGCTGAAGCGAGAGGCAGATGTGCATGGAGCAGGCTGAGAGCGAATTGATCAGGAGCTATCCGTTCGTTTGTCCAGAGCTGAAGGCATCGTGAGGGTTTGTTTGTTGAAAAAAAGAATTGCCAAGGCCACGTGTGTGTACAGGGGCAGTTTGATTGGATCTGATTTGGTTCTTGTTTCTGCTACAAGGTGCACGGAGAAGCAATAAAAACAAATAGAGACTAGAAAAATTATGCAGGTTGCATGGAAGTTTTTTGAAGTCGATTTGTTGTGAAGGCTTGGAACACATGGACAAGTTATGGAGGCGCGCGGACAAACGCGTCATGAGGATCATGTTTAACAGGGCGTCGAGTAATGCATGGTATGTGCTGGTTGACACGATGCAGGGTGAAACATGGTTGCAGTCGGATATGTTCGGCTGGGTCAGACTAGGCAGTCTGACGGATCGACTTGGATGTCGGTTGGAACAGAAGACGGTGGTGGGATCGGCGACGACGACGTAGGAGCGTCATGCTGATGGTGACCGACTTCTGAGGCGTGGAAACACGTGGCGCATGCCCCGAGGGCTTGTGCGGCTTCGACAAGGCTATGGCGCGGGGTTGATTCAAGACGGTGCACACGAGAGCTTGAAGACGACGGGGCGCGGGGTGGATTGATCATCTACCATGGAGTCATGTTGAAGGTACGGTGGAGCTGGATTGAAGGGCTACGATGTAAGGATCCAGGGAATCGAAGCCTATTCAGCAAGGGAAAAAAAGCGAGTGACACTTAGTTCGGACTGGAGCCCAGTGATCTGATGGAAGCATGAAACTCGTCATCGGTCGGTGATGATCGGTGGTACTCTGCAGTGGGGATTGAGTGGTGTGGCTTCGCGACCCTTGAAACTCGACCGGGACAGCGGAGGCTCGGCGCGGTAATAGCGGCGAGGCGTGCGGTACGCACGGGACATGGAGACGGGCCAGGGCTCTGGTGGTCATACATGTGGTGAGACAACTGCGAATTTGATTCGGGGTGACTACAAGCAATGGTGAAATTCCTTTAAGTTTCAGACAGGTGGTCAAGAAAGGAGCGGTGATGTTGAGTTCAGGTAACTCTTATGTGTGACACCCAATATGTGAGTTGTTCACTCTCACGCAGGTCAATGATCAGTGTGTGATGGCGTTGGACTGATGCTCTGGAAGTTGGGAGCACAAACTAGAGTAACAAGGAACTTAATTTTGCTCGAGTGTTGACTGTGGTCAAGAAAAAGAGGGACTACAAGTTGCAAGTGGAGTCGTATGGAGTCTTTGGAGTAGTAGCGGTACTCATGGGATAAACTCAAGTCCAATGTACATGGAAGTTTGACGCATTGACGAATTCAAGATGGTGGAGAATATTCGCCAAGGTGGAGTTTGTTAGAGTTGTGTCGAATATTGTGTACAAGGTAGGTTACAGTTGGACTAGGAGTTGTATTGTGTTTACATATGATGTGGAGTTGTGTCCTAATAGGACACTTGTATCCTAGGCCTCTCATATATAACGGGGATAGACACATGATGTAACCTATGCCAACATAATAACATAGGCGCGCAAGGGGGAGCCGGCGGCGTGTGCCGGCGCCCGAGTGGTCGGGGTGCGGTATTGTGACGGTGTCACGGAGAGAAGCGTCCGTTGTCAGGCCCCGGGGATGTAGCCATATTGGTGAACCTCGTTAACAAATCTCGGTGTCGTGTTCGTGTGATTGCTTGGTCCTCGGATGATCGACGGTATGCCTCAAATTTAATTTTAACACCTCCACCACTGCCTTTGCAAAAAAATTGACATAAAAAATTGAATTGCTCCCTCCCATTGCCAAGTTATAATCAATGAAATCAGTCAAAACACCACATGCCATCCTGCACAATGCGGCAAACACCTTCTAGATGGTGATATGTCCAAGATTGCATGTGCATTTCCTCCTCTGCTCGATGGTCCGAACATTTTGCTTCACACAATTGGCTAAAGTAACAAATCCAAAGACATCCTAAATGGGCGGCGAAGGTATCACTCTGGATACATTAAAGATGGACCAAATAGTTTTTCGTCAATCTAGTGTGCGCCTCTTGCCTATCCCTCCGAATCAACACACGCCTGAAAAAGGAGCCACCATGCTTCGGTCGCTTGTTCTTCTACATCATCAAGATTAAAGCGATGTTTCCATCTTCATCATGTCATATTTCTCTTCGGACAAGGAATCGTCCCACGGAGAACGCGAATCACTTGAACTCATCTACAATGCAAGAATTTTAATTACCATTACTAATTTCTCCATAACATACAAGAAAGAAGCAAAAAAGATACCTTATACACAATTCCTTGAACACCTAGGGTGCGAGAAGGAGGAAATCATCCGGCTGTGCGTCAGAGCCTATGTGGTCGTCGTCTCGAGATGATTGGTAGCGTAGACGCCGGGAAGGGCCTCATAGCCATCGGCAGGTGTGAACTTCACGACCAAAAAAGGCGACAACGTGCCATTGATGACGGTCGACGCAACACAAAGGCTGGGTTTGGTGGCGGCGGTCCTGCGGCTAGCATCGGCTGTCTGGCAGCCTCTAATCTGCACGAGTGACTTGTAGCAGGGTGGCAAGTGCCATTATAGGTGGAGGAGGGCAGCAATCGACCAGAATCACGCCCGGATCCGACGCTGCAGCGGATCCCAAATCGGCGCGGTTGCCGGCCGCGGTGGTCGTGCTTGTCAGCAGCCTCGCTGGCAGCGGCGGTCAGAGCAGCGCATACGTTTGCCTTATCGGAGAGCTTGGGAGGAGAGGCGACTGCTCTCGAGGGGATACAAATCCCGCAACACACCAATTGTTATGGTGGGAAAAATTGCAGAAACTACTCAGTTGCAAAACTTAGTGTACGTAATACGTTGCTCCTGAGTCATCTGATTAAAATCAAAGTAAACGGTGGACACATGCGTTAATATCAGTCAGATGATTTGAATCATTTCCCTAAACAAGTACCAAGGTTTTAGTACCACAATCTTCAGACTTTTTTGGCTTACAAACGATTCAGGCACTTTGCTATGGCTAAAAATTCTCTTTTATGCAAAAAAAGAAAAAGGAAACCAACATCTATTTTGTACGAGTCCTTTTGAATTTCCTGCTGTGATCAACTTCTTCCTCTTCATGATCCCCCTCCAATGACAGTGGTCGGCGACGTGTCATGAAGAAGTGCTGATTGGTCTCGAGGATGGCGGCCAACATTTCTTTTGACGACATAAATTCTACGCACTCATCCTTGAGTCGATTACAGCGGTGCTGACTCGCCAGCACGTACGTGCTCATAACGGTGGCCGCATCCATAATGTTGCACAGCTCATCTTCACACATGAGCTTCAGCCTCTCCAGCCCATACATGTCTGCCGCGACCATCAGGTGCTGCATCACCGCGACGCTGTAGCCTTCAGCGGGCGGCGGCGGCAGCGTGTCTGCATAAATGTAGCGAAGCATCATCTGGAAGATGGCCGGCTCCACGTCGACGACCTTGACGCGCGGCTTGTCCTTCTCCGCCATGGGGCCATAGAACTGAGCTCTGAAGACCGGCGACCGCGCGGCCAGAACGCACCTGTGCCCGAGGAACTTGTGGCTGCCCACGCGGAACGTGACGTCGGCGCCTCTCCCGTCCTCGAGCATGCTCTCGAATTGGCTGGAGAGTTGGCTGGGCAGCTCCCGAGACAGCCCCCGAGACGGTGGCTCGTCGGTGATGACGGCGAGGACGCACCGTATCGTGAAGCAGCCGTCCCCGAGTTGCGACAGCGATTCCAGCTTGGACTTGTCGACGAATTTCTGGTGGCCCCATGTAAGGAAATCGCACGGAGAGAAGATGCACATCAGCGCATCGAAGCTGGCTACGTTTACCTGGCTCCTTTTCTCTAGGATGCTCAGCGTCAACTTGGCGGTCACATCCGGATCCGTGGCTTGCCTGTAACAGCGGACAAACGCTGAGGCGTGGCCGTCACAGTCCTCGTCGTCCCCGTCTGGGTAGAATTTGATATTCCACTCGTAGCCGCCGACTTCGGCGACGGGCGAACTAATGAACTCGCCGACACCCATGCCATCGAGCTGCAGGTAATCGGTCACCTCGAAATTGAGCGTCCTAGTCTGCTCCCAGACCGTGGCAGGTGACGTGATCTCCGGTGAGGTCCAGCAGCTGTTGGCCATGGCCGGCGGCGGTGGAGAACAGACGGGGAGTTAATTGGTCTTGAACTTAATAAACTAGAACAGAATTTGCACCCGCGTATGTACCGTACCTAGGCGTCTTATATATAAAGGGGGAATCCCGACGTGGAGTAGGATTTGCACGCGTATACGTGCGCATCCGACTCGGGAGAGGAACCGAAGAAAGAAAGAGTCGTTGTTATCGGTTACGTGGGGCCTGTGTGCTCGACTTCTGATCGATGGGAGAGGATTTGCTATTCTTTTTCTTTCTTTATTTTTTTCATATCACAAACTCCCATAAATTAACCAGGAGTATTACAATCGATCTGTAGTTGGCTAGCTACAAAATTGGGGATACAACTCATCCAGAGACAGCGTCTCGTGCTACTACTAGCCCGAGCTGCACAAAGATGTGTTACACCGTTGGCTTCCCTTGCCAATGAAAAATATAGCAAAGCTCTTAGGATTCCCGCTAACATCTTCAGTCTCCTATGTAAAATGCTTGCTATATCAGACTACCCACCATCTTTTTTTTCTTTCGAAAAAGAGGATAACCCCCGGCCTCTGCATCAGAACGATGCATGCAGTTATATATTATTAATAGTGCAAAATCCAGCAGCCGAACACCATCGACCCGGAAATAAAGCGGAAAACAAACTCTGATGTCGTATACCTCACGACAGTGCCTCCTCCAGATAGCCACTAATCCCTATGATACAGGACACATCATAAACGAATAATACACAACTCCTAGGCTACGCCTTCAAGAAGGAATCGCCGCACGTGCGCTGATGATGGCGAGTCCACCACAAGGTTGAACTCCGGATTCTCATCCCCAAAGCCAAGCTTCAATCCACCACCTTCAGTAAGGACACGACACAGGCGCGCGACGACGTAGTCTGATCAGAGATCTTGTGTTTCCACCGGAGTGCATAAACTCGTCGTTGAAGCCGTCCGTACCATCCACCGTTATCCGTCTACCGACACCTCGATAGTCAAATACCTCTGGAGAAGACAACAGAAGACAAAGACGTCCCATACCGCTTGCCTCCCGCTACTGTCGCACCACCTTCGATCCGACAGCAACAGGCTAAACATGACACCTCCGCCAGAGCCACTGTGCATTACCTGCCGGCAGCAGGCATGACTTGACGTCTCCATATAAGACGCCATGCGTATCATCCGCCGGTAGCACATCCACCGATGGCTTCACCTGCCGGCAACAGGCACCGCCCAACAACTCCGAAAGAGGCACATGTGTCACCTGCAGAGCTGCATCAAACCCGATCTGTTGATGGAAGGGACGTCCCATACCCCCACTAGCCTCAAAAGGCCGTCACCACCTCGAGATCCAGACTCCGAATCGCCCACACGATCCCGGAGTCCGCCGCCGTTGATGAAGAGGGATCGTCGCCCCAATTCCAGACACTACAGGGAGCACCCACTGTCGTGCCAGCCGTAGTCGTCGCCCATACAATGGCAACAACCACTACAAGAAATATGTCAACTTGTGACCACCACTATTGGTCACTGAATGGTCACAAATTTCCATTTGTGACCTTTTTGTGACCAAAAACATAAGGTCAAAAGCTGGCCGTCATAAACTGACTATAGCGACCTTTCTTCTGGAATGGTCGAAGACGTTTACGACCAAAATACGTCTATTATTTTGTTTTGGTCACTAGCAACCTCCCCAGGCCACGTAGGCATCCAGCGTGGCAATCTGACGTGGCACAAGATTCAGCCCGGTCCAATTCGGTGTTTATATGGGCCGAGCCTATTAATTCAGCCTTTTTCATATATTTTTTCCTGTGAATTTTTGGTCGACTTCATGGGCCAAGCCCAACAATTCGGCCTTTTAATTTTCTAGGCCATGGCCCTTTTGCGGACCATTTCGTTAAGCCTTTTTGTTCAGGTTTCCCAGAAGTAAACAATGTTCCAGTCCACTATTATTTGTGCCATAGCCTTTTTAGAGCCCATATATTATTTGGTCCAATAGACCATTTGGTCTTTTTATTCACGGATTTCCAGTTTACACACTTGAACAGCAAACACTCAATAATTCTCTTGATTAAATGATTAAATTTAGAAATCATTCAGCCAAATACACACAACAGCGCATACAATCCGCATGTCCAACATCAACTAAAACAAGCAAAAACAGATACACAAGGACATACAAGTGTGCTTACAAGCAAAAACAGATACACAAGCACCAAAACATGGTGCAACATCAACTAAAATGGTAGTGCGCATCTCCAGGCCTCTTCTGATCTTCCGTCACAGCAGCAGCAGCCTAAACAACATTAGATCCTGATCCAGATCACCAAAAAGAAACATTATCAAATGTTTAGAGACAATGCCATCAACATGACACGGTAATCCAACTTAACACTTTGTCAACATATTTTACATGTGCAAAGGTATTGAGACAATGACATCAACAAGAGAATGCCTCTTGTAATTGCTGTACGCAGCTCTATATGTACCATGTACTGAACACTAAGGAAGTACCAACTACAGTTTCAGTAAAACTACGTTGATCAAAGGGACCAGGATAAACAAATAGTTGAGAGCTCTTTCTTTCTGTTTGAGCAGTCATGGGCTCGCAGAGAAGGTATAGCTACAGAAGTAGAATATGACCAGTTAATATATTGCAGAGAAGGTTTTTGTGCATCAGCACTGAATCAAAGAACATATTCTCAATAATTTAGACACATCGTTTCCAGTTGTTGCAACATCAGCTTGAGGCTGCTTCTCTATTCTCAATAATTTGTGCATCAGTCATTTCTACAGTTTCGGTAAAACTATAAGAACACAAAGTAAAACTACAAAAACTATAGTTTCAGTCAAATTATATGTACCATATACGCATAGATTCAAGTATGATACTAAGTGAGCAGGTAGAATCATCCAAGCATGGAGGCAAGTGTCTCACCTGCGGCAACTGACCAGGAGCGAAGTTGAGCATGGCTGGGGCAGGAGCAGCTGGAGTAGCACGGCCGGCCTTGAGGTCTAGGGCATCCACAGCCTGCCTGGCATCGGGTGCCCAGACCGAGGGGAGCATCGGGGCGTGCCTGCACGAGGAAGGAAAGCAGCATCAGAGAGTTGAAGGGAAGAAATCAAAGATGAGGGTACCTTGAGGAGCAGAGCAGAGCAGAAGTACTATAAATTAACAGGGCAAGGGTCATTGTTATCCTGGTGGCATTGACAGGCTGCAAAATTGCCTCTACAGTTTATTGTTTAGCTATGATAAATAAGTTGGTACAAGAATGATTGTGGCAACAGTAGATACAGTAAGAATGCAAAGTACATTTAGTGAGAATTGTATTCTTATAATTAAGCTACCAGCAGAGAAGCAGAAAACTGCCGAACAGACTAAGGCACTGACTGTAGTACAGAATGCACTCCAAATTCAGATGTGCTGGACCAATTCAGAACTTCAGATCAGCTCAGAACTGTTTCCCTGATCAGTTCATCCATTGCTAACAAATCTATACAGAAAGTAATAAATTGTACCCCCTAATAGAGACCAGGAATTGGGCCAAATAGCTCGTGTCAACTGGCTACCATTCAAATTATTATTGTACCATGGCATAGAAAAAATTCAGTAACCTCACTTCTACAAATTAACCTGGTGCTGTTGTACTCCTACACCATTCAAGCTCATGGTCGGATAAACAATACTAATAAGCAATAACCCATAGATAGCATGGTACAGAAGCAAGCAACCAGTTAATACTAGCTATCTGAAGGAACAACAAACAGTGACAATTGACAGCAGCTGAAGAAAAATACGATCCTACTGCTACTCTCATCCATTAAACTGACATCATATAATACAAGCTATCTCAAGGAAGGAGAGAAGGGAATATGGGGTTGGCGTCGGTGAGGAGGTGTATGATCTCCATGGTGTGCTTGATGATGCGGGCCGGCATGACATTCTTCCTGTTCTGCTTGGCCTAGTAGTGCCCCGCCAGGACAAAATCAAATCAGTAACTGATGAGTCAAAGACCAATCAATCTTAATATGTCGACTGACGCTTCTGAATTTACTTTAAGAAACGTATTCTCACTTATAGATTTTCTCCATCAAGTACAGGGACGAAGCTGCCGTAAACGGCCTTGACGAGAATGTTCGCCTTCAACGACCTGACAAACATAATTTGAGATGGCAAGTAGTTTCTCAGCAAGGTAAGATAGATAGATGCCACTCCCTCCATCCCACAAGAAAAGATGTTATTACATCAAAAATACTGAAACAACATGGCGCAGTACACTGTAATTAGAAGCGCGTGTAGATTTAAGATCGATGTGTGCATACCTGAAGGCGTCTTGGCAGAAGTGAGTGCTGAGCTTCCCGTCCGCACCCTTGACCAGGTAGAAGTAGACAGCGGTCTGCTCCGACAGGCCATCGTTGACCAGCACGAGTAGCCCGAACGGGCCGAGCAAGCCCCACCCCGCCGCGTCGGCGCTCGCGCTGAAAAAGAGAGGATCAATGAAACTGAGAAACTTGTCCCAGTAGAACTAGATAGAACAATACTGAATGTCTATCTAGGATAAATTTCACAACGATTTGAGCTGGATTTTAAGAACTGAGAAAGCTAAGAGCTAAGAAAGCACAACCATGTAAGCTGCAGTTTGAGAGCTAAAGAAAAAACATGTGGCTGTACTGAAGAAAAAGAAAGGTGCTCAGCTACAACACCAACTGTTGTACTATGTGAGCTACAATTTTCAAATCAAAGAACAAAAGTCTGTAGGAATGATCCGACTACTCATCACAGAAATCTCATATTATACTGAAAAATGGCAACTCTTGTTTGGATAGGAAAGTTCTAAGCAATTCAGTTCAGACAACCACCCCAAAAAAAATCATGTGTTTTTTGAAAATTCTAGTGCAAAGAAACATGACTGAGTGCGCCACACCAACATAAGCAACTTACTACAGTACCAACTAATATGCCACTTTGCCCCTCAAAAAGAAACAATCTGCCACTTTGGCCCCTATTTTTGTAGCATTTCAGTTATAGAAACTGCAACTTTAATTGCTAAAACATGTCGCTAGTACATTGAAAACTAGTTTATACACAGGCAGTAACCGTGGTGAATGTACACTTGGAGCTATACCAGGATGTAAAAGGTTCTTACCAGTAACCGCAGTCAGTAACCAAGCCATGCCTCGCTTGTCTACTCGCAGCTAGTTGGGTAGCCTCGGCAGTTCACAATCTTCTTAGGAGCGCAATGCATTCGTCTCGTTCATCCACCACCCTAAACATTCAAGTAAACGGAAGTGAGAGCTGGGAGCTAACTTAAGAGAGACTGCAGCGAATGAAATTAACAACTAGTTTTTTAATGGCTAAGGGTACACACAGCACATATATACAGTTAGAAAAATTGAGCAAGCGGGGGGGGGGGGGGATTAAGTGGAGATGCTACATCCTCTTCATAGGAGACAATTCATAGGCAGCACTCAAGGTATTTTTGGTGGCAATTGTTCTCGATCTAATTGTGCAAATGAATTCAAAACATCAAATGGATTGCAAATGAATTGATTCTAGGATGCAAATCAAATCATCTAAAGATGGACACACAGAGCATCTCTAAAGACAGACACACAGAGCATGGCAAGGACCAGATGCTACGCAGAGCTACCACCTAGGCAGATGGGATCGAGTGGGGGGGCAAAAAGAGAGAGTGGGAGGTGGATGACCGACGACCTGAAAACGCGTCAGGCAGCGGAGCCGTGGCCTGGAGGTCTCTGCGACGACGACCACGGCGCTCTGCGTGAGGAGGGAGGGAAGCCACAATGCATCAGGTAAGGGAATTGAAGAGAAAGGAAGAGCAAATCGGGAGAATATCTTACCTCAACGAGCAGTAGAAGGACGCAGACGGCCGAGGGGAAGCAGACGATGCCGTGGAGATGGAGCACCAGGTCCAACCCATGGGGGCGCGGATCTGGAAGCCGACCCCATGGAGGAGACAGAACTCCAGGTCCAGGCCCATGGCGGACCTGTCAACCGCAGCTGCCGCCGCTGCCATGGGGTTGGAGCTCCAGGTCCAAGCCCTTGCGGATCTAGGAGCCGGCGCCGCCGCCTGACCTGCTCGCGCGCACGATCTCCGTCTTCTCTTCCGATGAGGTGAGGGGAGGTGAGGGAGGGGGGAGAGGGCGGGAGCACCGGCGGCGAGGCCGGAGGGAGACGCGATAGCCAGGATCTGGCGCCGGAGGTGGCGGCGGCAAGGGAGGAGTGCAGCGCTAGGGTTAGCGCGAGAGAGAGGAGGGCTTGCTGCCGTGGGTGGGGTTCACGCGAGAGAGAGAAGGGGTTGGGTGGGGTTCGCGCGAGAGAGGGGGGTTTGCTGCCGTGGGATGGGATGGATGGAAGGATGGATGCCAGGTCATCGATCCAAGCCACAAGTGATTCCACCAATCAGAATTAAGCTTAGGTAGTTTTGTTTTTTTCTTTTGTTTCTCTTATAATTTTCACCCTATAATTCAGGGTAAACATTCAACATATTAACCACTTATAGTTTGCTAAAATGAACAAATAGTGTGCACATGTGTGTATCTTGGGATGACAAACAATGTTGATTTGGGGGTTTTTCACTTTCATTGCACAAAACAGCCATTTTCCATTTTTCGAGTGCCCAAAATGAGTTTTTTTGTAAAGAATCTACCATATATTTGTTGCAAAATTGGACCAAATCATTTTTATAAAATACTAGGCCATGTTTAATGCACAATTAACACAATGGTTGGGTGTCAAAAGCCTTGATCCACCACTGGTGAAAAAGACAAATTCCCGCCGATTCAGCTGGAAGCGGGTCAAATTTGAACTGCAGCTGCCTCATAGTTTGCTATTTATTTTTTCCAAAAATCATTTCTAGGTACATAAGTACCTATTTAATCAGAGAAACACCAAAAAAATTCCAAGATTCAATCACTAGCTAGGAACGGTCATTCCCGTCGTTTTGACCGCATTTTGAAACGGGCATAAAAAATTCAAAAAAAAAATCAAAAAATTGGGAAACCTTCGCATTGTGTCATCATATGTGACCAAGTTTTCAGGAAAAATAACAAACTTGTAATACGACAATTATTTAAAAAAAGTGTTCTCAGAAATGACCTATCATGGGTGAAGATTCATGGCTTTCAAGCCAAATGATCAATCTTATGGCCACATTCATGGCATAGTTTGTTCAAATGATCTCATATTGTGCACAAGGGTGCGTATTGGAATGGCAAACAATGTTGCCTAAGGAAGTTTTCATTTTCTTTGGACGAAAAAACCATTTTCCATTTTCTGAGTGCCTGAAAGGAGGTTTTTTTGTGAAGGACCTCCCAAATAATTGTCGCAAAATTGGACCAAATCAATTTTATAAAATACTAGGACATATTTAATGCACAATTGACAAAATGGTTGGGTGTAAAAAGGTTTGATCCACCTCTCGTGAAAAAGACAAATTCCCGCCGATTTAGTTGGAAGCGGGTCAAATTTGAACTGCAGCTGCCTCATAGTTTGCTATTTATTTTTTCCAAAAATCATTTCTAGGTACATAAGTACCTATTGAATCAAAGAAACACCAAAAAAATTCAAGATTCAACCACTAGCTAGGAACGGTCATTCCTGCTGTTTTGACCACATTTTGAAACGGGCATAAAAAATTAAAAAAAAAATTAAAAAATTGGGAAACCTTCGCATTATGCCATCATATGTGACCAAGTTCTCGGGATAAATAACAAACTTGTAATACAGCAATTATTTTAAAAAAGTGTTCTGAGAAATGAGCTATCACGCGTGAAGATTCAGGGTTTTCAAGCCAAATGATCAATCTTATGGCCACATTCATGGCATAGTTTGTTCAAATGATCTCATATTGTGCACAAGGGTGCATCTTGGAATTCCAAACAATGTCGCCTAAGGGAGTTTTCATTTTCTTTGCACGAAAAATTCATTTTCCATTTTTCGAGTGCCCGAATTGAGTTCTTTTTGTGAAGGACCTACCATATATTTGTTGCAAAATTGGACGAAATCATTTTTCTAAAATACTAGGCCATAGTTGATTCACAATTGACCAAATGGTTGGGTGTCAAAAGTTTTGATCCACCTCTAGTGAAAAAGACAAATTGCCACCGATTCAGCAGGAAGCGGGTCAAATTTGAACTACAGGTGCCTCATAGTTTGCTCTTTATTTTTTCAAAAAATCATTTCTAGGTACATAAGTATCTATTTAATCATAGAAACATCAAAAAAATTCCAAGATTCAACCACTAGCTAGGAACGGTCATTCCCGCCGTTTTGACCGCATTTTGAAACGGGCATAAAAATTAAAAAAAAATCAAAAAATTGGAAAACCTTCGCATTGTGTCATTATATGTGACCAAGTTTCCAGGAAAAGAATAAACTTGTAATACGGCAATTATTTTAAAAAAGTATTCTCAGAAATGAGCTATTATGTGTGAAGATTCATGGCTTTCAAGCCAAATGATCAATCTTATGGCCACATTCATGGCATAGTTTGTTCAAATGATCTCATATTGTGCACAAGGGTGTATATTTGAATGGCAAACAATGTTTCCTAAGGAAGTTTTCATTTTCTTTGGACGAAAAAACCATTTTCCATTTTTCGAGTGCCCAAAAGGAGGTTTTTTTGTGAAGAACCTTCCAAATAATTGTTGCAAAATTGGACCAAATCAATTTTTGAAAAGACTAGGACATATTTAATGCACAATTGACAAAATGGTTGGGGTGTAAAAAGTTTTGATCCACCTCTCGTGAAAAAGACAAATTTCCGCCGATTCAGCTCGAAGCGGGTCAAATTTGAACTGCAGCTGCCTCATAGTTTGCTATTTATTTTTAAAAAAAACATTTCTAGGTACATAAGTATCTATTTAATCATAGAAACACCAAAAAAATTCCATGATTCAACCACTAGCTAGGAACGGTCATTCCCGCCGTTTTGACCGCATTTTGAAACGGGCATAAAAAATTCAAAAAAATAAAAAAATTGGGAAACCTTTGCATTGTGTCATTATATGTGGCCAAGTTCCCAGGAAAAATAACAAACTTGTAATACGGCAATTATTTTTAAAAAGTGTTCTCAGAAACGAGCTATCACGTGTGGAGATCAATGGCTTTCAAGCCAAATGATCAATCTTATGGCCACATTCATGGCATAGTTTGTTCAAATGATCTCATACTGTGCACAAGGGTGCATATTGGAATGGCAAACAATGTTGCCTAAGGAAGTTTTCATTTTCTTTGGACGAAAAAACCATTTTCCATTTTTCGAGTGCCCAAAAGGAGTTTTTTTGTGAAGGACCTCCAAAATAATTGTTGCAAAATTGGACCAAATCATTTTTCTAAAATACTAGGACATATTTAATGCACAATTGAAAAAATGGTTGGGTGTAAAAAGTTTTGATCCACCTCTCGTGAAAAAGACAAATTTCCGCCGATTCAGTTGGAAGCGGGTCAAATTTGAACTGCACCTGCCTCATAGTTTGCTATTTATTTTTTCCAAAAATCATTTATAGTTACATAAGCACCTATTTAATCATAAATACATGGTTTGGTGGCGATACGTTGAGGTTTGGACGGTGGCCGAGGGCTCCAACTCTAGAGCGCGTAAACTCGCATGCCCGCCGCGTGGTCACCGCGTCACCGTGGCGTTGCCATGTGTTCTGGGTGGCCTAGGCATGTCTAGTGGGTCGGGCACTCCCCAGGTAGGTGCTAGGAAGAAAATTACAACATAAGATTCTCACGAGGAGACCGATCGATGCTCAAACATGAATTAGCAGCCAAGTGTTTGATTAGCGGTAATTAATTTCATTGTATTTACATTACAGAATACATCAAAATTAAAACTGAATTAAACTACAGGATAAACAGAGTAAAATCAACTAAAGTACCCCAAAAATGGAATTTCATCAAAATCTTTTTTTATATATATTATTTATTTTATTGTTTTGTATCTAGCAAAATTGACAGGAAATGTACATGGCTAATGGGCGTGTGTTTTGGTTGAGTATGATCATTTACTAAGAAGACCGTCTTCACAAACTTTCAGCTCAAAAGGAGGAGCCTAGGTGGTACTTGCTTTGCAAACTACCACACTGGACATACATACGAATGTTGAAGCTCGACTCAAAATAATGAATGGATTGAGCTGGTATTTGGTGGAGGATGGTTATTTGGGCATAGGAAAGCACTGTAGAAAATGGATACTATTTGGACATGTCAAAGTGGTACTTCCTTCACAAACTGTTGTTGTGAACAGAATAGGAAAATGAATATTGTTGAATTATTTTTGAACTAGGCAAGGAAGGTTTTTACATATTTGACGAAGATATGACCCAAAGAATTTATGAGATTTTTTTGGGAATTTTGGGAATGACAGAAATATAGGTTGCTTCACAACCTAGGGCAAAAACTGCCACATGGACATGACACATAGGCAAAACTGATGAGGTGGCACCTAGTCATAGCAACCCACCACAATTTACAAGGCTATGACCATCTACATTGCTTGTTAACAACTAGAAATAAGGCAGCGGACTAGCGCTGTTTGCTTTATGACCATTTCCTTTAATGAAATTATGGCCTTTCTGACCAAAATGGTCGTTATGGTTTAGGTTTTAGAGCCCCCCAGATTGCTTTTGACCAATTGGTCTAAAATGGTCATAAATTTATGACCAATTCTTCGAGGGTCACTGACAGAAGGTCATAAGTTGACATATTTCTTGTAGTGAACCGCCGTGATCCCTCATCCAGCTGCGTCGACGCCGAAGGAAGTTCCGGCCGCCACGCGCATCCTACGATGTCCTCGGGAGCGGGATCCCAAGATCCGCTTCCACCGGTGCAGCCATGAGGACCCACCTCCTGGCCGTCATCCCCGACGGAGGGGACGCCGCCACCGCCATGACCGGAGCCGCTACCACGGGGATCAAGTACCGCCACTCGGCTAAGTCCCCTCCCGATTCGCCCCCCCCCCTACGAAGCCACCGGGGTAGCGCCGAACCGCCGGGACGACAAAGGTCGAGGGCGATATCGCACCGCCAATCCCTCCAGATCGCGGGGCTGCAGCCGAGATCCCCGCCGTCCACTGGCGGCGCCCTAGCTTAGCCGGTGCACATCTACGGGGACGACGAGGTGGAGGCGAGGGAGGGAGGGGCGGCGGCTGGAGCGCTAGCCCCCCCTCGATCGGCCTGGAGGGAGCTCCACACAACCCACCACCTAAGCATCCGTTTCAACTATGGCCCGTCCACAAAGTTCTTCAGCTCATCCACCAAGATAAGAACGAAGAGGTGGCCAGGAGGGGCTGAGATGATGGCCTCATTTTCTAGCAGCGCGTCCGACGTAGCCTCTTCATCCTCTTCGAAATGCAGGCCGTGGAAGCCCTTCGCAGGGATCGCATGCCCCATGGTCTGAAGCTGCAGCGTCTTGCCACGGGTAGGGCAGTTTGCAAGCACATGTCCTTCCCCCTTGCATAACACACTGAGCGGATCCAACTCATTGTGTGCCAGGAAGTGCCCAGAGTGGCCACACTTGAAGCACTCCGAGCCCCCAGCTTTGTCGATGGAGACGGATTGCACTGCTGAGCTAGAGGCCAGCGCCGCCAGGCCCTTGCAGGAAGAGGAGCGCAGATCCTGCCGGTGCTGCTGCTTGAATGTATCGCTGACACAGCCACCGGAGAATGGGTGAGCGCGCTCCTTGCGCTAGAGCCCCGGAGCATGGCGGGCCGCCACTTGCTTCCTCTAGAACTTCTCTTGTTGCTTCTACCACGGCGGCGGCGGCCCTAATTCTGTCTAGCGTGCCTGGCTCTCCTTTCGCTTGGCTTGGTCACATAGTTTGCACTCCCAGCGCCGCTCCTAGTCGGGCTCCAGCGGCTCCAGTGGCCGCTTGTCACCACAATGGTCCTCCCTGGACCCATCTGCACAAACTCGGTGAAAGAGTGAAGGAGAGGTTGTGAATCTAGGACTCAAACTAACCCAACCGCCACACCACCCAGCTGCTTACACTCCGCTCTGGATGCGGGAAACCCTAGTGATGGGTCCCAACAGCCGTGAGGCGGCCATATATACCCACATGTCGGCGGCTTGGGTTGGGGGGAGTGGACTGGGCCTCGACAGCACGAGTGTCAGGCACCAACGGGACTAAAGGGGGAAACGCCCTGGGCCCATTAGAATCCAACCCAAGTGCGTGACCCTGACCAAAGCCCGCACTGCCTGAAGCAGGCCCCGAGCGCATGGAGGGCACCCGTCCCTAACCCTAGGAGCTGGGAGCGACACTGTGCATGGCACCGCCGCCACCTACGGGGTTGGTGCCGCCAAAACGGCCAGCTCCGGGAGGAGCACCTCCACCTGCCTGGAGACGAAGGACGCGCGATGCCCCGACAAAGGCTTATCCATCGCTACCAAGGAAGCCGCAGGAGCCGCCCACCTGGGCGGCGACCAACGTCATGCCTACCACCTGGTGAGATCCACACCCCTTGCGCAAAAGCACGGCTAGCACGGTGGGCACCACCGTGCATCTCCACTGCATGCATGACGAAGTTCCCTACCGTGTGAAAACCGCCCTACAAATTGCGGCGACTCCCTCGAGTCGCGTGGTGATTCGACCAGCACTTCGACCTCCGACTCGGTGCCGAATAATGCCCAGAATTTGTTGCCCGTTAAGCTCCACAACGGGCCCGGCCACGAGCAGAGAGGGGCCGACACCCTAGCCCCGAAGCGCACCAGCATCCAGGCCTCACCAGCGGCGGTAGGCCACCGGGAACCCAGATCGCCCGCTTGGTCGCTAGGCCATACTTTTTCCGGATCATGCATGAGAGTGCATATCATCTATTAAAGTAGGAAAAGGGTTAAAGAAACCCTCCACAAGTAGTGTTACATGTGATTACAAGCAAGCACTACTCTGCCCGGCCATAACCGACTCAACTGGCCTACCCATTTCTCATGCTAATCCACCTAGCTAGTTCGTCTATGAAATGGTCGAGGTCGTCCTTGATTAAACCCGCTCGCTTCCAGTTCCTACACTCCAAGTGTTGGGGAGTGTAGTATTTCAGAAAAATTCCTACGATCACGCAAGATCTATCTATGAGAAGCATAGCAACGAGCAGGGAGAGTGTGTCCATGTACCCTCGTAGACCGAAAGCAGAAGCGTTAAGTAACACGGTTGATGTAGTCCAACGTCTTCACAATCCAACCGATCAAGTACCGAACGCACGACACCTCCGCGATCTGCACACGTTTAGCTCAGTGACGTCCCTCGTACTCTTGATCTGGCTGAGGCCGAGGGAGAGTTTCATCAGCACGACGGTGTGATGACGGTGATGATGAAGTTACCGACGCAGGGCTTCACCTAAGCACTACAATGACATGAACGAGGTGGAAATCTGTGGAGGGGGGCAGCGCACACGGCTAAACAATCAACTTGTGTGTCTATGGGGTGCCCCCTCCCCCATATATAAAGGAGTGGAGGAGGGGGAGGGTCGGCCTCCTATGGCGCGCCCCAAGGGGGGATTCCTGCTCCTACTTGGCGTAGGTTTCCCCCTTTCCTAGTCCAACTAGGAGGGGGGAGGAAGGGAAGAGGGACAGGAAGGAAAGGGTGCCGACCCCCCTCCCCAATTCAGATTGGGCTTGGGGGGCGCCGCACCACTTGGCTGCCTCCTCCTCTCTTCTACCTTGGCCCATAAGGCCCATTAACTCCCCGGGGGGTTCCGGTAACCCCCCGGTACTCCGGTAAATGCTCGAACTCATCCGAAACCATTCTGGTGTCCAAACATAACCTTCCAATATATCAATCTTCATGTCTCAACCATTTTGAGACTCCTCGTCATGTCCGTGATCACATCTGGGACTCTGAACTACCTTTGGTACATCAAAACACATAAACTCATAATACCGATCATCATCAAACGTTAAGCGTGTGGACCCTACGGGTTCGAGAACTATGTAGACATGACCGTGACTCACTTCCGGTCAATAACCAATAGCGGAACCTGGATGCTCATATTGGTTCCTACATATTCTACGAAGATCTTTATCGATCAAACCACATAACAATATATGTTGTTCCCTTTGTCATTGGTATGTTACTTGCCCGAGATTCGATCGTCGGTATCATCATACCTAGTTCAATCTCGTTACCAGCAAGTCTCTTTACTCGTTCTGTAATGCATCATCCCGTAACTAACTCATTAGTCACATTGCTTGCAAGGCTTATAGTGATGTGCATTACCGAGAGGGCCTAGAGATACCTCTCCAACAATCGGAGTGACAAATCCTAATATCGATCTACGCCAACTCAACAAACACCATCAGAGACACCTGTAGAGCATCTTTATAGTCACCCAGTTACGTTGTGACATTTGATAGCACACTAAGTGTTCCTCCGGTATTTGGGATTTGCATAATCTCATAGTCGTAGGAACATGTATAAGTTATGAAAAAAGCAATAGCAATAAACTAAACAATCATAGTGTTAAGCTAACGGATGGGTCTTGTCCATCACATCATTCTCTAATGATGTGATCTCGTTCATCAAATGACAATACATGTATATGGTCAGGAAACATAACCATCTTTATTTAACAAGCTAGTCAAGTATAGGCATACTAGGGACACTCTGTTTTTTCTATGTATTCACACATGTATTAAGTTTCCGGTTAATACAATTCTAGCATGAATAATAAACATTTATCATGATATAAGGAAATATAAATAACAACTTCATTATTGCCTCTAGGGCATATTTCGTTCACCAAGTGTATGGTCTTGATGACCCGATGTAAGGAGGGTGTTGCGCCATCGAACACGATTGCGTTCCGGTGCTTCCATAGTATCCACTGATACGTCTCCAATGTATCTATAATTTTTGATTGCTCCATACTATAATATCTACTGTTTTGGACTATATTGGGCTTTATTTTCCACTTTTATATTATTTTTGGGACTAACCTATTAACTGGAGGCCCAGCCCAGAATTGCTATTTTTTGCCTATTTCAGTGTTTCGGAGAAACAGAATATCAAACGGAGTCCAAACGGAATGAAACCTTTGGAAACATGATTTTCTCGTCAGATAAGATCCAGGAGACTTGGACCGTCTGTCAAGAAAGCCACGAGGTGGCCACGAGGGTGGAGGGCGCCCCCCTAGGACGCGCCCCCTGCCTCGTGGGCCCCTTGAAGCTCCACCAACGCACTTCTTCCTCCTATATATACCTACGTACCCCAAAACGACCGGGGACGGAGCCAAAAACCTAATTCCACCACCGTAACTTTCTGTATCCACGAGATCCCATCTTGGGGCCTGTTTCGGAGCTCCGCCGAAGGGGGCATCGATCACGGAGGGCTTCTACATCATCATCCAAGCCCCTCCGATGAAGTGTGAGTAGTTTACTTCAGACCTACGGGTCCATAGTTAGTAGCTATATGGCTTCTTCTCTCTTTTTGGATCTCAATACAATGTTCTCCCCCTCTCTTGTGGAGATCTATTCGATGTAATCTTCTTTTTGTGGTGTGTTTGTTGAGACCGATGAATTGTGGGTTTATGATCAAGTCTATCTATGAATAATATTTGAATCTCCTCTGAATTATTTTATGTATGATTGGTTATCTTTGCAAGTCTCTTCGAATTATCAGTTTGGTTTGGCCTACTAGATTGGTTTTTCTTGCCATGGGAGAAGTGCTTAGCTTTGGGTTCGATCTTGCGGTGTCCTTTCCCAGTGACAAAAGGGGAAGCAAGGCACGTATTGTATTGTTTCCATCGAGGATAACAAGATGGGGTTTTTATCATATTGCATGAAACTATCCCTCTACATCATGTCATCTTGCTGAAGGCGTTACTCTGTTTTTAACTTAATACTCTAGATGCATGCTGGATAGCGGTCGATGAGTGGAGTAATAGTAGTAGATGCAGGCAGGAGTCGGTCTACTTGTCTCGGACGTGATGCCTATATACATGATCATACCTAGATATTCTCATAACTATGCTCAATTCTATCAATTGCTCAACAGTAATTTGTTCACCCACCGTAGAATACTTATGCTCTTGAGAGAAGCCACTAGTGAAACCTATGTCCCCCGGGTCTCTTTCTCATCATATCAATCTCCATCACTTTATATTGCCTTTCTTTTACTTTGCTTTTACTTTTTACTTTGCATCTCTATACCAAAAATACCAAAAATATTACTTATCATCTCTATCAGATCTCACTTTTGTAAGTGACCGTGAAGGGATTGACAACCCCTAAGCGCGTTGGTTGCTTTGAGCTATTGTTTTTGTGTAGGTACAAGGGACTCGCGCGTAGCCTCCTATTGGATTGATACCTTGGTTCTCAAAAACTGAGGGAAATACTTACACTACTTTGCCGCATCATCCTCTCCTCTTCGGGGAAATCCAACGCACAGTGCTCAAGAGGTAGCAAGAAGAATTTCTGGAGCCGTTGCCGGGGAGTCTGCGCAAAAGTCAACATACCAAGTACCCATCACAATCCCAATCTCGCGCATTACATTATTTGCCATTTGCCTCTCGTTTTCCTCTCCCCCACTTCACCCTTGCCGTTTTATTCGCCCTCTCTCTCTATCCTCCCTCTCTCTCTCTATTTGCCTCTTTTGCCCGTTTGCTTTTTGTTTGCTCGTGTGTTGGATTGCTTGTTTGTCGTGATGGCTCAAGATAATACTAAATTGTGTGACTTCACCAATACCAACAACAATGATCTTATTAGCACTCCGATTGCTCCTCTTACCGATGCTGAATCTTGTGAAATTAATGCCGATTTGCTGAATCTTGTCATGAAAGATCCGTTCTTCGGCCTTCCTAGTGAAGATGCCGCTACCCATCTTAATAGCTTCGTTGATTTATGTGACATGCAAAAGAAGAAAGATGTCGATAACGATATTGTTAAATTGAAACTATTTCCTTTTTCGCTTAGAGATCGTGCTAAAGCTTGGTTTTCATCTTTGCCTAAAAATAGTATTGATTCATGGAACAAGTGCAAAGATGCTTTTATCTCTAAGTATTTTCCTCCCGCTAAGATCATCTCTCTTAGAAACGATATTATGAATTTTAAGCAACTTGATCATGAACATGTTGCACAAGCTTGGGAGAGAATGAAATTAATGATACGTAATTGCCCTACTCATGGTTTGAATTTGTGGATGATTATACAAAAATTTTATGCCGGATTGAATTTTGCTTCTTGAAATATTTTATATTCGGCCGCGGGAGGCACTTTTATGGAAATCACTTTAGGAGATGCTACTAAACTCCTAGATAATATTATGGTTAATAATTCTCAATGGCACACTAAAAGATCCACTGATAAAAAGGTGCATGCGATAGAAGAAATTAATGTTTTGAGTGGAAAGATGGATGAACTTATGAAATTATTTGCTAATAAGAGTGTTTCTTCTGATCCTAATGATATGCCCTTGTCTACTTTGATTGAGAATAATAATGAATCTATGGATGTGAATTTTGTTGGTAGGAACAATTTTGGTAACAACGCGTATAGAGGAAATTTCAATCCTAGGCCTTATCCTAGTAATCCCTCTAATAATTATGGTAATTCCTACAACAATTCTTATGGAAATTATAATAAGATGCCCTCTGATTTTGAATCTAATATTAAAGAATTTATTTATTCGCAAAAGAATTTTAATGCTATAATTGAAGAAGAATTGCTTAAGATTGATGATTTGGCTAGGAACATTGATAGAATTGCTCTTGATGTTGATTCTTTGAAACTTAGATCTATTCCTCCTAAACGTGATGTCAATGAGTCTCTCAAGGCCATGAGAATTTCCATTGATGAGTGCAAGGAAAGAACCGCTAGGACGTGTGCTATGAAAGATGCCTTTATTAAAGCGTGTTCTTCTAGTTCCTATGAAAATAATGATGAAGATCTAAAAGTTATTGATGTGTCCCCTATTAAATCTTTGTTTTACAATATGAATCTTGATAATGATGGGACTGAATATGATCCACCTTCACCTAGAAGGCGTTCTAAGAATTTGGAATTTGTTGATCTTGATGCTAAATTTGATGAAAGTGGGATTGAAGAAATTAAAACCCTAGATGTTGCTAAACCCACTATATTAGATTTCAAGGAATTTAATTATGAAAATTTCTCTTTAATTGGTTGTATTTCCTTGTTGCAATCTGTGCTAAAATCTCCTCATGCTTATAGTCAAAATAAAGCCTTTACCGAACATATCCTTGATGCCTTGATGCAATCTTATGAAGAAAAACTTGAGTTGAATGTTTCTATCCCTAGAAAACTTTATGATGAGTGGGAACCTAGTGTTAAAATTAAAATTAAAGATTATGAGTTTTATGCTTTGTGTGATTTGGGTTCTAGTGTCTCTACTATTCCCAAAACTTTGTGTGATTTGCTAGATTTCCGTGATTTTGATGATTGCTCTCTAAACTTGCATCTTGCGGATTCCACTATTAAGAAACCTATGGGAAGAATTAATGATGTTCTTATTGTTGCAAATAGGAATTATGTGCCCATATATTTTATCGTTCTTGATATAGATTGCAATCCTTCTTGCCCTATTATTCTCGGTAGAACTTTCCTTAGAACGGTTGGTGCAATTATTGATATGAAGGAAGGGAATGTTAGATTTCAATCTCCATTAAAAAAGGGCATGGAACACTTACCTAGAAAGAAAATAAAATTACCTTATGAATCTATCATGAGAGCCACTTATGGATTGCCTACCAAAGATGGCAATACGTAGATCTATTCTTGCTTGTTATGCCTAGCTAGGGGCGTTAAACGATAGCGCTTGTTGGGAGGCAACCCAATTTTATTTTTATTCCTTGCTTTTTGCTCCTTTTTAGTAATACATTATCTAGCCTCTGTTTTGGTTGTGTTTTTTTGTTTAATTAGTGTTTTTGCCAAGTAGAACCGTTGGGAAGACTTGGGAAAAGTCTTGTTGAACTTGCTATAAAAAACAAAAACTTTAGCGCTCACGAGAACTGCTGTAATTTTTATTTGAAAAGTGCTATTTAGTTAATTCGTTTTTCAGATGATTAATAGATAAATTCCTCACGTCCAGAAATTTATTTTAGAATTTTTGGGGTTCCAGATCTTGCGCTAGCTATAGATTACTACAGATTGTTCTGTTTTTGACAGATTCTGTTTTTCGTGTGTTGTTTGCTTATTTTGATGAATCTATGGCTAGCAAAATAGTTTATAATCCATAGAGAAGTTGGAATACAATAGGTGTAACACCAATATAAATAAAGAATGAGTTCATTACAGTACCTTGAAGTGTTCTTTTGTTTTCTTTCGCTAACGGAGCTCACGAGATTTTCTACTTTAAGTTTTGTGTTGTGAAGTTTTCAAGTTTTGGGTAAAGATTTGATGGATTATGGAACAAGGAGTGGCAAGAGACTAAGCTTGGGGATGCCCATGGAACCCCCAAGATAATCTAAGGACACCTAAAAGCCAAAGCTTGGGGATGCCCCAAAAGGCATCCCCTCTTTCGTCTAGTTCTATCGGTAACTTTACTTGGAGCTATATTTTTATTCACCACATGATATGTGTTTTGTTTGGAGCATCTTTTATGATTTGAGTCTTTGCTTGTTAGTCTACCACAATAATCCTTGTTGTACGCACCTTTTGAGAGAGCCATACATGATTTGGAATTTGATAGAATACTCTATGTGCTTCACTTATATCTTTTGAGCTTTATAGTTTTGCTCTAGTGCTTCACTTATATCTTTCAGAGCACGGTGGTGGATTTGTTTTATAGAAACTATTGATCTCTCATGCTTCACTTAGATTATTTTGAGAGTCTTAATAGCATGGTAATTTGCTTAAAATCCTAATATGCTTGGTATGCAAGATTGATAATAAAACTTTCTTATGAGTGTGTTGAATACTAAGAAAAGTTTGATGCTTGATGATTGTTTTGAGATATGGAGGTAATAATATCAAAGTCATGCTAGTTGAGTAGTTGTGAAATTGAGAAATACTTGTGTTGAAGTTTGCAAGTCCCGCAGCATGCATGTATGGTAAACGTTATGCAACAAATTTCAAACATGAGGTGTTATTTGATTATCTTCCTTATGAGTGGCAAGTCGGGGACGAGCGATGGTCTTTTCCTACCAATCTATCCCCCTAGGAGCATGCGCGTAGTACCGAGGTTTTTGATGACTTGTAGATTTTTGCAATAAGTATGTGAGTTCTTTATGACTAATGTTGAGTTCATGGATTATACGCACTCTCACCCTTCCATCCTTGCTAGCCTCTTCGGTACCGTGCATTGCCCTTTCTCACATTGAGAGCTGGCGCAAACTTCGCCAATGCATCCAAACCCCGTGATATGATACGCTCTTTCACACATAAACCTCCTTATATCTTCCTCAAAACAGCCACCATACCTATCTGTTACGGAATTTCCATAGCCATTCCGAGATATATTGCCATGCAACTTTCCATCATTCCGTTCATCATGACACATTCATCATTGTCATATTGCTTAGCATGATCATGTAGTTGACATAGTATTTGTGGAAAAGCCACCATTCATAATTCTTTCATACATGTTACTCTTGGTTCATTGCATATCTCGGTACACCGCCGAAGGCATTCATATAGAGTCATCTTTGTTCTAGTATCGACTTGTAATCATTGAGTTGTAAATAAATAGAAGTGTGATGATCATCATTATTAGAGCACTGTCCCAAGTGAGGAATAAAAAAAGAGAAAGGCCATAAAAAAGAGAAGGCCCCAAAAAAGAGAAAGGCCATAAAAAAAGAAAAGGCCCAAAAAATGAGAGAAAAAGAGAGACGGGACAATGTTACTATCCTTTTAACACACTTGTGCTTCAAAGTAGCTACATGATCTTCATAGTAGAGAGTCTCTCATGTTATCACTTTCACATACTAGTGGGAATTTTTCATAGAACTTGGCTTGTATATTCCAACAATGGGCCTCCTCAAGTGCCCTAGGTCTTCGTGAGCAAGCAAGTTGGATGCACACCCACTAGTTTCTTTTGTAGAGATTCCATACATTTATAGCTCTAGTGTATCCGTTGCATGGCAATCCCTACTCCTTGCATTAACATCAATCGGTGGGCATCTCCATAGCCCATTGATTAGCCTCGTTGATGTGAGACTTTCTCCTTTTTTGCCTTCTCCACATAACCCCCCTCATTATATTCTATTCCACCCATAGTGCTATGTCCATGGCTCAGGCTCATATATTGCGTGAAAGTTTATAGGTTTGAGATTACTAAAGTATGAAACAATAGCTTGGCTTGTCATCGGGGTTGTGCATGATGAGAGAATTCTTGTGTGACGAAAACGAAACATGACTAAACTATATGATTCTGTAGGGATGAACTTTCTTTGGCCATGTTATTTGGGGAAGACATAATTGCTTAGTTAGTATGCTTGAAGTATTATCATTGTTATGTCAATATGAACTTTTGTCTTGAATCTTTTGGATCTGAATATTCATAACACAATTAAGAAGAATTACATTAAAATTATGCCAAGTAGAACTCCGCATCAAGAATTCTGTTTTTATCATTTACCTACTCGAGGACGAACAGGAATTAAGCTTGGGGATGCTTGATACGTCTCCAACGTATCTATAATTTTTGATTGCTCCATGCTATATTATCTACTGTTTTGGACAATATTGGGCTTTATTTTCCACTTTTATATTATTTTTGGGACTAACCTATCAACCGGAGGCCCAGCCCAGAATTGATGTTTTTTGCCTATTTTAGTGTTTCAGAGAAACAGAATATCAAACGGAGTCCAAACGGAATGAAACCTTCGGAAACATGATTTTCTCATCAGATAAGATCCAGGAGACTTGGACCCTCCGTCAAGAAAGCCACGAGGCGGCCACGAGGGTGGAGGGCACCCCCCTAGGGCGCGCCACCCTGCCTCATGGGCCCCTCGAAGCTCCACCGACGTACTTCTTCCTCCTATATATACCTACGTACCCCCAAACGATCGGGGACAGAGCCAAAAACCTAATTCCACCGTCGTAACTTTCTGTATCCGCGAGATCCCATCTTGGGGCCTGTTCCGGAGCTCCGCCGGAGGGGGCATCGATCACGGAGGGCTTCTACATCATCATCCAAGCCCCTCCGATGAAGTGTGAGTAGTTTCCTTCAGACCTACGGGTCCATAGTTAGTAGCTAGATGGCTTCTTCTCTCTTTTTCGATCTCAATACAATGTTCTCCCCCTCTCTTGTGGAGATCTATTCAATGTAATCTTCTTTTTGCGGTGTGTTTGTTGAGACCTATGAATTGTGGGTTTATGATCAAGTCTATCTATGGATAATATTTGAATCTCCTCTGAATTATTTTATGTATGATTGGTTATATTTGCAAGTCTCTTCGAATTATCAGTTTGGTTTGGCCTACTAGATTGGTTTTTCTTGCCATGGGAGAAGTGCTTAGCTTTGGGTTCGATATTGCGGTGTCCTTTCCCAGTGACAGAAGGGGCAGCAAGGCACGTATTGTATTGTTGCCATCGAGGATAACAAGATGGTTTTTTTATCAGATTGCATGAAACTATCCCTCTACATCATGTCATCTTGGTTAAGGCATTACTCTGTTTTTAACTTAATACTCTAGATGCATGCTGGATAGCGGTCGATGATTGGAGTAATAGTAGTACATGCAGGCAGGAGTCGGTCTACTTGTCTCGGACGTGATGCCTATATACATGATCATACCTAGATATTCGCATAACTATGCTCAATTCTGTCAATTGCTCAACAGTAATTTGTTCACCCACTATAGAATACTTATGCTCTTGAGAGAAGCCACTAGTGAAACCTATGTGTCAGGACCCTGATTCCTTGTCACATCGATCTAGTCGGTAACACCTCATATCACTTTGCGGCCTCACGCACGGTATTCCCACGGGTGTCGCCTTACCATGGCCCAGGATACTTTGAGCCTTTTGGCTCACGTATATGATAGTGTCGCTAGCATCCATATGACAGAGAACCCGGGCCGACATGACTAGTCGTGAACCCAAAGTGGCACTAACTTACGGGGGATCAAGCACGAGTAAGAAAACATTACGAACATCGCTGGTTCTGATTTGACTTGACGATGGCCCATACTCAAGTCAAAGTTTTGACAAGGCAATAGATTCAACAACTGATCACGGGGATCAGTCAATGAAAATATCATCTTTCTTCAACACACACACAAACACAAAGATATTCCTTAATAAAGAACCAAATTCGGCAAAGCTTTTTATCTTCCAACTCTCCAAGTTGTTGTTTAGCTTAACCAACTAGCTCAGGGGTATCCAACACAGATTCTTGGAGAAGGGGTGGTTTATTGGAAAACCAACTTGATCACGAACTCAACATAACAGTCAGGGGACTACCTGGTAATGCTTCCGAGAAGATATTCGGAAAATCACGAACCACCGATATGTTACTAAGCTCGAGAACAATCTTGCTTTTCAGACAAGACGATATGATCAAAGGAGCAAGGGTTTCAATCCTAACTCAAAGATCGAAGAGTGCTGCAGAAATAAGGACAAGGTAACACGATCAATCCTAGAATAGTGTTTTGATAACCAACACGCTAAGAATGATATTAATTTCCATTAACTACCAAGCAAAGGGTTGCTAGGAGTCTTGATTTCACACATCACGATTCACTTGTCGGTAATCCGGTTGCGACAACACGACACCGAGGAATGAATAATGATGGCGAGAAGTATCACTACGTCAAGAATTCCTAAGGGAAGGTGCAATTCTCATGACATTCCTGTCATAAAGTGGATAATACTTCAGCGTAGAACAGACCAATAGCTTGATTGCATTTGATCTGCGAAATACGACTGCTTTGACCCAATCCTAGTAATGGATGAGGTACTGGAGTTTGTTTCTCCTAGTCATTTCGGAATAGAATGGCTTGACGGACCACAAGAATAATAGGCATCGATGAGCACAAATGCACGACATACTCTTGAC